>NC_088099.1:148454884-148768568 GCF_036370855.1 Dromaius novaehollandiae | reverse complement strand
GAAATTAATCATTTGGGACAGTAATTATACATATGATGCCCGGGGAAATTATAATAAAATTCTAAGTACCACATCTTTAGCCTGCATTTTGTTTTAGACATGTTAGATAATGCTTAATGAAGCATTTTGCATCCTATTAAAGCTTTATAGCACACACTACCTAAGTGTAGCTTAGAAACAGATATAAAATATAAAGTTGTTATATAATTTTCCTACATATTAGAGCTGATGCAACTTATTAGAGAAGGATGACGATCTGTGTATTTTGTGCATCCTTCACAGTAATAACTGCCGATAGTAAAATACACTAGATCGAGATCAGGTAGCATTCATGTATCGTTATATTAAAGTTAACAGAATTTTGATATATGATGGGAATAAATATCTTTTTATGCACTATTTCTGTAATACAAAGCACCTGGATACAATTTTCATTAATGAATGATCATGAGCAGTTGAGTTTTCTAATTTATTAAAGTAAAAACATTATTCAAGATAATATATACACAGGCAGGGGCATTCTGGACCCTTTAGCCTCAAGGACACTAGTATTATTTGCCAGGAAGTATGTCTTTTCATGCATATTAACAACATTATTTCAAAACTAGTGTGTACTGATCACTGCATAATGGGACAGATGCCAAACCTGGACCCAACCTTTAAGGGCACAGTTAAATCTCACTGGTGCTAGTAGGGAACACAATTCACCCTAGGTAAAGATTCAGGCAAATATAGAAAATAAAAATAGAGAAGGGAAGGATAAATTTGTAGGGAAGACACAAAGGTTGCACCAGACTCCATGGTGTTAAAAAAGCAGCATTCTGACTTTGCCATAATTCTCCATTTCTATTTCAAAAATTACTATGAGATAAAGCTTTAATTTATTTTCAACAGTCATCTGACCCAAATGGCTCAATCCAGAGATACCTTCAGCAACTGTGATATGATCGAACTTGGACTAACAGTGATGGAAAGGATAAGAGCCATCTCCCTAACACCAGAGAAACCCACTGCCAAAGTCCAAGCCCTTGCTCCAAACACTGTTTTTGCTGGAGCAGAACTGAGAGCACTTCCATCCTGGGAACACTTTTCTACCTCCATTCATGTAAACAGGTGAAACATTTTTTGCTGAAACTTTCCAAACCCTTCAGCTCAAGGCAGATCATCAACCTGGCTAGCTTCATCCTCAATCATTAAGGTTATAAGCAGCTAAAACAAGGTTCTTATGATATGGTGTTGACTACAGTATATGTATCTGTTCTGCTGAGGAGAAATAAAATATGAAAGTTTACAGCTATCTTTTCCACAGTTATAGTAACAAATGCCAGAAATCCCCATCTGACCACCACAATGCTCTCTTGACAAAATTCTCCAGCCACATGGACAGAATCTGCTGCTGATTTTTAAAAAGAATATATTTACTATCAAAGGCTTCCAATTAGATCAAGTAGTTTTATTTCTATTTTAGGTATCACCTATAGCAAATAGCCTGTCATTTCTTGTGATAAAGGAGCTAGTGCTGCTTAAGAAGGTCATTTTTAACCAAATCAAAATATGTTATTTAAGTTTTATTTTATCCCTAGTCAAGCAGAACATTCCCCAAACTTGTCTCTCAAGGTAGCTTTCAAGTCTCATTTTGGCTGAGATGGAAATGTAATTCAGCCAGGTGCACAGGGCTGGCACAAGGCTGTTTACCATGCAAGCCCAATACTGCAGTGATAACTTGTGACTCCTCATGTTTTCTTCATAGAAGTGAATTCCACCCTTATCAAGGACTAAACCCAGAGTTTTACAGTATCTATCAATCTATCCATACATAATAATAATTTACTATGGAATTAAACCTGCAAAAATAGAGCTCAGAAGTGAGATTATTTTGTAAGTAAAATGTCACTGAAACACTGTTCTAAACAGAATAAATAGGCTTCTTGGACATTACGCTACATTTCATAAACACAGGAGCGAGCATCTCCTGTGCCCTAAAGAGATTATCATAAAGGGGGCTGCAACGTAGGCACTGCCATAATGGATCAAACTGTTGATTCATCTAATCTCATATCCTGCCTCCAGCAAAGGCCAATACCTAATCCATCAGAGGAAAGCAAAAACTTCCAGAGTGCCTAAGGACGATCCTAATAAGGTTTCATCTACAACAGCTGGTAGCAAAATTTGAAGAGTCACATATCAAAGCGGTGTAACAGGACTCTTAATGAAGACAGAGGGAGAGTGTTTTCATGTTTAATTTCGTTCTCAAAAATGTTTTCTCTCTCAGAACATTTGCATGACTGTGGCCATTCAGTCTGCAGAAAACAGTTATTTAATTGTATCTACCCTTTGTAACTTTGAATTCCTGCTCTTCTTCAGCATCTTCATCTGCAGTGACATTGCCATCAAACTGAAGCAAAAATGCAATGAAGTACTTACATGCAAAGTTCAGGAATCAAGGCTTCAGGCTGATGGAAGTGATTCAGCTGGCTGCCTCTCATTAAACGCTGAGAGAAAGAGAGTTGTTATGCTTCTTTAAATAAGCTGTTCTTTCAACAGTTGAACAAAAAGGGAAAAATGCTCCAGTCTTTAGCATTTTCTTTCCAAAAAGGAAAACAGAGCATCTTATGTCAATGCACAGAGTCAGTCAGCATAATAATAGTACCTGTCAGCTTGAACAGATCAGAACTGAAGGGTAGAAATACATTTTGCTATGTTAAATGATTTGTTAAAGAGTAGGTGATTTTTGAGTAAATATGCATGGGAACAGGAGGAAAAGACAACAGCAAAAGAGATTCTCTATAAGCAACATTGGGCTAGTGGTTAGAAAAGAGAGGTAGGAGTGAGGAGTACTTCGGTTCCCAGTTCCGATGAGGATCTGGTATACACAAGAAACATTAAAATAGATTAACTCTCATACACTTCATTGAAGCTGGGGTGTAGACAACTACAACCCACATAACCTGCACACAGCCAGCCCAGTCTACCGCTTTCTAGGCCTGCTTACATTAGCCCTACTTAGTCTAAAAGTTTCCTTGGCTCTTATTCCTCGAAAATGCTGGGGAAATAGGTGTCTCTCTCTCTCTCTTTCATCTAAACCCCTCTAAGTAAAAGCAAAGAATCACCAGTCCTGAGTCTCATGGCAAGTCCTACAACTAAATCCATCTGCAAAAGTATGGAAGATACTTCTGTGTGGTAACCCTACCAGGAGATCGGAGCCCAAGGCTGCACTCAGCCTGAACCACATCTCAAGCACCCCATAAAAGCTCTGTAACTCACACAGTTAAGACAAACATGCTCTGCTCTTCCAGCTGATGCCGAGCCACTGTGTCAGGAACATCAGGAACATGCAGGCAAGATGGAGAGCTGCAAGGGGAAGCTTCGCTCTCGCCTGATAATTAACTGGGATTGTCCCAGAAAATAGACAGCTGAGTTGCTCACAGGGAGTTACATGAGGCTTAGGTGTTTATGACTAAACTTGGGTAGGATTTAGGCAGGTTGGATCCCACCCATAAATTAGGCAGACTGAATCCAACCCTTGAGACTGTATATTCTTGTCCTACTCTCGCAGAGCTTTCCAGCTAAAGAAGCACAACAACTCCTCTGCGATGAAGACAATTTCAGACAGTTTTGCCTAGCCCCATTGCCGAGTCTGAAAATACTTATCTCCTAAATGGCGCTAGACAAGACAGTGCCTGTACATTTTGAATCATGAACAAATGAATCCTCTCCCCTTTTATTTCAGAAACACTTATAACTCCTGCTAATCTCTCTCCCTCCTCTTTTTCTCCATAAGCATGTTCTTTCCCACTACCCCTCCTCTCTCCTTCTTGCTCCAAAGATGTAAGAGGATGGGTATGGTTACAGAGTGCAGCTGCCACCTGACACCAAGGACCCTGCAGGTCACCACCTTCTCGCTTGCCTGTAGAAATGCAAGTTACCTATATTTAATGCACCAACCTCCTTCCAGGCCTCACAGTGTTTAGGCCTCAGTTTTCCTCTTTGTAAAATAAAGATAATACATTGCCATCTTACTAAAAAGCTTTTAAAATGTCAAAAGGAAGATGCTGTAATCGCAATACATCACAGAAGAGTAACATTCATTTCTAACCTTAACCTCACTGTTCTGAGGGAAAGAGATGCAAGACTGAGATTTGAAAGATCTACAGTATTACACGGATCTGCATTATGCTCACACAAATGCACTCCACGGCCTAGTCCCTGATTCGGGAACACGGTTAACTAGACACACTCATCACAACATTAGTGATGTTGATTTCATGTAATTGGTTAAAACATCATACAAATTATTACCAAACTTCCTCATCAAATTATCTGCGTCAAAGAACTCAGAGGCTTATCCCTGCCAGAGCATTCTGAATAGCTGATATAGGATGACGCATTTCTAAAATTAAACCTTAAGTTGTTTTTTTCATTCCTTTATGCTAAGTGCCTTGTATATCATTATTTTACCTGGAATAGTCCTCATCTCCACAAATGATCCTTCAGAAAATGGGGGGGAATATTGTTTTTTATCTATTGATTAAAGAAAATCCTACAGTTCAGGACAGGTCTAGGTTTGGCTGAAATAAATGAGGACCACTTTCCAGCCAATCCCTAACACGTCAATCTCTAGCCACGCTTGACAAAGCTTCAGAATGACACATAATTCCTACTAACCTTTTGCCTACCAACAGTGTCTCTTATGCAATCACCAGAGTAAATCAAACTAATGAACTGCTTAAAAATAAAGTGAAGTATCACTGATAAATTTGGTTCAGAAATTAGGTGTGAGCATGAATTGCGTGATTTAGATTGTGAACTTCCTTTCACAACTTAAGGGGCATTTAGAGTCAGGATTTTGATTCAGATCCTAGTCTTAATTAAACGATTTCATTATTAAAGCCTGCTAGTAAATGAGTTTGCCTTATCATTATACTCATCCACATTGTAATAATTGATAGTATGAATGAGTCCCTGCACTCTCTGAGAGAAATCTGGCAATTTTGGTCAGAAGCACTTATATTATTGCAAGGGGGAAAATACCATTTTAAAATTGGCAGTAGCTGAACATTTGCTTATCTGAATCATATATTTCAACCATTTATATTTCATCTGTGAGCAGAAAGAAGAGTGAATTCCCTTTCATGGTGTCCATGGAGTTGGATAAGCTCTAGTGGAAACTTTTTCCTCAACATCAAAATATTTCAGGAACAGACAGTAAGTTTCCCAAATTTTTCATTAGAAAAAACAATATGAGAAGCTATGATAGTGCTGAAACATCCTATTTTAAATTTTCCAGAATGCTATTTAATTTTGTGTTGAAAATGCATTTCCTGTGTCATTCTATATAATAAAATCAAAACAAAACATCTTGAAGAGTTTTATTCTGACTAAATCAACCAATCCAAAACCAACACTCTTGCGGAAAAGTAAAAAAACCAAACAAACAAAAAAAAAAGCTTAGTATTTTGTAACTTTGTTCCAATATGAAATTAAACCAAATTTTGAAACCTTGAGTACTGAGAACTCCAAAAGTTCCAAGAGAGAAAGAGATTTTCTCTCCTTTTCTGGCTATAATTCTAAGCACACATATGTTTCACTGAAACCAGGAAAGTGTTGATCAGGAGGCGGTGTCTCCCTTTGGAAATCTTTCTCGCAGAAAAAACTAACTGCATACCTCTATTCTTTCAAAACAAAGTATTTTCAGTGCACTTTTGAAATGAAAAAGATCCTGAGAAAAAAATCACAAATTGACCTAATAAATGCCATGCTTTTTTCCACAAACCAGGAAGGGGAAAGGAGAAAGACAGACATGATCAGATGTTAGTGCTAATATTTTTTAAGATCCCTTGAAGTCAGGAACTAGCAAAGCTTTTCTTGTCTGGAAGTACATGAGCTCAGGTACTCACTGCACCCAGTGGCCCATCCATTTCCCTTTCCTCTCCTCTCTGCCCTGCTTCTCTTCTCTCCTCTTCTCATTAATATCCTTTGTTGTGACCATTAATAGTTCTATTTCATTTTTCCTTTCTGTTATTCATTTTCACACCTTCAGCCAACATTTCCCATTCCTTACGTTTCTTCAGCACAGTTACCCTTTAAATATAAACAAAATCTGGCCAAAAAAGAACTTCAGGTGTTGTACAGAATGGACGGTGAGATAATAGCAATTGCAAAGTCTCCATCAATGAGAAATATATGGATATATGTTTTCAGTCTATTGATTCCCATTTAAATATTTTCTTCTAACTTAAAGAGTGAGGGTACTATTTTGAAAAACATGTTTACACGTATTTGCTGAATAACACAGTTTACAAGTATTTGAAACTTACTGTGTAATGGCCCAGATTTGAGGAAGAGAAAGAAGGGGAAGTCTCAAGGAGATGGAAATGGGTGTGATCCCAACAGTTTGATTCTTCAAGTTAGATTTACTGAGGAAGTAATGAATTTTCACAATCTGCTTCAAATATCTCACTTTGTGTGCCTGTGCTAGAAGCCTCATCTTCCTCAGCTCCCAGCAGCAATGTGTTTGTTATCTGTAGCAGATATTGCTGCTATTCTCCATGTCACCTGACTCACCTAGTGAGGTGAATCAGACTCTGCTCAAAAAATTCAAACAAATGATGGCAGTATGTGGTGGTATCACAATATTTTGTGTTACAATATTATGCTGGGCTTGCTGAGCTCTAGAAACAAAGGTTTTGTTCCAAGTCCAAGTCCAAAAATCAGTCACTAGCTTTGGTGATCATTTTAACTCATTTTCTGTAATAGTATTTTTTTTTCCCAAGCTTCTATGTTAGTTTACTTTTTCTTTTCATTCTCCACCATCATTTCTCCCTTCTGCTCAATAACCCTTTCCTCCTCACCCTGTATTTTGGTAAGGGATGAATCATTGATATATCACTTCCAGCACCACTACTACTGCTCCTTTCATGTTAACAACAGGCTGGCTGCTGTTAATTCCTATAGTTGATAAGGTCAAGATTTGCATGCTCCTTTCTCCTTACTCCGGTATAGTTGTTACAAATGCTGAGAGTGAGCACTATGCCCTGAATCTTGTATTTCAGAAAAGGAATGCGTTTGTTCTTTCTTTTTCTTCCTTATTTGCAAAACAAGAAAAAGAATAAGGATGTCTTAAAATCTTCCACATCTTCTTCTGGAATGGAAAAACATTTGGGTGAAATCTTGGGCCACTTAACATTGGTGGGAGTGAGAATGGCTTTAGTTTTAGTGATGAATTCTGGCAGATTATCCCTGCCAAATATCTTGGAGCGTTTACAATCCCAGATGTTCCAGATGTCCAAGCAGTCTTGAATCACCTCTTTGCATAATGATAGCATCATAGAATGATTACCAAAATGTGGCATAAAGTTGCAGGAAGAATTTACTGTGGCACCAAGAGAAGTTCATTCATATTTTTGTCAGGAACAACAATTTTCCCTTTTTCTTCTCCTTTTATTGACTGCAGATTGGAAGCTTTGTTACAAAACACATAAACCTTAGAGAAACAAGTTTTGCTTCCTTCAAACAGTCTGTCTGCTCATTTGATTAAGGTTATTTATTCACAACAACTGCTATTTACCAAAACATAAAATCCCTTATGGCTGGAGGAAAACATATGTAAGATACAGACTTTTGGTTGCTCTCTGAAGAGAAGTAATAAGGCAGAGTATATACAAGAAGCTCAAACTGTCCTCAGACATGTACTGACCTATAGCGCAATTCACTTACATTAGTTTTTTTTTTTTGTCAGATTCCTCTCACACTTTTCACAGTGTAAAAAATACTTCTAGATGCTCAGGGATGGAAAAAAAATCCCCCAAACTGATGGAAATGAAAACCTGATAAACTCATAATTTTTCAGTGAGTATGACCAGGAGTTGCTCTTTTTCCACATCCTTTTCATATGTGCCCCCATATAGACACAGTACATATCAGCTATGCTCATGGAGTAAAATCTTGAGAGTGGGATTTTTCAAAGACACCCAAATCTCAACAAGACTCTTTTCCTCAGGTGTAAATTTGTAGGTCAGAAAATAACATTCATCATCTTCCCACTATGTCAAGTATTAGATGTATTCCACCTTTAACTGGTGGCTGCGGTCACATGTGCATTGTTCAGCAAGTTCATGTCTTTACAAGGAAACTAAGCAATCCAAAACCAGTCCTTGTCTAAGGCAATTAGATCTGTTCATTCACTTCATCTGTTTCTCTTTCCACAATTTGCATATAGATCTGAAGCTCAGTAATGCTTTCCACCAGGGTAAAGACAGGCTTGTTAAGGCAAACTTCCACTTCTGTTAGTCCAGATACTGTAGACCACAGCTAGGTATCCAAAGAGGGTGTTCAGGAGGAAGTTACTGATCCTGATGAGTATTTCTGAGTGATTTGAACATAAATATGAATTTTTTGTTCAGTCACAGATACAGAAAAAACAGATTAGTGAAAATCTGATATATCAGGAAGGCTGCTAAGTGAAGTAATGTATTTGCAACATGGTTTCAATATTATATGAAGCTGTTTTTTGAAAGCAGATACAGTACTGACTTAATTAGGATAAATTGTTCAACATAGTTGGAAATAAAAGGTGAAAGAGAAATGTATTTTCCTGACTGAACAGAGGTGTGGTTAGAAAGAGAAATACGAGTGAACAGTTGTCTGTATTTATAGTCTTTTTTTACTTTCTGTCAGGGGAGACATTCTCAATTTTCTAAATTGTGATTCAAGACACTTTGGCCTTTCTCTCTGTGTATCTGCTCTGCTAAATGCACACTGATGAAAAAATATTTTGATAATTATTACACAAGTTTGACTTTTATTCTTCAAGTGATATTAAATAATTTTTTTTTTTTTTGGAGAAGCCAAGTATTTAAATTAATACAGTTAACTATTTAAATTAATACAGCCAACATCTTTTTAGAAATTAGTGAAAACAATCATTTCATGCTTATGATGCCTTCAATTATATTTCACACAGCTATGCTTTATGACTGCTTAAGAATGACATGACCTCAGAATTTCTTTATCACATTAGTAAAATCACATATGTTAACTTAAATCATAAAATCATAGGATAATCTAGGTTAGAAAGGATTTCCAGAGGTCATCTAGTCCAACCTGTTACTGATGTTTTAATACACTAGCTGTTCCTATAGTCTGTAGTATTTCTTTCAAGAAGAATAATGATAGACCTTCTTGAAAATTTTCTGACAGAACAATTTTACTTTTTAAAACATTGATTTCACTGAGAATAGAGCTTCCAAGGGGAACTATAAAATTTGTTAATTTGATCATGTAGAAACAAATGAATACTGACTTTTAATATATATTATTTGAAATTATTCGACCTTATAGATAAGATCAGAATATCATATGTACAGAATATTTGAATGCTATTAACAGTTTACATAATATTATTTTATAGTTTTCTTATTTTGAATGTTTAATTTTCATTATATTGCATAAACATTCAGTTTATTCTTCCAGTTCTCAGACAAAAATTACAAAATGGTCTTTACAATCTTGAAATTTCATACTGAATTTAAATTCCAGATTCTAGTTGTTCATCTTCAATATTCTCAACATATTAAGCTTGAGAGGTTATCTGAACAGTGATAACACAAACCAGCATTGTAAATTTATTCATATTTCTTACCATATGTGATTGATTCTTTTTTTAGGAGTTCTAATACAATAAGCTGAGTCTTAGAACTCAGCTGATTTCATTTAAACTTGAAAGAATTTTAAAAATCAAGGAGAAAATAAAGCGTCAAGGAAAAGAATGTGTATAGTTTTGCAATTCATATATAATAATCAAATCCAGTGTTGTGAAACCAGCACTTTTTGAATGAGTGCTGACAAGCCAGTTTTCCATTGGAAAATGTTAATTGAACTAAAATGATGTTCAGAATCCTCTGGAGGAGAATCGTGTTAGGGACTACTTAGGTAAGCTGGATTTATACAGATTTATGGTACTGAACAGGATGTATTGAGCATACTGAGGGAGCTGGTTGTTGTTACCATGAGGCACCTTTTGATCATCTTTGAAAGGCTGTGATGATGACAGGAGGTCCCCTATGACTGGAAAGAGGCAAATGTTTTGCCAATCTTCAGAAAGGCAAGAAAGATATGGAGACCTATAGGCCAGTTACTTCAGAGCCTGGGAAATTTATGGAGTAAGTCCTCCTGCAAGCCACTTCCAGCAACATCGAGGACAAGAAGATAAATGGGAAGAGATGGAAATGATTTACTGAGGGTAAATTGTGCCTGCCCAACCTAACTGTCTTGTGATGAGATGATGGGAGAGCAGTGAATACCTTTAACCTTGACTTTAGCAAGGTTTTCAACAATCGGCCTTGCGCACTCTTGTAACAAAATTGGGGAGGACTGGACTGAATAGGTAGACTACAGGCTGGGTGAGAAACTGGATTAGCTGTTGGGCTCAGAGCGCACTAGTCAGTGGTTTGAAGTCTAGCTGGCAGCTTGTTATGACTTGTTATTGACTCCTTTGGAGTCAATATAGTGGCCAATACAGTTTATTAAAAGTGTGGACAATAAGACAGAATGCATCTTCAGCAAATTGGGGGCAGTGACTGATATGCTGCAGAGTAGGCTGCCATTCAAAAGGATCTCAGCAGGCTGGAGACATGGACTGGCAGGAACCTCATGAAGTTCAGTGAACAAAAATGCAAAGTGCTTCACCTGAGATAGAATAACTCCACACAACAGCATAGGCTGGGTGCCAACAGGCTGGAAAGCAGAAAAGGGCCTGGGGGTCCTGGTAACTTTGATGTTATTCCTCCTTTAAGCAGGAAGTTGTACCATACAACCTTCCAAGTTAAATTTTGCTATGCTTCTATAACATTTTCATGGAAGATGCTGAAAACTTTCAAAGAATGGGCTGAAATCTTTCCCTAGGCTTTCCACTGTTACACTGAGAAATAGTAGCAGTCACCATTGGAGAATAATTAACATGTAGGTAAGTATCTGAAGTGAAACTCATGGCACAAAATTATAGAACTGCAACATGTAAAATAGACTAGATGTATGTCTATATAGTAAATTACATAGTGGCAGGCACTGCATTGTTTTTAGAATGGTCCTTGGCATGCTTTTAACCTATGCTAACCAACATGCTCCCAAATTATTCCTGGGCATAGTGGAAAAGATAGTACAAGCAGGTGACCATTCCCAATAGGTAGTCTACATGCAGCCAACCTGCTTTGGAGGGTAAGCGAGTTCAATGGTATATTTAAGGTTTATGGCTCTTTTGCCTTGTATTGATGATCTTTGCCTTGCAGACAAGCAGTGCCTAAAGGTACCAGAGGAGCCACAGTCTCAGCGTTCAAAGACAGTCTTGGTGCCATTGCTTTAGTTTCAGTCTGTAGATTCATTAGAAATCAGAATGTGTTCACAAAATAATATGGAGGAAAAATCATCTGAGATAGAGAAATATATCTACTCATGTTGCCAGGGAGTTGCCTGTACTGCTCAATTTGAGCAGATTGGGAGCTGTCTCTTAAAAGTCCCTGTTTCCTTTGAGCAAGCATAGCAACCAGCCTCTCACCCAGCCAGTCTCTTCACTGAGAATGTGCAGGTTGAGTGGACACCAGACTGCACTTTTCAAAAAGGTAACGTGGGTCTCTGACGCTAAAAGGTGGGAAATGCTGGGCTTGGGGATTTTCTAGGTGTTCTCTTTCACAACTCCATTCCTCCTTGCCTACTCCTCCTTCTCCCAGTAGAAATCTATCCCATCTCATTCCCTTTTCTCCTCAGCTTTGCAGTCCTGCCCCCTCTCTTCCACCAGCTTTGGCACTTATCAGATCCATCTGTGACTCACATTAATTCATTAGCAGAGCATAAAAACAACTAGCTTTTGTTTCTAGCTTTGCTTTTTGCAGCTTTAGCATGTTAAAGTGGCTCACACCAATATATGTTTGGGCCAGTATAAGATAAGCAGCAGGATTGCAGCAGGGAGGAGAAGAAGAGAGAGGAAGCAGAAAATCTTTCTCTTTTCCAAGTGAAGAAGACCTGTGTATAATGCATATTAAAAAAAAGTATATTCTTCTGAGAGTTTACCCTCAAAAGAGAATCAATGACAAATACCTGCTCTTCTTGCTTGCATTTTTTTCTCCTTCATTTCTTGTAGTTCTAGCTGTTTTACTTCATTTATTCAAGGCATGCAGTCTGAAAAGTCTGAAAAGTTCCATGAAACAGGCAAAACAGACTCATTCTCTGTGTTGGTTGAGTAGTTTTGGTACATACTCATATTCATTTCCCTTTCCAATTCACCCCCCTCTTTGTCTTGAGATATTCTCAGATAGATGATTTAATTCAGGTGCTTTCTATTTTATGCTCTGCAATACATTAATCATAGTAGTGTCTAGGTGACACTGTTTTATGAGGATTAGTCATCTCCTATTCGTTAGTTCACCAGTAATTTGAGTTGTCTGAGTCTCGGACAGATTTAGGAAAGTATCTAATTATCCCAGAAAGATTTCTTTGAAAACATACGAATGGATTTTTCAGTCCATTAAAACTCTACAGTGATTTCTTTATAGATAATTCTTCGGATGGATAATTGCAATCTATATTTAAATAATGTAAAGCTGTATAGTTTGCTAGAGTCTTATCCTTCTCTGCTGGAAATGGCTGAATAGCCTCAGGGGATACTCACAGAAGTTAGCTTACTGAGGCTAATCTTCTCAGACTGTCTTCAGAGTTGTTGGAGAAGTAGTTTTTTGAGGACAAGTCAGAGTAGGAGCCTTCCCTAGGTGGTCTAAGTCACCCAGTAAGTTTGAAGTTTGATATGTCTGTGATTCCTTTAATAATAAGCTCAAACTCTCGAGTGGTCTGACTCAGTCTTTTATCCTGCAGAGACATATAAATAGTCTCCTGAAATTTACTGGGTCTGGAGGAGGAGGTATCTTGTATTTGAGGTATCTCGTATCGTGTTCATGAAAGATCCAAGTGCAAGTAACTAACATACAGGGAAGTATTTGAGCCAATATTTGTTCTCGTTATTGTGACTCAATCCATTTCACTGCCACTTGCCTATTTGTTGTCTGAGCAGCATGCTGAGCCACTGAGACCATTTACAGCACTGATGAGAAGACTGGTGAGGAAACTAGGCAAGTTCAGGGCCCTGCCATAGGAGTTCCTCCAAGTCCCACAGAGTCCCGTCATGTTAGGAATGGGTACAGGTACAAAGGCAGCAGAGTAGGACAGTCCAAAGAGGTGATCTCATCGGCAACACACTAGAAAAGTAGTTCACAAATTTGAGGTTGTGATCCCACAAGGTTGGAGTCCTGAAAGTATGACATTTTTAGTTCCAAAATGGGAACTGCTGTGCTGGAACAGGGAATAAAACCCAAACAAGCCACTAAGAGAACAGACCAAAAAAAGAGGAGAGAGAAAGAGACAAAAGGAAAGAGAAAAGCTCCCTGCTATTGATATCTTTATGTTTTATATAACAGTATTGGACAAAAGAAAGAGAGGGTAGAAGCAAAGGGGACCAGGATTTTGGTTCCTTCCTCTGCATTTCTGCACAAGTACAATAACTCAAAAACAGGGAACTCAGCTAGCAAGGCAAGAAAACATGCAGAACAGCAATTAATGACAATTAATGAACACACAGCATAACTGTTTCCTTATGGGAAAGTTGCATACACAGGCAGTTTTTATGGGAGATATGAAGCCTCACCAATGGGTAGAGGAGAGGAGCAAGTCTCAAAGCAGTCCATCAATAAAGGGACAACAACTTCTGTGTTGATAAATGTGACTGCTCTGCCAGGTTTACTCATGAGGGGAGCCCTCCTGACAAAATGTGGGAAACAGAATAACTGAGAGGAAAGCATTTGCTATCAAAGAGGCTACAGGGGTTGCCAGCTTCGAACTGGACTCTGCCACAGCTAGGACTGAAAGGAGATGAGAGAGTTATGCATTTATAGGTGCTTCATCTAGATGTATAGGAGAACGAACACATAACATATATCTCCTTGTCTGGGATGTTGGCTTCTCCAAAGCCTCCCTCCTGACTTCCTTTTCTACGGGGTTCGTGGTAGCTGACTGCCTAATGCCAGCGATTCTGTATCTGCCCAGCAGCCAAATGAATGAGGGGATGTTAAATTCTTGATCTTCCAGAAAACTTTAGAAATAGAAGCTGAGATCAATGCTTTCTTATTAAATCATATTTAAGAATAAGCAAAGTATATCATGAAACTGACAGATTGAGAGGCTTGATATATTCTTTCTTGGGGCTGAATGAGATTTCTTTTAAGTTCCTGTAAAGGTCTACTTTCTTTTTTTGTTTGGAAATATTATTTTTCATTCAGATCTATCTCTCTCTTTTGTTGACTGTTCAGCTGCATGGAAATAAATCATGTTATTACTGAAAAGTGAAAACATGGTTTATCTCACTGGGGCATAATAAATCTTGGTTAAAATACAGATTTATTTTTTTAATGTAATGATTCTATGTTTGAAAAATGTTAAGGTTGTGACAAAAATCAACAAAAGCCAGGAAATTCAAAGTTAATGTTGAATCGTGTCCATAAAGCACCTCATTAAGCCTAGTCATTGTATCCCATATGGAATCATACAGTTTCCAGAGGCATATGTAATTGCTCATAGTAAAAGGGCATAGTAAGGACAGAATCAGTGGATGTCCCTGATCCAGCCAAAAATAACCCAAGCCTTCATACACTCTGTAAACCATGTAAGGTGGTTCCATCCCAGCTCAAGCCATGAAGCACTCTGCTTAGGGTAGTCTGGCAAAAAAAAACAAAAACAAAACCAAAAAAAACAGACAAACAAACAAAACCTTGAGTCAATGTAAGAAATAAAGGGGGAGAGTTCCATATTTTCCACTGTGGCTTGGTAAATCCAGTACAGTCACCATTTTCTAAAATGATTGTTGATTTAGGATCAGAAATCATTGCATACTTTCTGCAGAAATAATTTATTATTAAAAAAATTAAAGTTTATCAAAAATTAACTCCTATAACAAGGTCTCATCTGTCAAGCATTTGCACTGAGGCATAAGCAAAGATGGGCTGGACCTCTCCAACATGTCCTGCCAGATCAATGTGGGACTGACAGGAACCGTAATGCTTCCAGCTTTTGTAGCTTTAGAGTAGACCCACTGTGTGAACTCCCCTGCATCCAGGCCACTGCAATAGGGTTTAGAAAGCTTCTGCAACTCTGGCTGGACAGAGTTTCCCAGATGCCCAGGGCAGGGCTTACACATGTTTGGATTTTTCTGGAAAATCAAGAAAATACTGTTTTTGTGGAGAAAGAAGAGGGAAAATTTGGCAATAAGCAATGAATGTTCTGTAATTTTCTACCATACATCCCAGATATAAATATTCAGGAGTTTTGCTTCCTCTCTTCCCCCCCCCCCTTACTGTAATTAAATTATGGGAAAAATCAGCTTGCCTCTATGAAACATGCACAAATGTGGTGCACTTTGCTAGCCCTGGGAGTGCATTACAGTGCACCAACTTACCCAGTGGAGAGCCTAGATTTTTGTAGACAAACGAGTGGGACAAAACTGTTATATTTTTTAAACCTTACTTAGCTTGCTATGTGTAATACCTGGGGGTCTAAAGCTTGGAAAGCCTGCCATACCCACAGTGATCTTGGCAGTGAACGGGGAGATAAGGGGGCTCTCTGAGGCCTCTTGGTGGATAGAACATTGAGCAGTAATTGACACCAGGCTGTGAAGAGGCAGCGTGGGGTCACAGGCTGGGGTGAGAGCCGGGACATGGAAACCAGAGGAGCTGTTCATCTTTATGGAGACACGGAGACTTTCAGGTCTGAGCCAGAGCAGGCAGAGTGAGAAGGGGCTGAGCAGGAGCCAGAGTCACTGAGGGGATTTCATCGGGCTGCTGGCGCACCGTCTTAACTACTAGAGGGAAGAGAAAATGTTGGAAGCACATGCTGGCGCAGTGGAAATCCCGGGAGAGGGGATGGCAGCAGTGGAGAGCAAGGTATACAAGTGGCACAAATAAACTAGACTGAGCTGCCTTCAGCCAGGCATGGGCGGAAGCTCCCTAGGAGAAGGAACCTTCTGTCCCATTGGCATGTCCGTGAATGGAACAGGCCAAGCTTAGTTTATTGGTACACTTTTGTATTGGAACACTTGAGAGCATTTCTATATGAAACAGAAAACAAAACCAGGAAAAAGCAGCTTGGTATTGTCACTGGGGGAGATAATGCTCATACTGTGCTTGGAAAAACATGGGTAATGAAATCACAGTGAATACTCGCAGAGACCAAAGAACTTCAAGCAAAGATGAATAAGGGGCGTCCAACTGGCTGTTTACGGAAGAAAAAAAAAAAAAAAAAAAAAAAAAAAAAGATTTTTTGTTGCTAGAACTCTGAAAACCTGAGGTACTACTAATCACTTTCTAAAAGCCTGGAAGTATTGCAGTGTTTCAGCTTCCACTGAAATTCTCTCTGTTTGGGTGCTGCATGCATAGGTCTGGATTTCAGAGGCATTTATAAGATTCTCTAAAGGATTCCAAACATAATATGTTGAGCAATTGCACTCTGATTATCAAGACCCATTAAGATGTCTCAAATCAGGATCCTCAAAATCAGAGTAACCAAAATCATCAGTCATTTTGAAAATCTAGGTCATCATTTTCCCTGTCTTTCTTTCCTTGCTAGGTAGAGTTCTCTTTGATCTATTGCCTTTTTACATTTTCCCCCCACTAACAGAGATTAAGCTGTAAGAGAAGAACCAGATCTGATCTACTTGTCACTCAGAACCAGCAGCTTCAGGGCTACGAGGTTTAAAAAGCTCCTTTGAATTGACTGTCACAAAGGCAGTTTTAGATGGATAGAACTATGCTTGTTACCTTAATGTTTTCTCAAAGAATACCATCAAGGTGTAAGCTATATTTTTGATCCAAGGTATCTATAAACTAGCCTAACTGGCAGAGAAATATCCCAGGTATTTTAATGTTGTTTTTGGCATAATTCTAATTTGAAGAAATTATCTGATATTCCTTGGTATTTATTCCACTAGAAATCAGATCAGAAACACAGCCTCTGGGTACCTGTAAATAGTATCTCATGACCAGATTCAAATCATTCTGCTCAGACTTGGAGTCTACTGGTGGAACCTTATAAGTTGATTAGCAGTAGCAAATAAATTAACACATGGTTAGTGCTGAGGTACTGCTTCACATCAGCTCAATTCACAGCTCATTTGCTGCTCAAAACATATGCTTAGACATATTATGTTCCTGTATTAAATCCCTTTTAACCTACAGGCCTAAAGCAAGATTTAGGCTGAGTTTAAGCACCTAATATAGCAATCTCATCCACCCGCTGAGACTCTGAAAACATCTGAGAATCTCTAGGGCTTCCCTCCTCAAACTGAATGTTCCCTAGTTTTTCTTCAGCACTGCCCTAGGTACAGGACAGGGCTTTGATCTTGCTTAGGCTTCACTGAGCTCTGGAAACTCAGCACCCGAGACCCCTGCAGCTGCGTCTATGCTGTGGCTACAGAGCAAGCCAGGGCCCGTCCCTGGTCTTTGGGTGAGTAACATGACAAAGCTCATTTCCACAACCCCAAATTCTTGGCTTTCCTTCCCAAAAGAGGATGTTTATGTCCACATCGTCTCCTGGGAGCTGTCCCTGATGCATGCTGCTCCTCGAGCCAAGCCTGGGCACTGTCCGAGAGAGCGTTATTTGACAAAGGCCAAAACTGTGCCAAGGAGCATGTTAATAATGAAACAGCCCAGATGATCACAGGCAAGTGCTACCCTGTTTTATTAATTGGTATAGAGATAGCCTTAGACTCTGCTCCAAGGGTCAGACAGTTTGGTGTTCAAGTGCTTAGTTTGTTGATGCATGCTTTTCTTTTGAACCTAACCCTTTAAGGCTTTTACTTTGTTCCTGAAAACTAAAGTAAAGATTGCACTTTCAAACCTGGTTGCCTGTAAATGCCACCTAAATTCACATTTAATCATCTAGTGGCCTGATTTCCTGATGTGTTTTACTCAACAAAGCTCCTTCTGGAGGATTTTTTCATGCAGGTGACCATGTTCATTCCAGTCCATTATTGGATATCTCAAGCTCCTTTCTGCATTCCCATTATGGTCAGCATGACTGAAAATCATCTGATTTTTATTTGAGGGATTAAGCAGTGAACCAGAACCTAACTTCAGGCATGTGGATTTGAATATTTTGACCACGACTGTCTGTCTTGAAAAGCTCCTGACAATTGACATTGTTGTTACTCCTTCCTGCTGAAGTAGCAAATTGACAAATAATCCTCTTTTTTCACGTATCAGTGCCAAAATGTTGATTCTTTGGTAGGAAATACAAAAGCAGCTGAGCTAATTATAACCATGTTTATTGTTTATTAGCTTAATCTGAGATTTAAAATTTTTTGTACTTTGAAAATTGTTCTGTCTTGCTTAAGCAATACTTAGATGACTAAGAGCATAATCTCTTTGAATAAAAAGCTACTATAAAAGGTTTTGAAAACAGGAATGATTAGAAGAATTCAAAGTAACAAAAAGCTGTCTGTGTCTTTTTAATATGATGTCTAATCTTGTCACTGCTGTACTATAGCTGTGACTACAAAAGCATATCTAGAGAAAGTGAAAATGTTGCTCATTTAAAATACCAGGAAAGCTATGAAATGTTCTAAATTTGCAGGTGTATGAATACATTAATTCGTCTTGTAGTTTCAGCTTAACATCATCATTTCTGCCTCATCTAAAGTATTACATAGATCACTGCACACCGAGACTGTATTCCACCTCAAAAGTGGCTGCATTTTAATGGCAGATGAAGCAAGCCATTATACAGTTCAGTGTGTTAAAGTGCTCTGAGACCATTTGGGAAAAGGTATTATATGTATGTACCAGAGATATTATTTGAAGGCAGCAGCTCTGCCAAATGTTTAAACTGAGACTGAAGCCTTACAGCTGAGTTGTTAACCTCTGGAAACAGGAGTTTAAACTGCAAATGCTGACCTAACCTTACCTCTGGGGGAGCAAATGGTAATAATGAAAAATGATGCAGCTTTCACCTCCTCTCCAAAGACAAAACAAACATTTTAAGCCTCATTTTATGGTCTTTTTCTCTGCTTAATTTAGACATGCTTGTTGGCAAAATAATAATTCTTGTGCTTAGTAAGCAGTATTTCAACCTTATGACTCCCATTCAGCAAGAAAATCATGAGGGCAGGTTGCTTTCATCCTTATTTTCTGAGTAGAAAAGAATTCTGCTCTCAGTCTGGTCTGTGCCTCAGTCACAAAATACAAGCAGCATACAAGGTGCATATGCCAGAAACCCAGCATATAGAGTCACAGGAACAACAAAGTGAAGGAAAAATGGCTGGAGCTAAAAGATGACAGAAAAATTATTGTTATGGATTTATCATTGTTGGTTGTTACCTTTAAAAAAGAAAAAAAGAGAAAAAAACTCTGCGGTTATTTAATAGGCCATAGGAGTGATAGACAAAGACAAAATGGGTCCTCCTTTTAGCAGTCACGGAAAAAGGGAGATTCTGTCCTGCTCCATTTATAAAAGCCTTTACAAACTCTTGGAGTTAGACATCACAAAGCAGCCTCAAGTGGTGGGGCTGATTTATTTGTCAAAAATGGTTTTCTCTGCATGTAATAAACTCTTTCTTTCTTCTTCTCTAAACATAGTAGGATCATTCTTACAAACTAAATGAATTACAACTCCAAATAAGAATGCCTTAACTACTGATTACTAAAATACAGGAAGATATGTCAGGGAAAAAGATTGCTCAGATGATAGTATTTATCATGCTCCTATACACCCTCTTAAGCTTCCTCCACTACCAGAAACTAAATAGGTTAGTCTGACCTCACATGATAATTTTTATACTTTTAAACCAGTCAAGCACAAAAACTAAGCAAAGTAAACAGAATAATTATTAGTGCACCATCTACTCTGGCTAGAGTTTTAACAGGTTTGGATCAGCTACACAGAAGAGCAGCTTTATCTCTCCCACCCTTTATTCCTCATTAGCCTCAGACTCTGAATCTCTTCACCTGGCCCTCTGCTAGTAATTAGGATACCAACTCTTTGTATCCTAGGCTAATTGTTCGTACAGCTTAGCTGTATGAAAACACAGAAAGTGTTGGACAAGGATAAAAGAATTGCTGCAGCCATGAAAAGACACAGAGGGTAGAAGGAAAGAAGAGCAGTCTTGCTTGCTCCTTTCCTATCACAGTTGTGCTTTCCCTCACATCACCAATAACATCCTTTTCTTCAGTCAGCTGCTGCCTGTCCCGCTGCTGATGGGGGAAGCTGGAGTAGGACCTCTCATTTAAGCTGCTGGAGGTGACAAAGTACAACTCTTGGAGGGCTTCTGGTTCAGAATGGTTGCCCAAAACAAAGAGATTTAAAACATTTGGTCTTTAACAGACTATATGCTGATTTGCATGGGGGTGGGGGAGGCTTGAGCTTGCCTGGTTATCCATTTAGCTAGGATATAAACATAATGTTCCCAGATTAATGGAAGAATGCCCTTGCCTACCAAGATGTGACCCCATCTGGGCAAGAGAGGGCAAGTTCAGCTGCCGATATAGGTTGGCAGTTTCTGTTACCAGTTCTCAGATACAGATGTTTTGTAGATACGTAATGAGTCGTGGAAGCAGGGTCTGTGAACTTCTACTGCCTCAAGAGGCTCAAGCGAGTAGGACCAGGCATAGCTGGTCCCTGGAGCAATGTCCCTAGCACAGTGTTTCCAGCCCTGAGTTGATGGTGAGGGTGTATGGTGGATGGTGAGCAGTTTTGATGGCTCGCAGCAGTCAACTGACCACCAAAATTTGGGATCCACTAATCTAAAGCTATCTGCCAGCTTCAGACTTTTCTTGTCTTGAAACTATCAATAAAATACAGACTTCTTGCAGTTGCATCCACTTTGTCACTCTCCCAACAAGTCCACCCAGGCTTCCTGTTTTCTCCTGAAGACTATGTGACTGTGCAATCAGGAAACAGACCACAAGCAACAAAAGTTGTAAACGTTGGAAAATCAGAAAGCAGAAAAGATGAGTACTGAAGGGTGGAGGCATATAGTTCCAAAATGAGTTGGAGGAGACCTTGCAGGTAGAGTCACTCTGTTCTGATGCAGATGTGGAATTTGTCAGAGGCACCCTGTTCAGCTGTGTAACTTGTAACTCACCAGAGAGGAGGTGTGCTAACAGTGAGAATTAGCTGGAAACCTTTCAAAAAACATTATGTCATTAAAACAGAACTTTCCCTGAAAATATACCTATTTCACACAAAACTAATTGAGGAAAAGGCATGAAGAGTTTCAAGGATTCTGAAAATATTTGTATATGTGGAACATGTTTTTTTCTTAGTTTAAAATTGTTGTTGCTTAAAAAATTCTTCATTTTACTGCCCTAAAGAAAATGTTCGTAATTGCAATGAAATGTGTGCAAATTTTTGAGAGCCATTTCTCAGAAAATTCAAAAATAGTTTTCTAAGTCAGAAAAAAGGAAATTTCAGAATAACAGAATTTCTTGTGAAATGGACATTGTAGTTCTACTAAGCTAAACTAAGTTTACTCCTTAGGTAATGCACACTTCATAAACATTTTCAACAGTGTAGCACATCACGTCTGAAAATAAAGCAATCAGAGGCTCATCTGTGTTAAACTGATGACCTCTTGATATTTTCTCCTGATTATTCTTCTTTGTAATGATATTTCTAAATTGGTGTGTGTGTGCATGTTTATTAAACTATAATTAAGCCCTGCATTATAAATGGACTCGTTATTTCATATGTTGATATTTCCAATTTATATATACAATTCATACTTTATTTTGAAATGTAGAAAGCTAATTTTCTCAAAATCATGTGGGTATAAATCAATAGATTCTACAGCATGTGCATATGAAATTGGTGAAAATGTGAGTTAACGGTACATATTTTTAAACTACATATTAGGGCATGGTCCTGCAAGTATACGACGAATTTCATGCATGTATAAATGGATCATGGTCAGGTATGCACACTTTTACTCAATTTTTGTTGATTCTGGGATAAGAGACTTTAATTTAGAAGAGTTATGTTGTCTAGATTGTTCTTAATAGTCAGTTCTGTACAATAACCCCAGACAGTCAGACATAACAGCCACCTGGACTAGCTGGCATCAAAACCGCTGTCCTATGCATGTGCTTACCTGCACCCACACAGGACTTGGAGTACCTCCTGGGGACGCTGCCTTTGCAGTCTGCCTCTAAGATTCTGTTGCTGCAAGAATGCAGATTCTTCTCTGTCCCAGAAAAACAGCTGTGGTACGGGTCTACCAAACACCCGTCCTTTGAAAACATGAGTAATAATGCAATATCACTATGATTTCACATAGCTTTTGACATCTTTTTGTTTCCATAAATGAGAGCAAAGTCAAAAGCAAAGAGTGAACCAGGGTCATCTTCACACTGATTTGAAGGGGCATTGGATCAGATTGTTAATACTGAAATATTTCATAAACAATGTTGACTTTCAGGATGATTGGAAGTTCTTGTCCTGCTAGGGTTCATCTAATGACTTTTCAAAACCCTTGATGAAAAGTTTGAACAAAGCTTAGAATTTTGCATATATTTTATTCCTTCACTATATTTCATCAATAAAAACAGTTTTTGAAATTACCCATAATTATATTTAAATGCAATCACTAGTATAACACTATGTTGACTTAACTAAATTGCTCATTTTTAACCCTTAACCTTAGACATAGGCTGCCAGGAGTAAAATGCTAATTTGAGTTCTTTGTCATGTGCTGATTTTTTTTAAACACTGATAATCTCAGATAATTATTCTTGACTTTGATATAATGATTTAATTAATTTCTCTCCATCTAGAATAGAATATTTCAGGGTCATTTTCCAGATAACATAGAACAGCTGAAACTTCATACTTGAATAAGTTACCAGTAAACAATCCCTACTCCCCTTTCTGTTCTTCCCATCTTTTCTTGAAAAAGTAAATCCCTTTTTTTGAAAGGCAGAGTGATATTCATTTCTTTTTCACAGATCAAAATCATGAAGACTTACGAGCATCATTTTGAATATCTGAATTCCATCTTTTTTTCATACGGAATTGTATATAATAGAAGGATATATAAAGTGATATCTTGGTTATGCAGAAATTATGGCAAAATTGGTTTTAGCTCTAGTGAGAAGGAATTCTGTGTAAGACTTGAGGACCAGCTATGAATTTTAGCATCTTCATCCTAATTAGATCCAACCTTTCATCTGTATTGCCTCTTCCTCTCTATACTCTAGTTGCAAATTCCCTTTTCTCTGATAGAGGATTGAGTCAGGGAGAGACATATCGCAAATGGTATTTATTAGAACACCTTTTATTAATTAAGTTGTAGCTATTAATAGAATCAAGCTGTTATTGCTAACAGCAAATAGCTATTCACACAGTACCTTGACATATGCTCAGAGCCCTTCAGAGTCACTGGTTGCAGCTGGGAGGACAACCCCAGCTGTGGACGCAGGAGCAGGGGCTGGTCCTCATGCACCAGTGGTTCTGGGTGGGTGCTGAGAAAGTCCCCAAGGGTCCCTTGTTCCACCAGGCCTGCATATAATCCTATAGTCCTTGTTTGCCCACAGCAGCCACCTCCGTGTGTGTGATCTGAGTTGTACAACCCATTGCTGGTACCAGTGCGTGCCAGTGGCCTCGTACAAGTTTGTCTGACCCTGGGGGGGTCTTGAGTTTTTCAGTTCTTGTGGATCCAACAGGACAGCTGGTCTTTGGGGCTTATCAGTTCCTGGGAGGCTATCAGGCGCTACCTCTCAGCACATACTTTTCTGCTCTGTGGTCTGCTGTTTTCTGGTAATTATTTATCCCTCTGCACACGTGGGTGGCTAAGGCCCATGGCCACATGGAAGGGGTTGTTGCAGTGCCCTGGGGTCCCTGGGCTCCGCAGAGCTTCCTTTCTACACAGCGTCTCAGGAGCGGTCCCCGCAAGGGGCTATGCTGACCGCCGACCTGCCTCGCTCCTGCTCTGCGTTCCCGTCGGCGTTATGCATGTAGGACACAGAAAACATGTTAAAATGCTATGAAATATTTTACGGCTTTGAGTCTGGTATTCAGTAATACCCAGAGGTGGCAAATACACAAATTTTAGGTCCTCCCACAAGAGTTCCAATAAATTCTGTACATTATAGCTCCACAATGTTCACTATAAAGAAAATGAAAAAGACTGATTTATTCTCAGTGGCCAAGCTGATTCGACTATAACAAATAGAAAAGAGAGTTCAAAGCGAACTTAATTGTTACAATTATTTCAATTTTATTGATCTAGATTACTGTTATCTGGGAGCATAAATAATAATAATAACAAAAATAATAATAAAAATAAAAGCAAGTTATCTGTGGTGAAATATTTTCATATTTGCCATCCCAGTCATTGCACTCAATCATTTCTCCATTGTGGAAAGTCAACTGTCCTGCCAATAACTTTTGTATTACTATCTCTGCTAAAACAGGTGACTAGAAATAGATTTTCCATGCATAAGCCAGTTATGAACCTGGCTTTATTGGAATAAGGTATTTTAAATCCCAGTGGCTAGCAAAACACAGAACTTTAAGCTATTCACTATCCTAAGGCAGATTATTATTTATATTGATTTTCAGGTCATTAGGGGTTTTGGTTAAAAAATCCATACTTGAGAAAAATGAAAAAACATCCTCTAAACAGAGAGAAACTGCTTTGTTTTTGAGGAATATTTTTTATTGTTTCTTTTATTGTTTGGTTATTTTTTTTAATAGGAGCCAGAAGAAAATGTTTGATGGATTTTAAAGTGACAGTTCATTGTAGCTGCTCAGAAGTTAGACTATCAGGAGAAACTTGGCAGTAAAATAGTGAACATTATTAAGAAGATCTGATCTGGTCAAAACTAAAATATCTTCCTCATTTTTTGTATGGAATTTTGTATGGCTTTAAATCATGAGAAGATTGTGATGTTCTCATGTCAAGCTACATCAGATCACAGTCTAAAGTGTGTCTAAAATTCAAAAATTCTTCTCCAGAAGTGTTCCAGCTTGCTAAGGATCCATGATCAGGAAGATTTCTCCGCTTCTCCTTGCTGCTTAATTCTGGCAATTTTCTGGAGTAGAATTCACTAAGAAAACTCAGAAATACCACAAGCTACCTTAAAAAAGATAGTAACATTTTTAGTAATGCTGTTCCCCATTACAGAGCATGCATTTACTTTGAGAGAGGTTTCACGCAAGGAATAGAAATGGGGAAAATTCTGCTTGTGAAAACATTCTTGGAAAAAGCTTATGTTACATAGATCCTCCTAAAACTTCCAATTACCCAAAGATTTCATAACACATTGCCTGCCAGAGACATATGTGTCTGGGGTATCCTCACACCCTAACCATGTCTAGGTGCTGTAATAACCCTTGGACTCTTAGTAGCTGGTAAGCTCAAGGGCTCACACAGATGCTCAAGCAGGAAAGTTGAAAGTTGTCCGTGGGACTGTAATGAGGTCAGAGGGAACTGAGATATATTGAAGCTGCTTTTTCTCTCCTCCCTCAGCTGATCTACGATTTTGATCTTATAGACTGATTTGTTCTGCAATCACTCTTTGGACCATCTAGTCCTATGGCTGGGGACCTATAGTGTGGTATCAAAGTGATCAATGGGCAAATGGGCAGTAATTTGTAAATATCAACCTTTCATGCTGGTTTTATACTTTGATATGAGCTGAGATAATGCATTTGAATTTTTTTTTTTTCCTTTCTGCACTACATTGTTTTCAGTTTGGAAAAGCCTAATACATTTCTGGTCATCTAGCCTGCTTTCTGAAGTGAGATATTTACTCATTTAAAAGGTGCTATCAAAGATAGCAAGAAGTGGAAAATGAAGGAGATTGGAAAGTAGACAGACCTTTCTTGGCACAGTAATCTCTAAAGCTTTGACCCAGCAAAAAATCCTCTGCTTAATCTTGAACACGTTGGCAAAAGTTCCAAATAAGATATCAAGAGAGGCAAATGGATTTCTGTGGTGGAAGAGACTGTATTAACCTATCACCTTGTAATTTATTGAAATATTTACTTTCTCTGGTATGATTCTTCCTTAAAAGTCAGAGTGAGTTTTGTCTACTAGCTAGAGAGGGAGACAGAGTCAAAAATTGGTATCTTGACAACCTTTTCATCTGACAGACTGGAATTAAACTGTAGGTATGATGTGGCCTGGGATTCTACTTTCGCCTTTCTTTTGTGTAATATTTAACCATTGTTCATCTTTGATGTTAATAAATGCATTTAATAATATTTGGGTAAATGATAAGTGTATTTTAAAGCACTCAGTTTCTGTAAGGTATTTGGAGATCCCCAGGAAAAAAGCATTTTCACAAACAAAAAAAGTTGATAATATATTTCAGCAAAATACTAATTATGTCTTGTAGTGATGGCATTTTGTCACAGAAATGATCAGTACTCTGAGCTGCTCCCATACACAATACTCAGTCAGATTTATACTTCAGACTTTGCAATTTTCAAAGGTTCACTTTAGTTTTAAACATTTTTCTTATTATAATTGACATGAATATTCTTTTCCTACTTCTTCAGCTTAGTTGTTAGCAGATGTCAAAGTGCTGTAATCGGAGAAAATAATAGCCTTTTGAATGGCTACACATCATACATTAAATATATAGGTTTTCCTTATTTGCTGAAAGGTATGCTTATTTGAATGTATTAATCCAGAAGGCAAATTTTGATGCAGATTCCAAATAGGAATAATAGTAAGGATGACTGCTGACGTTAAAAGAAGCACTACTGGTAATCATTCGTGCATGATATGTCACTTATGGTTGCAGCATCTTGCATGTAAGTATCTTTTGGGTATATAAAAGAAGTACACTGGATGCACACACCACTGCTGTCTGGACAGCACTAAGAGTAATAGATTGGGAGGTCTTCTGAACAACCAAATTCTTTATTTCTAGAGAAATTTTCCTGCGTCAAAAAAAAATCATAGATATTTTTAACTTATTATTTTATGTAATAGAGAACAAAAGCTATAAAAGGACATAGCAGTATCATACTTTTCCTTAAAAAAAAAGTGAGCAATTTTTCTACATAATTAGAGGGATTGTCTAAAGCTAAGACAGAAAAGGGCTTATTTGATTGGTTTCTTGCATGACACTAGAACATTCAAAAATATTTTCTCCTTTGAGGCTTATCTACCTGAGAACTATGACCAACATATATGGCTCCCATATTTCTACACACAATTTTCATGACACCAGTTCACATAGTTTCACCCTCCAAATTAAGATCTGACCTCCATCTTAGCATTTTCTTTCTCAAAGAGTTAGAATATGCTGCATATTCTGAAGTTGAAGCACTTTCCGTCATAATTTAGGAACTCTTTGATGACTCTTTTTTCATTGTAGGACATCCTGTTGGTCTTTCCGAGCACATAATGAAGAGCTATTTACACCCACGTAATTTGGTCTGCATCTTTGCTGCAAAATGGAAGCAGGCTGAAGGGAAAGCACTAGTTGGCTTTAGCCACATGACAAGTTGCTCTCTCCCACCAGTCTGCCATAAAGGGTATGGAGAGATGTAAGAGGTGTCTTGGAGGATGTGACTTGTCTGTTGTTTGTCGGACTGGCCTGTCAATCAATAGGCTACTCATAAAACAAGCCGACTTGCATGTGTCGTCACTTCTTGCATCCGTTACACTGCGTCTCCGCTTCTCCGCTGATTGTTGATGTCTGATATCTTCAGTCATCAACTGACTTTCTGCTTCCAATTATTCAGTTTAATCCCATACCTCCAGGACTAGCAGTCTGTGCTGTACTACTGAACATTTACATTCAAATACTGGTGGTGCATCAGAGAGCAGCAGGAATGGGCTGCTCTGCAAGGGCAGGGAAGGGGAGCCGCGAGCTGAGGGTGATGGCAAGGCCAGCAGGGCAGTGCCCTCTTCAGCAAGGGCAGAGTCCCCCAGTACTCAAACAAGGAGAGCGGAGAAGGTCCAGCAAGGGTAATCAGGGTCAGCCAGGAGCCCAGGGATCCCCAGAGAAATCTACAGTGGTGAGGCAGGTTTGAGGTCAAGCCAGGAAGCCAGCCAGCAAGGCAGGATCAGGGCCAGGAAGGTGCAGGGCCAGGCACAGGTAACCTGCGAGCAGCTCAGAAGGGCCCAGGGTGAGTGGTGAGCCCAGATGGAGCTCTGGCCAAAGGGCTGAGGCTGCTGGGGTAGAGGCACCAGGGGAGGTTCCTCACAGCTCCTTCTCACGCAGCAGTCTGACCCAAGATGTCACAGCTGTGCTGTTTCAGCACTGACCTTGAACACAGGCACCCAAACCCCTCGGGAGCAGGGGAAAGAGTTTGCAGCGCCTCTTGCTGCACTTGGGGCCATGACACAGTGCCCATCTGGGAGCTGTTACGCTTATCCACAATTTGCTTTTACATCATCTTTCTTTTTAATATGCATAGGAAAATACATATTTAAACCCCATCTCCGTATCTTGTGTCCACCTTCCTGCTGACTTGGGGAATAATGAATTATCCCTTTCATCACTTATCACTGAGGAAGCTAGCTGCACTCAGGGTCTCAAAAAAAAAGCTGTGCTCTGAGGCTGTTTAGCCTGTCATCCTCTCCATTCCCAATGCCTGAAGTCTCTGGTGGAGTGTCAAGGAGATAGCGTCATGTGCTCTAACAACAGGCACTAAGAATGAGAAAATACACCAGAAACCAAGAAAATCCCAAGGGACCAGTGAAACCCGGTGCCCCACCTTGATTCATTTAAGCTTTATTAAGTTAGGGGAGCCAAGTGTTTGAGCTCCTTTAGTTTCCAGAGTAGAGATGTTTTTAGCTTTGAGCTTTGGCCCTGTGGATTTTGATCCCAAACATTGTGTGCCATTGCTGCCTGCAGTTTTTGAATAAAATGGGCAACTGTTCCAAAATTGTCTTGCATCAGCAAAGTTTGAATAATGCATCTCTATTTTATATAAGGTATACCTAGAGAGAGAATACATAATGAATTATTGTGCTGAGGCATTTATCTTTGCAGCAGTAAGAAGGATAACTTAAGATCAGTGTATAGTAGCCATGAAGATAAATATCACAGTAGGGCATGGGATCATGTATAAAATATTCCCTGCACTCTAGATTCCATTTCATTATTAGATTTTTTAAAAGAACCATTTTCTTGGTTAGCTTCCAGAGGTAGCAGTCACAGCCACTAATTTCAGATTGCTTGAGGCCTTGGAAACAAAGACGTATTTGTGCAAACACTGGCTTAAATGCCAATAAAAAATATGAACAGGACCCACCCAGGCTTGTAAGTGAATGATACATGAGAGAGTTTTTCTCTTCACAAACTCCCATCTTCCCCAACTTTCAAACTTTTCTGTCATGCACCAGCATTTGCAGGCTGTCTTTCAAAACAGAGAAAATATTAAGCAGAGAAAAGCTAGCTACCTAGCTACATAGATGGGTGGGTGGATGGATGGATGAATGGATGGATACATACATACATACATAGTTAGTTAGTTTTTGCTGGTGAGCATTTCTCTTGATTAGTATATGAGGTAATCCTTCTTCTTTACCTGTCTCCACTGAGATGTCATCTGGAGCACTTTGGGCACAACATTTCAGGAAAGATGTGTGTCAAAAGCAGAGTCCAAAGCAGATCAGCAGGAATGGTCAGGTGACTAGGAAAATTTGACTCTAGCTGAATATTGAATGAACTTGTGTTGTTTAGCTTAAGGAGGAAGTTTGGAGAGAGATTATGGTAGTTACTAGTATACAAATCATTACAAAAATTTGCAACAAGGAATAGAATATAATATTCTCCATTTTCACAGCAAGTATCTGTGAATCTTAAAACACAGTGAGCAAGATTCAAGTTAGATCCAGGAAAATTTTGTATGGTAAAGGTAGTAAAGCACTGGAGTGGATCCCGGAAAGACAATGGAATTTCCACCGCTAGAAGTCTGATGTGAATGTTTATCCAGAGATAACATACATGTATAGTTAGTTCCGCTTTGGCTCAGGGAGATAGACTGTGTAACCTTTTGAAACTCTTTCAGACCAATGATTCTGTGACATTTTAAAAAAAAGCTGTGTAAGAAATATATGCCTATATGTTAGTGATAAAGCATTAGAAATATAAAATTAATCATAATCATTCAGCATAGCATCTTTTCTCATAACTGCTGGCTTTCTTTCAGATGATGGTACCGGCTGGCAGTAGCTTGATAATTTATTTATCCTAGTTAGAGAGGAAGGAGTTATCTTATGGTTAATTCCATTTGTAGACTTTAGACCTTTTGGAGTAGACTTCAAGCCCCAGTTTTGCAACAGAATCTGCTACTTCAGTTAATCACTAACTCTTTCTGAACCCCAGTTTTTCACCTGTAAAATGAGGCCAATGTCACTTCCACACTTTAACTAGTTACTCTAACACCATTTATAATGAACCAGTGGAAACCAGCTTCTTCCAGAGTACACTTTCCTTAGATAAACAAACAGACTGGGAACAGGCAGGAATAAAGCAATGAATGTCATAATACTAAAGTCCCCACTGCCCACCAAATCATACTTTTTTTTTTTTTTTTGGAGGGTGGAGTTGGCAGTGGTTGTTGCTTTTGAGTATCCTTCTTCAATTCCCTAACATGATGTAATTATGGGATTGTAGCAATGAAACTACGGCTTATTCCAGATGAGAAAATTTGAAGGATGGATAATCTCTTTGCTTCCAGCAGATAAAATGAATTATATCCATTAGCGTAGTAGTAAACCACTTCTTTTAACCAAGAAGCGTAAGATGAAACTGGAACGATTTGTATATATCATCAGAAATAAAAGGCCAGGCTTAGCCTTTCATTATGAGTTAATAATTTCCCAAGAAAAAACAAATGTTAAGTTCTTATTTTATAGGCAGCATTATAATGAAGATTAGTTCTGTAATATTTCAGGACAATTAACACTGCACATGTAAAAATGTGTTTTGTTTTGTTTTGTTTTACAAAATTACTCTAATGGCTATTAATTTCCCGTGAAAAATTATTTTCAGCCAAATACATGAGGGTTTGTGTCTGCATAATTTGTATACACTTTTCCAGTGAGGTCGATGAGAAATTAGAGAGAGCATGGAATGAAAATGAAGACATGATGCCTCTAAGGAAGCTCTCCCTGCAGCGTTCAGAACTATGTGCCTGAGAGCCTCAGGATAGCCCTTTACTCAAGATCACTCCGCCCTCAAGCTTGCCAAGCCGAAGGACAAGCCTGCCGCGGGAGTTACACTCCCAGTACCTGGAGACTGTAACGACCTGTTAGTTCCTCCAGTTTGCTCCTCTGAAAATGCAAGTGTAAGAAGTGACTCTGTCTTCCGCAGTGGAGGAGGCTGTACCAGATACTGAACACAGACTGTATTTGATCTTCTCTGCAAGGTGATTGAAGTGCAGTGCTCCGTACGGATGAGTGTTGTCTTTGTAATCCTCACCTCGGTTCTTTTGTGCCCAATAGTCTCTGATGGAGTTTCTTGGTTTAGTTTGCAGTCCTGTGAGCTGAAATTGTCCCTCTTCATTCTTTTTGGTAGTGTTAGATGTCAGTTACTTGAGGATTTGTAACCATAAAACACTTTTTAGTGCTTTTTCTCACTCATAGTTGGAGGGAGTGGCATATGTATTTTTAACTAGCAGCTATAAAACCTATAAAAAGACACAAGGCTTAACATTTTAGCTGAAATACAATGAAAAAAGAATATGTCATAAGACCCTTATTAAGAGCTTGATCTATTTCTCTAATACAAGATTATTAATAAAGGAAAATATGTCTGCTCAGGAAGATTTGATCCAAAAGCAAAGCATACTGTTTTTAATAACTACCTTGTAAAATGGCATTTATATCACCAAAGCCCTCCCCCAAACCAGGACATCCTTTCCCCAGGACATTCTCCAGACTTCGTACAAATAAGAAATTGAACTTTTCTATTTGACAGAAAAATTTATAATCATTCTGGTTTTGATGGACTTACCATTTATGATTTTTACATTGTTTGACACGTTTCAGGATGTCACTAAGAGCTTGACCTATAAAACAGAAATATTGATTTTCCCTCCTGTCACTTGCTTCTGGAGTGTATTCAATGGCTGCTATCACAGTAAGACCTGCAGCATGAGGTAGACAATTATCCATGGGTCACAAACACCCACTCATGCCTACATATGTGCAGAACTCAACCCCTTAGAGAATGCTTGATGACTCACCTAGTGTTTCTCATTTTTTGCCAGCCAGGCTGGATACAGGGGACTCTTTTTGTGCAAAGTGTTCCAGGATCACTATCATCCTTCACCTCTTTCTCTTTCCCACAATCTCTTTTTTTGTTGTTGTTGTTTTTGTTCCTAAATATAATGCACATTAAGTAGTTTGTAAGCCATCTTTTTTTGATTACATTCATTTTTTGTGTCATCCTCATGACAGGACATTTTGTGTAATTCATGCTCTTGTGTCATCCTCAAGTTATATGAAGACAACATTCATTCTCAAACTGTTCAAAATGTCTCTTGGTAAAGCAAGACAAACAAATCTGGTTCACTGTCTGCATGCTACAATACCAGAAGACACAGATGTTATGTGGAACTAGGATGATCTGTCAAGTGAAAAAAAAATAAACACTTAAAAGCCCTATATGAGTTTTTTCATAATGAACAGTCCCATTTGGCAAGAACTATCCAAACAATAGGCTCCTTTCAGTGGGGTATTGCATAAAAACAATAATTCTACAGGAATTTACAATGAAAAAAATGTGCTCCGTCTTGATGAAAATAAAGAAGGAAGTTATTCCTATTTTAATGTCTGAGAGGCTGAGACCAAGAAAAATTACAGCCCAAACTCTGAACTCAGGTTCTGTGGAAACCTTTTTTTCTGTAAGTCATTGCATTGAAAATCATGGAATTCAGTGGGAATGCAGATGGCAAAATAACATGTATACATGATTCCAGAATCAGGAACATAACCTGTACATCTTCATTTTCAGATCATTATTTTGCCCAAACAGATCATGTGCCTCCATATAACTTTAGTTTCTCTCTGAAGATTAATTTCATATTCTCTGTAGAGAAATATAGTGACAGAATTTTTGCACAGTTGATCATTCAGAAGATCTGATTTTATAACCTTCGGAATCAGCATGCAAGCGTAACTGCCTTTCTTTTTGCCTGTTCATTGCAAAGCCATCTTTAGTTAGGTGTCGCCTGACATATTTCAAATATTATGCTAATTAAAATATTAAATATTTTTGTGGTACCTGAGTATTAGCGCTGTAGTGTCTTATAGTATTGTATTCACATTTACATGTTTACACAGTTTTCCTTCTCATAGTGCTTCAACACATGTTTATTGGCTTAGCTGTTCCTGCAGGATGTCTCCAGCATATGTGCTTAAGAAATCTTACGACAAGAAAAGCTACAAAGCTATTGTTTTTTCTGAGCTGGGGACAGCCATTGCCAAAGTAAATTAGGAAGCAAAGTTGCTATAACTGTGAGATGACAGTAGCTTACCTCTGCAAATAAAAACTATCATCTGATTGTCTGAGGAAGAAACAAAAAGTTGTAGAAGAATCAAAAGGTGTAGCAATGCAGACCAACTGAGTCATGTATCACAATTCAGTGAGCACTTATTTCCCCAGATTTCACCAAGTCTAGTAGACTGTAGCTGTAGAATTATGATCCTTCCCAGGGCTTGATAGCTGGGCTCATTAAAACATCAGGGTGGTCAGTGATCCAAAGAAAATTTAGGATCCAGCAAAGCAAAGGCTAAGGAGTCAAATAGAAAGGTAGAAAGACACTGTGTCTCCCTAGAAAATAATCTTTGGAAAAGAACTAATAAACCTGGGTGAAAGAGTATTCATTGACTTAACGGAAGGAAAATGTTTCTACCTTAAATACATCTTCCTGATTATGACATCCAGACTTTCTATTTGTTCTCAAGTGGCTGCCTGTAATCACACTGTTTTGTTCTTGGCATCAAAAACTGGATTCAAAAACTATTCCTGAAAGGAGGAATTCTGAAAAGGAAAATTACTGAAGGGTTGCCCTGAAGTACTAGGTTGTGATTGGTAATAGCAAGCAAAGGTGTGGACAGAGGTCCAGGCAGCCACTCTGCAGACCTTAGAAAAATTCCTTGCAAAAATGTCTGGAGCTGTATATCTCAACGGTCCATCACTCAGCAGATAGAAGAGCAAACAGTAGAATAGAAGGCCGAAGGCCACTGAGGTGAAACAGTAGCTAGAGGACAACCCTACACACAGCTTTGTAATCCACACTAGTTTAGGCACTGAAATTGTTGACTGTTCCTTTTCCTTTGAACTCCAAGACTGGTCCATATATGCTCTCTGTACAGTCTGGCTTGTCAGTAGGTGAGCAGAGGGGTCCTAAGGCTCTCCAGGACTCTTCATATTTTGAGGACCTGTGCTTTGCATTGCACAGTAGAGGTTTGAGACTGGACTCCTGAATGGGTTCTTCTTTGATGGTTACGGAGGTAGGGGAGAAATCTAAGCACTTGAATTCAAATTTCCAGCACAGAGGCTTGCCAAAGATAAAGCTTTGAAGTTTCTCCAGGCATTTTTCTTGAACCAGTCTTGATACCTCAGGTGACAAATTACAGTAAGGCAGATGGTATAGCTGTGGAAGCCATAGGAGTAAAAAGGAGGAGTCCCAGAAAAGGAAGTAAATTTAAATGCTAAAGAATAAAAATGGAAAAAACAACTACAGAAAGGATTAAACTACATTACAGAAAGGTTTGAGCAATGCCCTAAATTACAAGTAAAATTCAAGCCAGTGGCTGAGAGGAACCGAGGCAATGAAAGTGTTCAGTGGGTGTGCAGAAGGGTGAGAGGTAATCCAGAGTGCTACTGCCAAGTTGGATCGTGGCCCTCCCAGCTGCTGCTGCTATGTACCTTCACCGTGTGGATGCATGTATGGACAGTCACTTGAAGGAGAAATTTTAGCTATACAAAGTATTAGGCTCTGGCAGGTGGATCACTTGATTGAAGCAGCACTTGTCTTTATAATGATTAACAATAAAGGCAAGATAAGTATGTGAGTTAGTTGTACTTTTGAAAGGTACTTCTAATTTATCTCCTTGAAACATAACTATAGGAGTTTGATTTCTTAACACAAAAGGGAATCATGCCACAAAACAGAGATGAATGTATCTCTATATTTCTAAAATGCAGGTGCTGAAATATTTCTTTCTCAGCATAAACACATTCAGTGCCTGAAGTATAACCTAGTTGCCACAAGTTGATGGGCACCTAGCAACACAAAAGAGTAATTCATCAGCATTGTGAAGCTACAGACTCAAGCCAGAGCAACAGCTGTTAACAGGTGCTTTATACTCTAAATCATTATTTGTGTTCAGTCTTTTTCCCTTTGCTGTGGGATGGAAAATTTGACATTACCACTCCCTGCAAACTTTTCACAGTTTAAGTCCCTGCTGTGATTCTGCTACATTTGGCATATGTTGGATCAGAAAGTACAACACAGAAGTGCAGGTGCAATGTTTATTGAAGTATGACAAAAATGAATAGCTAGAACATTATATAAGATATGAGGTAGGTGTGCTTCATCTGCCGCAGCTTGGCAAGGTTAGCATTGAGAAGAAAGAATCAAGACTGTGTTTTCATGTAGCCAAGGCTAACTCACTGTCTGAAAACACAAACCCTAATGAAAATTTCTGTGAAAGGGAGTGTAGTTGAATCTACTCTTGTCACAGCTTCTATGTTAAAAACACAAGATGAAATGAAGATATTATCATATACTGCTATGGGCTGCAGCAGTTTCACTCCTCTAATAGCTGAAGAAGCTGAAATAGCTGTAACAATTTTTAACCAACCCTAGAAATATTTTTAACTTAAAAATGTTTGCTTTTGCACTACTCTGTCTTTTAAATAAAAACAACACAAGAAAGTTAACAGATTAAAGAAACAAGGAGGACTATAATAAGTAGAAGAGCATTTAGTTGTTGTTTCTTTATTATTAAAGTTTTAGACTGGCTATTAAGCCTTTATTTTTTCAAAGTATAATATATTACTGTGAAAGTGCTCTCTGTTTACACTGCCCCCAAGACAGGAATGAATTTTATTCCATTAAACAAATGATGTATACAGAAATATAAAAGCAATAAGTAATGGTTGCTAAGTAATGATTACAGAAAAAGTGTTACAAATAGCAGAGGACTCAAAGGGTCAGGAGTGAAAAAAGAAAGAGGTCATAACACTAAGTAGGAACAAACTACATGGAAAGGAGTATAAGGTGGTCCTCATAAATGTAAAAAAAATTAAGTGATGGGTTCATATGATTTAGTTCAGATCCAGGTAGAAGTTTATCAATGAATCTGTGCAACACTGGAAGGTATTTTATCTTCAAAAGCACTGAAGTATATAAGTCTAATCTAGCAAATGAATATCTGACTGTCATAAATCAACAAGTCTTTTCATTCAAGTTAACAAAAACTATTCACCTGAATGAAACTATTCATAGCTGTACAAGTAAGCTATATTAGATCACACTTTAGGACAAACAGCCTGTGCCATAATGGTCATTATTAAACAATCATATTTTTACCTAAACTTTTCATTTTGTCTTTGCTGTCAGAAAGTTCCAGGAATCAGAGCAACAAACTCTCAGACTGCAAATAACGATAGATAAATTCATATGACCATAAACTGCTTTAAGAAATACAAAAAGTATGACATCTTTGGAATGAACATACATTCTGTTATTATTTTCCATTCCATTTTTCTTCCACTTTTTCTTCCACCACTGCAAGATGAAACTTGATCATCACTAGAGATGACAGTAGAGATCCAAGTCCAAAATGCATACATTATTTTATGTGCATTGCTGGTGATTACTTATTCATCCACTGCCTAAATAGCTGTATACTATGATTGCAGTTTGCATGATTTTATCAAAGCTACAGCACACATGTAGTCAATACCCCTCAGTCCCACTGTTTCCATTCTTTCACACAATTGCAATTGAGTCAGTTATCTATGGGGCTGATGATGGTTTTTGGATGTCAGTATTACTCAGCTCTACATGTGTGCTGGTAGAGCTAGAGTTACTAATGGTTGATACACACCTCACCGGAGTCCCGCAAGACTTACTGACTTCAGTGGGCAAAAAACATCAGGCTTTTGACTCTTTTGCCTTTTTCAACTAACGAACTCCACCCTATAGAAGTAGTGCTTGTTATTAGTCTTGAAGTACATCAGTTTGTACTTTGTGTTCATTTACTTTTGGGAACATGCCCAGATTATCTTTAAGCTCTGCTCTGTCATTACTGTGTAGTGGTCTCACTTATGCTTTCCTGTGCTCTTTTTATTTATACAGCTGAAGAACCTTTTGCTATTTGTTTAATTTCCTTTGCAAGATCTGGCTCAGACTGACTTTTGGCATGTCTCACATTATCCCCATACTTCTTGATCTCCTAAAGATAAATGCTTTGCTGAGCAGGACTTTTTCCTGTTCCTGGTAGGGTGTCTACTTACTCCTGTGATTTGCTTTGTGGTGTTTATTCATCCAGTGAGATCTGGAGTCCTTTCCTAAAATTTTCCCCAGAGTTCAGAATATAAATTCCATGCAGTTTTTGTGCTTTTGACACAATAAGATTTCAAACCTCCAGATGCTAGTCCCTGATCTTTTCAGCGCAGCTGACTTCACACATCTTAACATGCTCATTCACACCCCAGATGCCAGCCACCATGATATTTCCTCAGCAGCCAGAAAACAACTTCTGGCCACACAAGCAATCAAGAAACTTAGTACCTTCCATCAAAACGTATGCACCAGCCCACCAAGCAGACAACATGTTCCACCTTCAGCTTCTTTGCCTTACCCACTTGCCCTAGTCAATGAGTAATATTCACCCCATCTAGCCTGGCCTCTTTGATGGTTTTGGACAGCTCTCATACATATCAGCCTGACACTGTTCAGGAAAGGATCCATAGACCCATAATTGAATTCTGTTGTATACTCACTTATGAATCTTCCTTAAATAATTCATATATAATACCTCCCCTTTTGCTGTACAGTATTTGCAACTCTCCTTTCTCTTAATCTTTAAAATATTAAATTCATATTATTTATGGTTTCAATGTCCTGTCAAAAGACAGAGATTTTAATGATGAGCTCATGTCATCCGAGAGAGCACTTTCTATCCCTATATATTCTATCAGCAGCCAGCCAAAGAGGATAATTCATCATGCCTGCAAACCACTGACCCATTTTCCTGAGGGTCCCTAGGAAGCAGACAATAGGTCATAATAACTTGAGTCATGTTAGGGAAATAGGTCATATTAACTGTCCTTGGAGACCCATCACACCAGGAGTTCTTTGCATACACATCCCCACCATGCATTAGGGTTGTGCAGGAGATGACTCACTCCTTTTCTGCCGGCAGCTGCTTCCTCAACTTTCTGATAAAAATGTAAGCCTAGCGAGCTTTGGTCCCTTTTGTTGCTGCCGTTTTCCCTGCGCACTGTGTTGGCCGTTCTTGGTTTGATGAATGTTCCCTCCACCTCTTCCTACCCTCTTCTCAGGCTTGCACCCAGAAGTCATTGTACTTTGTGCGTGGAGGGCCCAGTACTTGCCAGCTGCCCCCTGGCTCATGTCCATGCTCCCTGGCACACTTCAGGAGCCAGTCAGCGTTCTTTTGGCAGCACCCCCTGAGGTGCATCTTGGTAAATCCCTCTCACTCCTAGGAAACAGTGAACCCAGGAATGATTCTGGTCACAGCCAAAACAACACACAGGGCAGCCAGGAGTGAATTGACCCTTAGTTATTTCAAACACTGTGTAACAAGCACTAGTTGACACTTTCAAAAGGGATTGCGGATTGGCTCATAGCGCAGCTGGCAAATGACACCTCCACAGCATTAGACTGATTGTAACCACTCAGGAAGGATGGACACCAGAGGCTTCAACATCTGAGGGGGCACAGGAAGGGTGTTTGTTTAGGTGGACTGAGAGGATCCATCTAACAGGTTCCAGTGCTCTATAAGCGATCTGGAGGGGATATGATAAAGAACTAGGCTGAAGGGAGGAGTAGTGGTGGTCAAGTGTGCAAATTTCACCTCTGTGATCATTGCCTATCTGTATATGTGTATATCTCTTGATGTCTGCAAACCGGCAAGACTAGGCTACAAACCAGCAGAGTTACTTCACACTGCAACAGAACAGTGGAAAGAACAGCTGGAGAGGTGCCCATGCCACCAAAAGCAAAAATTATGCAAGATATTTTTAAGAAGTCTTCTCTCTGCACATACCACTGCTTGGCAAAAGTACTGAACAAATCTTATAGCCAATCTTTGTTAAAATGTCACCATCTTGAATGCAAATAGATTTACTTAGTGGATGACCTCACAAGAAGTGCAAAAGTGGATTACTGACTCACAATAATCCAACTAAGCTTTAAAATGCAGCAAGGACAATAAAAAAGAAAAAAATCACTGTAAAAATTTCATTGAAAACAGTATCTTTTCAAAATTTAAAAGATTTTGGACAGCAAATACTGCAAAACTTTCATTATCAGTGCCATATTTATTGTGTATGCTGTTTAATTACATTTAAGACTCTAGAAAAGTAAATGAAAACTACTCAGTGAACCTATTAAAACCGCAACATTATCTGAAAAGCAAATTCTAATAATTCATAAATGTAAATCTCATAATAATCTCATAATAGGAGAAGAACTCCTATTATTTCAGCATATACAGTACAGGCATGTGGTATAATTTAGCTTTCCCACAGCTCTGTCAGGCCCACAGCTCTATCAGGCTAGCCAATGCCCTGAGTGCCTTCATAAAGTATGAGGAGAACAGATGCAAAATAAGATAACTCAGACAGCTTGCTAAAGTTTCATCTGCCAATGGGACCCATTTTGTACAGCCAGAGCCACTTGCCAAGTCTACTTTCTCACACTGTATAGATGGCTTTGCTCCAGTAGCAGCTCTCATCTTCTATCCAGCTGCTACTCATGCGCACACCCTTAATCTCAGAAAGAGAGCCCATATTAATCACAGTGGCCCACAAAGAGTAACAGGAACTACTAACTGCTCCTCAGCAGGTCATTCAGCAGTTTAATAAATCCATTTAGTCCTGGAGATAGCAAAACTCAGCTCTGCCCTCTTGGCCATGAAAACAGCTCAGGGCAAAGTGAACCTTGAGCTCAAAAGATTGCAAGGGCTCAACAGGACAACTCAGGCTTAGGATTAATAATTTTAAATTTTTAATGGAAACCTTGGGACACTGTAGAAATACTGATTTTCTTAAAAGTAGCTCTTGAAATCACTGGGCTTCTCTGTATGGCATATGATATTGCAATTTTCTGTAGAAGGGCTTTTTCTACATTCCTCACTGCAGAGGCTTAATTCTTCACTTGAGTTACACCTCTAAAGCTAGCCTACCTTGAATGAGCCATACTGTAAGGAGACATCCAACCTGCAGGTGTGTTGTATTTGCTCTCCTTGGTCATGTATGATGTCCTTGGTCCATATCATATCTGGGAGCTCATTCCACAATTCTGTGTGTTGCAGAAAGCCAATTTTTGCTATGTATTCTTTCTTAGTCTATAGTGGGAGGACTTGTCTGAACTTTGAGGGACTATTTATTTGTGAAAAGGAACAAAGGACTAGCAATACTGAAATACTACTTTCACCTGAACAGCAGAATGGCATTGTTGGAATAGTTAAACTGAGCTTTCTTAAACCCTCTCCTTTTCTCCATGTCAGCTGTTGCACAAACACTCACACACAGTGTTTGCTCAGAAAACTAATTTATAAGATCTTTGCATAGGGTAATACTGACATGGGGAATCAAATCTCAAACAGGATGGTCAGTCACTGACTGAATGGCAACATAAGACTCCATTGCATGGGTCCTTGCAACAGCATCTCGAAATGGGTTGCATGAGACTCCCCAAACGACTGCACTGCTGAATTCTTATAATCTAGTCTGTGGTCCTATATGACCATTCCAGCATGTACATAATCTAGTCTTACTGATTATCTTAAACTATGCACAAAACATCTTAAATATGTACAAAATACTGTCCTATGTGACCATCTGCTGGAGAAACAGATTCTCCTGACTATTTCCAGTTATTTTATCTACGTACAGTTTGGTCAATTCTGCAGCAGCAAATGCCTGCATAGTCTCTGAAAGGGCCAGATTCTCCACCCAGGATGTTCATCAGCACATCTAAGCACACAAATTGGTCTAAGCACAGCAGGATCTGTTATCTGTCCAAAATTTCCAGCTGGAGAGCTCCTGCACTAGTCAAATGCCTGTGAAGGTGGCTAGGAGTCCCGTCAACCACCTTGTCTCACGTCAGTCTGTTGTTTCAAACTGGTCCATTGTCCCATCTATGCAGATAACTAGTCAAGGAGTTCCTGGACCACATGGTGAAATTATAATTCTGAATGATGAATTTATGATGTGCCCAGGCACAGCCCTGACTCAGCTACATCACGATTGTAACTAGAGGACACACTTGAATTCCATACATGTTTCACACTTATAACAAATTCCTTAGTCTTTGCTTCATAGCCACTTTGAGTTAAAAATCACATTACTTTTGAACTAATGGGGGGAAAGATCTATGTGTTCCTGGACTTCAACAACAACAAAAGTATTACAATTTCAGTAACCTTAAGACAATTTTTAAAGGTTTGTTTAGTCTGAGTTCAGAGTCTCTACTTTTCCTTGAGTTACTCATTACCCTTTTTAGCACCAGTGCTCAAACTCACTGTGATTTGTTACTACCTATAGGACTAACCTCTCTCTTCTATCAAAGCCTTTCCTTCTGTCTTCTGGAAATAGCAATTTTCTCCACAAATCCTTGCAAAAATCACAGTGGTCTGGGGGTGTGTTGTTTTGTTTTGTTTTGTTTTGTTTTTTTGCAGGGGGGAGCAAGACAACGACGAAATTAGCTTTTGACCAGTACTAAAGATCTTCCGAGCCATGAAGAAGGGAACTGAACTAACACAGTAATGCTTATAGTAATAAAGGCAACAGTGTAAGAAACACTAAACATCTGTTATGGACTTCATGTCGAAAGACCTATATATCTGCATAAAAGCTTCTGAACTTCACTTTTTGGCTCACTATTGTTTAATGAAACCTGATTATCTATATTTCAGTAAAGCACCTAGAGACAACCAAAGTAAATGTTTCCTGAAAAACCTAGGCATTATTAAATATCTCCCCTGCTTCACAGCCTGCCTCAACTCTGCCCATCTTTACTTTTTTTCCTTCAAATGTATTGTAAGGGTAATTTAGTTAGTGATCTTAGAGGACTTTGAAAATAAAATAAGCTGTACAAGGATATTGGCACACATGTTGTGAGTACTGAAAGGGTATAAATGGCTTATTTTGTCTCATAGCACAGTTGGTATAAATTCCAGCTTGTAGTGAAGCACAGAATTAGATGAGATTTTTGTTATACATATTTGGACTACAAGAAGCAATCTCCCCTTTTTATTTTACCAGAAAAGGCAAGCAAGGTTTATTTCTGTGAATCTTACTCAGTACTCCTGTTCAGTGACCTGGAGTAGCAGCATGACAATGTTTGTTCTCTTAGCAACAATGCCTCTGCTAATGTACCAAACTGCTCTCGTTAATAAGTCTGACTGTATTCTGAATTTCATACTTGTAGCCCTGTAAGCTACAGATTTGCTTCTTCAGAGCCAGGTTTTAGGGGCTACGAAGCCTGGGATAGGTTTCTCTCAATGTCATCTATAGAGTGGTTTTTGTTGCAGGGAGACTGAGAATTCTTTTTTTAAAAAAACTGAATATTGGTCACATGAATATTTCTAGGGTTCATAGGTTTTTCTCAGCACCTCAGGCACTGCAGGCCAGTGATGCTGGGTCATTTTGGACTACTTTGAGGAGGTGCAAGGAAGAATGAATCCTGGAGCACAATGTGACCATAGAGAACAGTGGAAGCTACGAGCAGCCGAATGGAGCTCAGCTGCTCCTTGGCAGTCGGTCCCTGGACATGCTCAGACTGTGTAGAGACTAGAACTAGCCTGGACCATTCCCACAGCACTGCTCAGACCCCAGACACCTTGCAGCCACATCTGCACAGCTCCGAGCCCAGGCTGATAGCCCTGCCTCTCTCAACAGCATCCCTGAGCTGGGCCACCGAGCCACACAGGCACGGGTGTACTGCCTCTGCTTCCAGAGCCCGTCTCGCTGGGTCTCTTACTTCTGCCTTGCATTGCATTGCCCTTCACGGCTAAGTGTAAGCAAGTCCTGTGTTTCCAGTGTGGTCTAGTGTAAAGATTCGCAGCCAGTGATGTGTACCCCACTGTGGGGAGACTGCTGAACTGGGCCCAGGGACTTCAACCTAGTCGCTACGGCTCTTCCCATAGTGAAGAAAGCAGTGGCATGTTTCATGCCCATGAGCTTACTGAGAGTTAGTGCTGCTCCCGCCAGGATGTTTGTACAGAATCCCCCCCTCCAAATAGCAAAATCCATGTCCTAATTCCTGCCCTGAGCTATCGAGGAGGATGGGGAGAGTTATCTGCTGTAGCACACACAGTGCTACACAGGGTGAGGAGGCTGTGCCCTCCTGGGTCATGGAGGAAACCTGGGTAGCACTGTGTCGTGTGGTAGGGGACGTCTCAGAGTTTATGCTATAACAACATGATTCTGCATGTTTCTTACAGGATCCCATAACTATTTGGTATAAATGAGTCCTCTACTTTTTGTATTGCCCAAAAATTGTTCTTCAGACTTCACAGCACCATACCTCACATATTTGCATGTTCTTTGGGTATATGCTGTGCAAGTGATGCATACCTTGCATTTTTTCTATTTCCTTATTAATGCTCTGATTATTTCTGACATATATAGAAAAAATAAGCATTCCACTAATTTGGAGTAATTTTTTTAAGTCAAAACGTAATAAATAATGTCTCAAAATGAAGAACTAATGGTGTAAACATTTATAAATCATGATTATTCAGAGACATTCCTAATTTATGACTTTAAAACTCCCAGAAAGTAACAGAAACTCTTTTTGTATTTGTATTAGTAAACAATTCTCTCCTTCTTACTTTGGCTTCCAAATGCATTTAAATAGTGTAATTATGAAATGAACTCTTTAAATGCAACACATTAACCTCCATCAACAAACAGCCTTTTGCTTAAGTAATAACATTGTAACCAAAGATTCCACATTTTCTACTACAAGTCAGCACTTTTCAGACACTGTAAATGAAGAGGATATATGGACATGTAGATTCCACCAGTTATTTTACAAAAAAAGTACTTGAATTTTGATTTAGATTTGCCCTCCCTGATTAAGCTGGCTGATTTCATTTATTGTTTTTTATTTTCTATAAAACTATGTGATAGATTGGGAAAAAAAACCTGCTTGGTCTGTGTATAGATCATGAGTAGGGCAGTTTTCTTTGTAGTATGATTTCAATCCAGAGCTGAAAGAAACTGCTCATAAATTTAGTCTGGTGAATTTACTGAAAATTTTATTCTATAGAGAGTTTGGAGTCAAAATTTCTGGATTATGTTCTTGGAGTTTACTAAGTTACCCATAACTTTTTAATGTTTTTTGTTTTTTGTTTTTTTATCATCACCAGGCTGAATTATGGTTCAAATAAAGGAGCTTCTTACTAGATCTCTCACATCAAAAATTGTTCACTTAGTCGAAACTGAGATCATTTTCAAACTGTGTAGCTTCCTCTGCTCTGGGTTCAACAGATTCCAGAAACACAAACGATTTTGAGTCTGAGTATGAATGCAGAAAAAGTTTAGAAATAGTTGCGGGAAAATATTTCAGCTTGAGAATTTTTTTAGCACTAAACCAGACATGTCAATGACATTTTAATGTCCTTATTATAATAAGCTGCAGAGTGAAGCCAACCAATCTGCAAAATTGCACATGTACCATAAGCGAGCAAATATTCCTATTCCCTGTACTGTTTGATTTCAGCCTAGAAGAGAAGCAGAACCATATTTAATGACTCCTGCAGCCAGAATTTCCATTTAAAGAAAACATCCTTGAGGTCTATTGTTCTTTCAAATATGAAACCCTGCTGGGAGAGCTTGAAATGGACAATAGCAGGATCCTTCCATTAAATCGCTGACAGGTAGATGGCTGATAGGATTCCCACCTGAACCAAATACACAGGTGTCAGGGATGGTGGTGAATGTTATGCATCCACAGACTAGTGCTAAAAGAGACTAATGCAGAAAGCAAGGCTTTTTAGAAGCAACCTCCATGAGCTGCTTTATATGTCAATGTCCATAACTGAAAGTGGTCTAAGGATATTGTCAAGTGACAAAAGTACTGGGGGCATTTGCCAACATCTTGCTTACCAGATCTGCAAGGGAAAATTATTACGGCCTGCTCATGTGCTGTATCACTACCACTAAATGGTTTTGTTAGTATAGATTGGACTAGCTTATTTCTTGGAGTGAATAGCAGGTTCTCCTTTTCCACAAAGTGCTCATAATTTCCATTTAAAAGAGAAGCTGATGTTCGTCACTGTCATACAAGTAGCATAAACATATCTTCTTTCAGAGCCTGGTCCTAACTCTGCAGAGAAAAGGGGTCTTCATGCATACTCCCATGCTGTAGCAGTGAGGGTGACATAACACAGAAGCCAAAGCCCCTTCAGCTGCTCTTCCACCACTAAATTCACGCACAGGTTAACAAGGGGGGCAGGTGATAATGTGAGACCTGCAGAGCTGGTCAAGAGAAGAAGATAACTGAGTCCTGGATAACTGGATCCTAGATATGAGTTTGGCAATAAAGAAAGGATAAAATTAGTAGAGTTTGTAGTAACCAAGTAAAGTAAAAACATCAGGATATTTATTCAAGCGAAGCAGGAGAAAAGAGTGAAAACTTTAATCAAGAATCTGTGCATGACAGTCAAGAAGGACAGTGATGCTGCTGTGCTGGGATGCAGCATACAGACTCTGATTGCAAAGATTTTTGCCTATTTTTCCTATTTAGCATTCCTCACTATTTTTCCCTGCTTCATGTTTCTGTTCTTCAAAAGATAGATGGCACCAATTTATACTAGCTTGAACTTATTTCTGCTATATCCATTCTACAAGTAGCTTATTTAATTTGAAATGCAAAAGTATTTCAGATTCCAGGACCTAAATGTCTGTACAGTGTGTTCAAAATGAGGTATTTGCAGTTCAGCTGCTGGTTTGTGGTTTACAAAGCATACAGTGGTAGGTAAGAGTTTGTAAAAATTCCTGTTCTAACCAGTCATCTTAATTGAATTTAAAATCGCAATTACAACATCCTTTAAGTGTGGCCGCCTCTGTTTGATAACAATAAACTTCATTTCCTGAAACTCCCTGGTGAAGGACTGTGTTTTCAGAAGTGTGGTAGCTTGATTATATTTTGCAAAAAGGGATTTCTGGCTCTGTCACATAGTAACATAAATCATACTTCATGTATGAATGCATCATTTAAACTCACATAGGTTTATGGCACACTGTGATAGCTCTTTCTCTCTAGAGTCTGCTGGTAGTTTGATAATGGTCTTAGACCTTGACATTAGTGCCTTTTGGCAATTGACCTATATGGGACATGTACGAGCAAATAATGTTGTCTATAAATAATGGAAAAAAACTTACTTGATGAAGATAAATCTTCCTTTGTTACTAACAGAAGAAAGTGGTGAAAGTGTCCTCAATTGCTGATGCACAGAGAACTTGAAGAGCTAAAAGGTTGTTTACGTTTAAGTGGCAAAATGCTGATGGAAAACTGCTTTGGCAGCGTGTGAGGAAATGAGGAAGTGACACTTCCCATGGCACAGCTGTGACAGTCACTTTTCAGGAGTTTAGTGCAGGGTGCTGGGAAGTGCTTTGCAGACTACGGTATTTGGTGCATGTGGAGTCTCTGTAGGCTTTTTAACTAGACGTTTTTGTTTGGTTGCCTACAATTCTGGGGACTTTGACCCAGATGATCCAGACAGTCTGGAGACTATGACACAAATTATCTCTTCCAGCCATATGCTCCTATTTTTCTGTCCGTATCAGCATAATCATCCATGAGTAGCTAAATACTGAACGCTGGGAGAAATCGCATTATGCTGCCATGAGTTTTCTGCAAACTCTGCCAATCTGTGTTTTGCGATATGTGATAGCTATCTCCTGGCCATCTCCAGGACATCTTTTTCCATGTGTCAGCATAAATAATTGTTGTTTTATTTTAGATGTTCTGTGCCTTTGCTGTGGACTGGTTGTTCTCAGGAAACTTATGTCTCAAATGGAAGGATTTTTTATTTTTAACTTTTTAAATAAAAGTCAAATACATGTTGGAAAGATTTGGAAATTTCTCAGGAAAGTGTTGACACAGTTGCATATTTGAAAGTATCCACCCAATTGTAAGTATAAATGGCAGTATATACGAAGAATGTAACCCACACTGTATTGATTTGTGAGCATTCTGTTTTATGTGCCATCTAAATACTGACTGTTTTACCAGAGATATCTACATGATTATGAGGATACAAGTATATTTATACTTAGAAAATAACCTAGAAATAAAAGATCAAGAAATAAAATGATTCTGGGGGAAAAAGAATCAAAATACTTACTGTCTGGGCAATTAATGGAAAAATGCATACCTGACTACCTTTTCCCAGAAAAGTTAAAACTGAGGGGTCAAGATCAAAAGTCCCCTCAGAAGATGTGTTTTGTGAAAGAGGGACAACACTACCTCCCGACATCACAGCTGCTTCGGGAGAAGACTGAAATGTGAATCCGCATTGTCACAGGAATGCAATGCTAAGTCAGAGCATCCTTACGGGAAATGTCCTAGTTTAGGGGAGCTCAGAGTTTGGGCATGGGTTTAGCAAGGGAAGTGAGTCAGCACTTAAGCCATGACACTGAAGCACTTCATGGATGTGAAGGAAGCAGGTCAGGATCCCAGTGCAGAGCTGCAGCTATTTTTCCTGTGTCTAAGCCATTAGTCACAGCTTGCATTTGAGACCTGGTAGACAACACCATGTGAACCAGGCCAAAATCAAACAGGCTAGCTAAAATCACAGATCAGGAGGAATACATTAAAGGAAGCAGGAATTACATCAGCTATCACTTCTCGGGTTTTAGTTTATTGTCTCCTCACTGGGAACAGAGGCTGCTGCAGCTGAAACAACTATCAACTGATATGAACACTTCTCACTGCTCTGCTGTGTTTTTAAGCCACCTTCAGGAGTATTTTCAAGCCCTTTTTGACCTTGCCCTGAAATGGGCTAGAGGTGCTCACTGAGGTCCAACAGGAGAGGAGTCCCTACTGCCTCCTGTTCTTCAGTTTGCAGTAGCGAGCTGAGATAAAAGCCCCTGAATGAATCCATATGGCTTAATCCATATGGCTGGGCTTTGTGGCCGTTGACATGCCAAATCTGGGTTCAAATTTAGCATGTCAGCAGATATGTTGATGATTGAGTATGGGACTGGAGATCAGTCATATAACTATTGCAGCTGTACCTGATACAGAGAGGCAGGGCCAAGGAATCTGAAGAAGACAGCTTTGTTTGGCTAACAGCTGGAGACTGTCGAGTTCTACGTAGGCGGATTACAGCGAGTGTAGTGTATGGATTATTTTACTGCTGTTTTCTTATGTCATGCAAAGTTACTGTGAACAGTATCTTGAAAAGGCTGTTGAGTCACTGCCTATTCCTGCTCACAGCTCCCAAGAGCAGAATAGCAGGTACAGAACATAACTCAGGCTTGCTGAAGTAATCACAGCTTAGCACACAGGAATCTGAAACCCAAGTGCTCTTTTACCAGTGTAAGAGCCACTTGATTCAGCCCAAGATAAAAGACCTCCGCTAGGGTCATATTCAAATCGGGCAATGGTATGGGTGGAATGACAGTATGCTTTCCTTAATTTCAGATGGCCTGTTAGTTTTAGGTTAGAAAGAGAGTAGTGACATTTATGTTAATCAGGCTCAAATCCCATTTTTTATGGATTTATTGTATATTCATGAGCTTTGGTGCCCCTTTAAGGAAACCGGTGAAACCTCCTTCTGCTATTTTCTTCATGTCAGTTACTTCAGTTTTAAAATGACATGATTAAAGACCTTCTCTTTAGCATCGTTTCCAGCTAGAACTAGAACTTTCTCTGTTGCCTAGTCTCGCCAGAAAAAAAAAAAAAAAAAACTTTGTATCTCCTGAGAAATTAAAAGGTCCAGAAAAGCTGTATCTAATTCCAGAGCCAATGGAATTGGCCTTTTTGTGCATTCAGTCAGCCAGAGCACTGCTATCCTACGCTGATTTGCACTGTGCTTTGGTGAAAAGATGTCCAATAGCAAAGTTTCCATCCTTCCAGGAATACAGAAAAAAACAAGGCAGCTTGGGTTTTTTGTTCCACAAACAGAGGCTGAAGACAGGAGCAAACTTGAATTTCTGGAGGTATTCCTCATTTCTCATGCCTGGGAAGATGGGAGCCAGACCACAGGTAGAATTTGTGCCTCTGACTGGCTCTCTCAGTTAGTTCATTCTGTTCTCTCCACAACTTGATTTTTCTTTCTGCCCTTTCATTCCCCAAGGAGGCTGGACTGTGAAGCCCAAAGTAGTGCTTACCTGATTATTACTTTCCTGCTGCAGAGGGACCACTCAACGGGATAACCACTAACAGCATAAGTAAAAGAAAGGACACAGTATGGTTGTCTTTATTCTTCCTACACCAACTAAAGTCAGTATAAAGACTTGCACTGACTAGGGGACTAGACTTTGGTGGAGATAGAGTTTCATAGCTTAAACTTGGAAATTGGGGCAAAGAAAACAAAGTGTAACTCCAGATCTGACAACACAGGGCAAAACAAAAAGAGGATCAAATATAAAGCTGAAAAAATCTTTGAAATGTAAAGAATTTGGGCTCTCAACTTAACTGCTTGGAGTTATATGTCCTTATAGCTGCATTAGCCATGTGGCAAATTTTTTTGTCTATTAATAAAAAATAAAGAATAAGCATGATTTTTTTTTTTTTTTTTTTTTTTTTTTAAGAATGGGAATCTCTGATCCAGGCAGAGAGCTGAGCATCAGGCTGCTTACATGGGTATTATCAGCTCTCAAGTCTTATTCGCTCAGGTGCCACAGTAGTCCCCCACTTTAATTTTGACTTTTATGTTGATACTTTTCTCTAAATCCCTGGCCTTACTGCTTTGCCAGCACTGAGGATAAAGGGCAATTCTGGAAGGTAGAATTATGGAAGACAACTGATGGTGAAACCCCAAAGTTAGTAGATGTTAGTTATTAAAATTGCTTTTAATTAATGAATCTCATAATGGCAAAAGCAGTATTCAGCAGACAAGAAAAAGTGAAGGAGATCTCTGCCCCACCTTCAGTGGTAGCATGTACTCACACAACACATGGAACAGGCATGACAGCAAATGCCTTCATCTAGGTTGCAGCAGCATCTGCCTTGCTCCTTCTGCAGAATTATAAAGGATTTACATCTGTTTCAAAATAAACTGGCATGGAGAAAAATAAGAGGTGATAAGAAATGTTTCCTTTCAGATAACACAAAAAAAATCAGATACACAAATACAAAAGGGAAAGATGGGTTGTAATGAAGCCTGAATTTGGGCAGCTCTTGATACATGCCTCAGATCTCTACGCGTTCAGGTGTCTTTTGTAAGTACCTTTTCGAGCTCAGACAAATTACTAAATTTAAGTCATTTAAGCTATGTCTACCTTGTCATGCAGCATGTTTCAAGAGGAGAGAATCTGTAAGTTAGAACAGTTGGTGACAAAGACCTGATGTCCACACCTAGTTTAAAGGCTCTGATGAAAACTAGGTCTAGTCTGATCCTGCTCATTCAACACCCATTAGCAGCTGGTGCCCTCCTGCAGCATTGCTTCCAGTTCAGTTTCATAATGAAGGAATCCAGCCCCCATGCTCTGAGGCCATTGCACAGCACAGACTAAAGCACAGTACATGAGGACAGTGGCGCGATTCACAGGCATGCTCCTGATCCAAGCCAGGGTAGACACATCCACAGTACACCCACATGCCACCTATCTTTGGGGCACCTGTCTGTGCAGCTACGTTCCCAGCCTGCCTCAACTGGCAAGTAAGACATGATTTTTGACTATTATAACCCAATAGCTCTTACATTTCTTTGGTCCTCATTTTACTTAAGCTCATAAAACTGAATCATGTCTTCCTTTTTGCTAAAGGCCTGACTGAAAGTCTGCTGAACTCTGTGAAAATCTTTCTGTTGACTTCAAGTAGTCATAGACCAGCCCTCAGGTAAACTGCTTACTCATTTGCATGATTTGGATTTTTAAGTGACTTTCATTGTTATTCAGTAGTGCTGTTTTATCTTAGAATTGATGCAAGACCTATTCTATATTGGCAGGAGCAAACTTTCCTTCTGCTGAGAAGGCAGGAGATGGTACAGTGCCAGCTACAGTTTCTGTAATTCCAGCGCTTTTCCAACACCTTCCTTTGCCTTGGCAGCTGTTGCTGTAAAATCTGACCTTAAGCACAGTATCAGTTATTACATCCACTGCTGTCTGCAGTAGCATCTTTTTTCACTTTTACTATGACTACTTTAGGCATATTTTGTATGACTGTCTTCCTCTATCAACCCAATTTTGATAATAATCTAACTCCACAGCCAATATTAACATTACTTGCACTTAACAAAGAAGCAAATATTCACCTCTGTGAAGCCTACAGTTACCCCATGTTTCATGTTGGTGTATCTAATGCTTTTCTTCCCTCTGTGCCCATATTTCTGCTTCATTATATAGTGAGGCATATAACACAATAAACTACTGCCAGCAAAAGCCACATCACTGTGCACGGAACATATCTCTTTTCACTCAGCAATTTTTCTGCTGGGTATGGTTCATATCCTCTAACTGAAAAACAGGTCCCTGGAGGAAAATGCCTGCTGTTTGTGAAAATACACTGTCAGACAAAAATGATGCATTCATCAGTTTTAATGTTTAATATGATTCTGTGATGACCCCCAGCCCACATACCAGGAACTTCTAACCTAGGTGATGCTGGGAGACAGAGAGAATTACTTAACAAATGTTCTTTTTGTTCAATAAGACACTCCCTGTATGTTCTATCATTGAGCTTTTTTATTGCAGAGTTAGTTGTCTGAAGTAAAACTGGCAGTCAATTTTCTGATGAAATAATTATTTGTCAGAAGCTGTTGATGTATCAAAATAGAAAAGTATCACAGAAAAGCACTTATGCTACTTTTGAAGGACAAGGTTTTCTGGTCAAACTCAGACGGAAGACAAATGTTCACTGACCTTAAAAGAGTTTCAGGCAACTACATGGGATCAGAATGCAACCATGATGTTCTTGCTTTACTTAGTTCAGCCCATGGATCTGAACCTCACAATCCCACATACCCAGCAGGTTTTCTGCTCTGTGGACTATTAAGTCATCATCCCTTATGCTCTCTCCAAATAGATAGGTAATTACCCATGCAAAGTGGAATATCTCTATATGACCGAGAGGAACCAAATATTTACTCAGTAATGTGGTTCAAGCATTTGTTTAAAATCTATCATTCCAGGGCTCAAATATCTGTTTCAGTAATAGCCTACAGAAAGGTTAACACATCAAGTGAAATGCAGAGAGAAAAGGCTTGTATGATGGCAGCCAGAAGCTCAAATCCTTCAGTGTGATCAGACAGAGCAGGGACTTTAACAGACCTGGGTCTCTCCTGTACCACAGGAATGTCTCAGCTCTCAAGTTGCTATATATTACAGGGTAGATAGGCCTGCCTTTTTTTACTAAAAACAGTGAAATGTCTTGATATTATTTAATGTAGAATATTAAAAAAAAAATCAAACCTGCACAAAAATTCATGGGGGAAATGGGAAAAGATTTTTCACTGCGGCCTTGCATAACTAAAGTCCTTCTGGAACACAAGAGTGGGTGAATCAGCAATGCTTTGTACTTATATGATCCTTCAAGATCTCATATTCCCTTTCAAAAGTTAATAAATTCATTCTCATGGCATTTTTTTGTCATAAGGAGGTAATATTATCCTCACCTTAAAGACAAGAAAAATGCAGTATAGAGGTAATAAGTTCTCAATATCAAATAAAAAGTCACTGGCAGAACTGCAAAGGGAACATAAATATATAGCTCTCAGTCTTAACTATAGCATTACCCTTTTCCATAAATTGTTCTTCTTTCCAAAGGTATCACAGTCTGAGTTGAAAGGAGAGATGCTCTTTCACCTCATCATTATTACTCAAATTTCTCTTTTCCTCCTGTTTCATGAGATGGGTTCAAATCTTGTCTGTGAAGCAAGGGAGAATCACACAGAAGGTCTGAGAAGCTACAGAATTTAACCCAGAGGTAGAAGTCATAGAGATATGAATCACTAGCCACCAGGGCAGGAATTGGGGGTGGAGGAGAGAGGTGTTGCAATTCTTTAAATAACCTCTATGCAGACAGCTAAAACAGGAGATACTAGGAAAAGCCAAGACTGACTCTGAAAGATATTGACTATCATGCTTGAAATACATAGCATAGCTGTTTTCGAAGATTTCCTGTTTTTCGTCTACTAGAACAAGGATGATTTGAGCCTATATTTCAGGTGTACCCTCTAATCACATGAGTTTCAAGTTTTTGGGGCTCTCATCTCTTTTGCTAATATTGAACAGAAACTCCACCATGTACTGGAGAGCTTGATTTTTTTTATAACAAATCCTTCATTACAGCCATCGCACTTCCATGGACTACTTCAATGAATCAAGTTTTGTTGAGAAATTTCTAATCGCTTGATTTTCAGAATAAGTTAAAAACTTGGACCCCAACCTTGAATTCCTTCCTGAGGCGTATTTCATCCTCTCAAGGATTTGAGCTGGTAAATAAAGAAATTTGGGAGTAGGCCTAGGAATAACAATAGTTTATCACTTGTATTTTGTTAGCAAAGCAATTCATTCATAGTGAAAGCTGCTAGGAACTTTTTTTTTGACTGCAGTGACATCTACTGGTGCTCAGAAAATCTTCTGAATATGAAACAAAAATAAACGTGCAAAATGAAGCTAGATATGGGGACTATCAGCTTGAACAGTTTTAGTTCTAAATAGGAGAGGGGAAGAAAAGCAGCCATTACAGAGCTCACAAGTGTTCTCCCAGGGGTTGTGGACTAACCCTGCTCATCTTTCTTGACATAAGTATAAAAGATTCAAATGAAGAACACTCCAGTTCAACAGAGTATGTCAAGGAGGGCAGAAATTAGATCATCTCATACATGGAGAGTGGACTGTTGCTCCCTTTCTTTTCCTGGGTGAATACGAAGAAAGGAAAAGACTTGTGCTGCAGGTAAAAACTCAAGAAGGCAGAAGGGTCTCCCAGAGTTACGAAGTAGTGTTGCTGGCAGAGTTATCAGTAGACTAATGACTAGAGCTTTCAGACATTTCCCTCTCTGTGGCATTGAAATGAAACACAAATACAATGAAACTAACATTATAATAAGCTGAGAAACTGAAATCCAGCACGGATCACCCTGGAACATCCAAAACCTCATCTCCCGTGTTCTCTGCAAGGCATGACACACAGTCAATTATTGCCTCCCCTTAGGAAGGCTGGGCCCTGGATGGCACAGGGGTTGTCCATGTCCTCTTTCTCTTTATTAAATAGTCCCAGTTCTGTCCCCAGCTTCTGAATAGTGAGCAGGAGCTGGAGTTGCCACCAAGGGAGTCCAATATTGCTACTTGGCTATATATGAAAGACGCAAACATTGATTATGAAAGGTGGCTCAAGGGAACAGCTAAAATACTGAGACCATTAAACTTTTCTCTATATTTTCTAGCTGGTTGACTAGCTGTCCTTCTACTGTGAGGTCTGGAAGGGGACAAATGATTTGCCCCAGCATCACTGCCAGACCCTGGGCTAAGAATGACAGGGTGCATGGCACCAGGCCATTGTGTTCAGGGCATTGGATCAGGCTGTCCTGTAAAATAATATAATGCACCAAACATGAGTCTGGATATTAGGAAAAACTCCTAGCACCAAGATTTGTGCTACTTCATGGTCTTCCAAAGAGTAAGATGGGAGCAAAGCCTTTTGGAGCAGAAACACAAGAAAATGTTGTTAAAACAGAAACGAACTAGCAATGAAAAATCACCAGCACAATTTAATCATTCGGTCAGGAGGTCTTTAAAATAATCAGCAAGTTCTACTTTCATTCTCAGCCACTACCTTGGGTGTGTTTTGTGGCTTTAGGTGGGTCACTAACCTCTTAATACTTCAGACTCTCCAGTGTAGGATAATAGGTATTTGTATTTTCTGTGGAGCATTTGGGGATTTACTGTACACAATAGCTAAGGATTTTTATAAGATACTCTGACAAGTCTTTTTCATTTTAAATTTTCTCCTTCCTTGACCAGTTATATTAGGTTTACCTGTCAGGTCATAAGAAGAAGTTTATAAGATATATTGCACATAAGAAGCATCACAAAGTATGCCTTTGAAACACGATGTATAGTAACAGACTGAGAAGTTATTTATACATAAGGACTCCCCTCATTTTCTTTCTCAACCAAACAGAAAATCTTCTTGTGTCTTTTAATTGTATGCACTCTATTTATTAATATGCACAATGGAGAAAGTATTTCAAAATGTGCCCTTTTACCAGTAATGCAGAATAATGACACACAAGTATTCTGAAAATCAGTACCGGATATGTTCAGATTTCAAATGCTTGTCAGGTCCTTCTGAAAGGACTGAGAAATGTATCAAGAAATATTGTCCAATGACAATAATTTAATGCTAGTCTAAGTCATAAAGCTGCATTGTATAATGCATTAAATTATTTTGCTCCCATGTGCCTTTCAGTTAAAATCAAGAAGATGTACACTAATAAGAATACTGGGCCATCTCTCTGGACTTTGCAACCGTCCACATTATGCACAAATCTATCCTGCAGCCATTTGGAGAAGCACTGGGAACAAATGAGTTATGAGTCATGGGAAGAAGAAAAGACATGTCACAAATATTGAAATTAAATGCAAGGGAAAATGACAAATACTGGAAATATGAGCTGTCTAACAAGCGACAGATAGTAAAACAAGGCAAATGCTGGAAAAGGCAAATACAAGAAGACACATATCAGGAAGAAAACACAATAAAGTAAGAGAATGAAAACAGACACAGAACTAATGGTACCATTGATCCTAAGGATTTTTGAAAGGGTAAGACAAGAATACTGAAACAAGCAAAGCTCTAGGGAGTATACTAAACTAAGGCGCAGTACAAAATACCCTATAAAGGAGATCAAAAGATTGACTTAGTGGCTAGATCTGAAGCATCAGAGCTGGCACCGATGGACTGACTCTCTCCATTGTTTTCTGTGCAATGTTAGGATACTCATCTGGCTGTCTTTTGGCATATATATACACAGAGATGATATTTTCAGGATGGTGGAAGATTTTTCAGATATTGACTGTTGTTTTAAATGTGGTCATCCAGACTCTGTTCTGATTTACACCCTGAATAGTCTGAAGGACTTGCAGAAACTACTTGCTAAGCAAGGCACACATTTTTCCGAGTTTGTTTATTGATACTAAAAGAAAGAAAAGAGCATGAAAATAAAGATGAAAGGCCACAGTTTCAGCTGAAATATATGGGTGAAGCTAGATGGGCTTCTGATTTATATTACTTGAGAAACTCACCTTGAGATTCTGTCACTGTGAGAGAATTCCTGAGGATGGCATGTCCTAACAGGACATGGTCTGGAGAGGAAACAGATTTGTAATTAGAACATTATTCACTCAGACTAACCTAAGCCACCTGAGTCAGGCATCTGCTCTGAATCACACTTGACTGGACACTCTGTCTGCACTGACTTTATAAGGCTCTAAGGAAAGATATAGCAATACTGAAAAGGCAGAGAAGTAGCTTTTCCAACCATTTACGGAAAAGGTCACCAGAGTAAAACTAATAGATAAATATGAGAACTTGGGAGATCTTAAGAAAAAGGTAGAAATGAATTCTCGCAACTCTCGTGACCAGCTTGCCTGATTTCGGTAGGACTAATAATGGGATTAAACCGAGCGTGAAATTTCCGTCTTTTAAATAAAAGTTGGCGGCACTGTAGAGCCCTGTTGATTTAAGAGGATACTAATGAAGCATTCTAAGACCAGGGATTTTCCATCTTAATGGTGCAGTTATGCATCACTATAGCTTCATATATATGCATAAAACTAAAAATTTGTTTATGTATCCAATGGAACAAGACCTGGGACTGGAAATTGAAACTTTCTTTCACTTGCATTAAAGACCTTTTTACATTGTTGTTTTATATATTCAGGGGCCCTAAAGTGAAGACCATCTAAAATAATTTAATATAGATAAGAATCAACCCCTAAGTGTAGTTTATCAGGAAATGTACCTCTTTACCCTATTTTAGTAGGACTTCTAGTTTCTAGTCTGTAAGGTTTGTCAGTTGAAATATGGAATTTGCGAGGATACCTCACTAGTTTTTCTGAGACTTATTTTCTTTCTGCTATTCTGATTTTGGGAAGTAGGTCTTAATGTAAAAAGATAAAATGTTTCAAGTTAACAGTGACTTTCAAATTAAAAAAAAAAAAAATCTAACCTGGAGTCACACTTTAAGTGTAGAAAAATCATGACCGATTCCATATTACTGACAACTAGGTCTTACCTGGAGAACTAAATAAGATGATGTACAGAATTTTTGCTCCAATAATATTTTTAGTCTATTTAAAACAGACTAGTGAGAACAAATTCAGAATATACTTTAATATTATTTAATAGGTCACTGCAGCACGAAGAGTAAAGGCAGAAAAATCTGAAGATATTTAATGAGTTAAACCAAATATTCTGTAATTTAACAAATAAAAGATTGCTTTTAGAGAGTAAACAATAGGGTGAAAAAATGGTACAAAAAACACTGGCAGTGGCAAAAATACTAGTTTTGTCTGACATAAAAGATATATGTCTGTTCTGTCTAAAAGTGGCATCGGTTGAAAATGTGCTTCTCTGTACATTAGAGAGGAGAGGAGGCATTATATCAAACTTCTTAAAAATGATAAATAGAAAAGAATAGCTCTTCCCTTTATCACCAGCTATTACCATGTAGCTGTCTCAAAATATTTACGAGACCTTTAAGGGGCCCAACATCCTCCCATTCAGCATCCCAAAGAAGCTTTTGGATAAGACTCACTACAGGAAAAGCAGAATTTAAAAACCCATCTGGCAAATATTATGTGGGTGGCACCATTGTCTCGTTTCAGGGTTTTTTGCATACTACACACACAAAAATGACTGTGTTTATATTAACCTATATTAAAACTGGAAAATCTGATGTATAATTATTACAATTTTCCATAAGGAGAGGAATTAGAGAAACACGAAAATAAAAATAAGTCAGTAGAAAAAAAGAAGCAAAAGTAAATGGATAAAATAAATATTTTAACTAAAGCTCACAAACAAGATATCAGGTACAGGAATATGTACACTATATAAAGGCATTATAGCATGTGATATTTAAAATGCATCTAAGACTAAAGATTAATTTAGAATATATAGAGAATTACACAACAGGCCATTAATAAATAATACAATAATCAAGAACCAGAATGATCAGTTCTAGACTTGTGGTTTAACAAAGCTGACTTGCTACATCATAAGGATGCAAGTGAACAAAATAATAGTAAAATTCTTCTCCAGAAGAGAGCGATGTTACGATGATGATACTTAGATAAGAATGCAACTAAGTGAAAGTAAAGTAAGCAGATTGCAATGACTGGTTGTTTAAATTTTCCCAGTATTTACAGATTCTTTGAAATACAATTAACTTCAATAATATAATTGCTTCCTGAATCAACAGCACACCAAACAGTTCATTTGTAGGTCATATCACCACAGTCAGGGACTATAATATCAGGATCCTATCACATATAATAGGTCATGAGATTATTGAAATCAGACTTTATTGAATTTTATAAACTCTGTCTCTGTCGAATTACTGTATTCAGAGAGGTTACCTTCACCAAGAATTTACCTGGTATGTAGAAAGGGATTGTCTATAATTACTTAGAAATGCATGCAAGTCCAAACTGCAGTGATTTCAAACCTTGTCCAGGTTTCCTTAAGCAGCCAGATACTGTGAGATACAATTTGTCAACGCTTAAAAACTAAAACAAAACAATGCTTTTGTCCCCCAAAATAATAAAAAAAATGGGCTTTACCAGTAGAACGATTTCTAAGGCTAAACATTTAAAAGTCCGCATGGAGGATGAATCATAGAAAATTAATGCTCAGCTACTTGATTTTTGAACACACCAAATGTTTTATTACGTGCTGAGTTTGCACAGCCAGACTGATGTCCATGGGACTGCATGCTTACACTCAGTATTGTATAGTTTCTTTACAAAAACATAAACAAATATGATTTCAGTCATCTTCATGTGTAATTTCTGTAACTTCCATGTTGCACAAGCCTTTGAAAATATATCCAGAAAAGAATATGAGAATATTTAAAATGAGGCAGAAGATTACATCCGAGAAGTTGCCACAGCCTAATATGAATGTTTCCTGAATAATGATACTGATTTTCCATTTCAGTGACACACTTTGAAGAGGACAAGAAAATACAATATTAAAAACAGATTATATATGTGTTTTAAAATCAAAGCAAAGGATTCTGTGTTAATACAGACCAATAATACTTTACATACTGCTTCAAATATTGTGTATCAGATGAATGGTAATAAAACCAAAACTCTGCAAACCTCTTAATATTTCCTTATGGGTAAATCCACATACAGAACTAACACCAACAAAACCAAGGATGGCATGTAAAGAAAAAAGCATTTGTATTTTAGGATCTCACTCTTTAGTGCTGTCGGAAGTCACAAATTTCCAACATAATAATACTATGCCTCTTATCCAAAGATCTTGATGTGCTTTATAAACTTTAATTAAGCTTCACAGCATGCCTAGCAGTCAGGTAGAAATTGTATCATTTTCAGAGAAAGTATGGCATGGCCTTCATCCCTTAGGGCTCTGTTCTGATTAAATACTGCATTTTCTCCTCTGTAACATACTGTGGAAAAATACATAATAGCAAAACAAAAGGCCCCAATGTGCCCAATTTCTATTAGTCAAACTCTCTTTGCTTTGATTTGTTACTTTTTCAGTAATACCTTTCATAAACTGTTGCAGTTTTTAGTTTTACTACTGAATTCACATATGTATGCTTAAACTGCATTTATAGCAGTCACTTCTTCTTTTTTAAATTAGAAAGAGTTATAGTTTGTGTTGCATTTTCCCCTAGAATCTAGTATGAAAAATATGCCTAGGAAAAGCAAACTGAGACTATACAGATTTGTAAATGAATTGCTACAAGAGTTGTACTATTCAAAATAACTAACCACTACAGAGGAGCTCAAGAAGGAGGAGAATGTTATTGCAGTAAACTAAAAGACTGTAAACTGTAGACAGGTTGGCTGTTGAGTGGGACACTACAGGAGGAAGGCACCAAGACTGGCTTTCGCCAGTGACCAGAAACACAGCACAGAAGGCATCACCGCTCCTCAGAGCCTTCATTTCCCGTCCTGCACGTTACTGCTGTCTTGACAGGTGGAAACAAGGAAAATTTCAATTGGGTTAGCATATCTGATGGAGCTTGATAGGGCTGAAAAGACCTATTAAGATAAAGGATACCACGTCTGCAAACACGTTATCCAGCCATGTTAATGCCAGACTCCTTGTTAGGCATCAACATGGCCTGTAGCCTCTTCAGCAAACACTTTAATCCACAGCAGGCCAACCCAAGCCAGCATAGCTCAGAAACAACCTCTGTTTGCCCTTCAGCTTGTTCATTTAGACTGACAATTTTTCAGAGCTCAAACCCTCTTTTCCTACGTGTTTGCATAAATGTAAAACAATGTGACCACATTGGTGGACATCCAAATACCACGATAAGAAAAAGTGTACTGTATTTATAACAGTTATCCTTTCCTTCCTTCAGTATGTAATAGGACTTCTGCTTCATTTAAACACAGCACAAAAAAGTCACTGTCTGTCCAGGGCAGGCTGAGGTAGAAAGAGGAGTATATCCACTAGCTTTGCTAATTGCAGTTGCAATTTGAGTGAACCTGTGATACCTTTGACCAAAGAACACTTTCAGCTGGAAAGTGGGTTTGGGATACAAGCCATTTGAACTGAAGTTTGATGATATTATATCCACAAATGAGAAAAGTACCTTTTTCAAAATAATTAAGAACAAACTGTTGGATTTTAATCAAAGTGTGAAGACTTTGAAAGGGATACTAAACCACGAATGCTTACATGACCAACCTCCTAATGTGTCTATGGTTCAGAGTAACAATTAAAAGAGCTGGCTGAAATACAAAATGTGCATCTCAGTCAACCAGCCTAAATCAGAACAATTTACTGTGTAATATTAAAACTCTAATAAATTTTAATATTTGAAAAATTAAGGAGAAGATATATATGACTGTTACTAAAACACTGTGACATGAATTTTTGTGCAAAACTAAAACTAACTGAATCCTATAAAGCTCAAGGAAAAGACATTCGACCTAAAGAGGTTGAAGTCTTTTACAAAAAGACTGACAGAATCTCAACTAAGTATTTTAGGTCAATACAGAAGATGTTAGGATTTAAAATTCATGTGGAAGGGAGTGTTATCTGAGAAGCAACAAAAATCAAAACAAAATCAGAATTTTAATGCACCAGCTTTTCTCAGAAGCATAGTGTAGATGATACTATAATCCCAGTTAGCCCAGGACCCTGCCATAGGGTTCTCTTTGTGGGACTGTGGGTCAGTACTATCAGTTTCCCTTGCAGGCCAGAAGATACCTCTATCTGCTACTCTCCTTAGGGTCTATCAGTGCTGGGGGAACCCAGCAAATCTTCCTTTGTAGTCTATTTTATGCAAGGGTGTATGTTAAATTATCATTAAAAAGTTAGCTTTAAGGATTTTTAGCTCCCCTGTAGGTATTGCTTTATCTTCTAAGAAAGCATCCATATGCAGGTGTGTGCCTGTATATTTGTGTGTCTGTGTTATTTTTCCCTTTTTGATTCTACAAGAAAATGTTATAAAAAAGTCATGTCAAAATGCTGATTAATATAATCCTAAAACTTTATGAGTAATAACTTTAAACTATAATGACATATTTTTATAAAAGAGGTTATCTATAAAGATAGATATAGCCATCAATCACACTCAACTTTGCTACACAGCAGGAGACTTTTGGCCTCAGTTTTGTTATAGCGTAGCAATATCTATGACGTATATAAATTTCTAGTGAAGGAGAGAATCTATTTATGAATCCATATATATAAATCTTGTCACTTACAAAATTTACTTTATAATGGAGTGTCATAGCAAGTCTCAAAAGTGTCTTTATTGCCTTTGTCCTGCCTGAGAGTACCCATGTTTGAATTTTGGATGGAGCTTGGTGAAAAGCATCACTTTGCCGGATCAAGTTTTGGTAACCGGCAGTAACCCGCTCCAGCGTGAGAAAACTGCAGGGAGACAGTGCCCAACTGGAGCCATCCCCATGGTGGGGACAGCCACTGGGCTGGAGCTTGCCTGGTTGGTTCTTAAATTTTATAGCCTACATGTTTTCTTCCTACAGGTCTGTGTTATATGATATGGCTTACCAAAATATAATTTTGTATATGTACATTCGTCTTATTTAAAAATCCTTCTGCATGCAAACAGAAGAATTAAGGAGATTGCTTATGGGCCAAAGAGTCTGAACTGAAACTCTGTGCCTCCAGATTTCTAAGTACCCTATCTACCAGGTTAGCCGCTCTACAAATTCATTTGATCTTTCTGAGGCAGTTTGTTTGCTTAAGAGATAATAAGAAATCCCTGATTTTTTAATAATCTGCACAATTTAAAAAAATTTAAGAACATGCTGTCATGGCAATAACTGCTCAGGTGATAGCAGCTCCTAAAAATACTCCTGAATTCATTACATGATTAGCATATACATGATTCCTAAAAGAAGCATTTTTAAAGTAATGCATTTAAGGGGCTATTGACAGTGCATTAAAGTTTTTAGTGCTATAAAATGACTGGAAAAAGTCTCTGTTATGAACAGAGATATTTCCTTTGCAATCAATGGTAATCTAATTCATCTACATGATCAAACTATTTTTGACTCATATGATGAAAATCTACTACCTCATAAAATGATGTAATATGGCAGTTCCCCACACATTGTAGTTTTTTTATCAACAGCAAGAAACTTTAATCTTTTTTTTTCTTTTACATTGCCTTTATAATCAGGTCAGACTTACTGTTTCCAAAATGGTAGACTCAGCATTTGATTCAGAATAGCACTTACTCTTAAGTTAATTTTGAGGGACTTCTGCAGTTTTATTGACTTGCAAGGTGAAGAAAAAATTTGAAATCTCATTTAAAAATTGGCCTCCAAAGAGTATTCCAATGTTCAACTAGAGCAGCACTGCATAATTTAAATGTAATTTTTTATATGCATACATAGAATTTCAGAGCAAGAAATACAACTCCATAATAAATCATCATGAGTGCTTTGCTTGTAAAAAGTTGCTTGCCTGAGCATTGTGTCAGTAGCTTAGTTATGTTCTTCTGCCTGACAGATGTGGAATAGTGTGTAACACTAAGAGCAAAAAGAGATTGCCACGGTGTAGGCTTACTCAGCACTTTTCTGATGGTAATGTGCATTAAAAGTTGTCACAAAGTATCGTGAGAAGACCAATGCATACTAATAAGAACTATCAGATCTGTGAGCCACTAGAAAAATTGCTTACACAGACAGCATGGATGCCTTCTTATGCGAAACGAAAGCCCCAGCACTGTTCCAGCGAGCTGTTCAGGCTTGCAGCATTTTGCTGTTGACGTCAGAGCCAGGATTTCATTCTTAAACTTGTGACTAAAATCACCTCTTAATTTAGTGATGAAAGTAGGGTTTGTTTGGTTTTTTTTTTAGTTTGATTCTGTTAGCATTACAAAACCAACCTTGTTCAGGAAGATCTGCCAAAGTCCTTTCTGACTCTGCATCATTAACGTTAACATCAACAGCGCTTCCTGGGCAGCAGAAATATTGCATCATGGTTACTTTCATTTCATCAAAGGGGAACGGCTAATGAAGATTCTGTGTGTGGGCTATAGTTGGAGAAGAGAAGCCTGGCTTGCCAAATTCAAGCAAGGTCTGGCTGTACGAGCCAGCAGGGCTGAGCTGTGTGTGACTCACTAGCCAGAGAGCGAAGAGTGAAGGAGGAGAAAGGAGCGGCTCGTCTGGTGGAATCTGCTTGCCAGAAATCAGCTGCCCCAAACCTGGATCCGTCGCCTCCACCATGCATGAGCTTTCAGAGGCAGAAAGATATGTTTTCTGAAGATATCTGCAAATAGCTATTCTGTAATATTTCGGTAATAGAAAAGCCACAAAAATTTAGCTTGTCAGGACTGCCAAATCACCGTCCGCTCACATAACATTCTCCAAGCAGGATCCTCAGCATTGGCCTGCTCTGTTCATGCTGGGCATACAAATTGGAGCAGAGAAGGTCCTACCACCTCCGTACTTGCTTGTGGGAAGATTATTAAGACAAGTAGTGTGGCTACACAAGTTCTATAAGAGAGGGTAGTACATGCTACAGAGTCTCTCACACTTGTATTCAGCTGCAAGACTCAGGTTTGCCAGAGCTTCAAAAGGTCCTCATTTGACTTCTGAATTTAAAGCATTCTTCTTTTCTGGGCATCTGGAGAGGCAGAGCACAGATTTTTACCATGTGCCTAGTTCAGGAGACTTCTTCAAGACATGTGTTTCATGAAACCACCACAATACTTAATACCTTTCCCTTGGCAGATGTTCTTGTTTTGCAGCTTCCTTGGCTTCCAAGCTGTTCTGCCACTGATCCAGTAAGATCAAAATAAATGCAGAAGAACATTCCCACTCTTCAGAGTATGTCGTCTTTGGCACAGGCAGCACAAGCTTTCTCATGCAGGCTTTGGCACTACAGGACAGTGAAGAGCAGAGATTTTTTTTTTTTTTTTTTTTTTTTTTCCACAGCTAAAAAAGGTTCCTCAGAGCTTGAGCTATGCTGGGAGAAAATGAACTTGCTGACAAGCAACCAGTGTTCAGGACTTCATAGATTTTCTGAAGAGGCCATAGAAGAAATGCCTGACTCAGAGAAATATGTTTGTCTCTGAACTTTCTTTACCTTAGGTAGCCCATGGTTCTTTGGGGCTTTAGACAATCATACCTAATCAGCTCTGCCTTTCAGGCACTTACTGCCTAGATTTGCAGGGTTTCACTTACATAAGCACACTGAAAGGGACTTCCCTTTTCTTTCTTTCTTGTCCCATTAAGCCCTCTGTGTTGGCCTGAAGTTAAGGAAGGTAGACTATGACCCAGATAACGTAAAAGTTACATCCATAAGCATTTACTTAGGTTTTCTTTCCATAAATAGATACAAAGAGGAAACTACACCAGAAATAAAATGATATCTGGACAATTCTTTTAAAATACTTTTCTCATCTTTTAATCACAAGTACAATTATCAATAACCATTTCAGGCAAATAATGTTCTAAGCTAATAATAACTTTAGTTGTTGTCCTAAAAAGCCATATTCTCCTTCATCAAGGTAAAATGCCCATGAAAATTTAAAACCGCAACAAATAAACAGCTGTATGAAACATAAAATACTGAAAGACCTCTTAAAATGTGTTTAGGTATTAAGGGGATATGTTGATATGTAAAAACTTTTAACCACAGATTTGTAATACAGATAGCACTTTAAATTAGATTAGATATTTTAAAGGGATTCTATGAAAAAAAAGGCAGATCAAAAGTTTCAATTACATTTATGTTCTGCAAGTACTTGAGGAACTTGCAGAAGAAAATCTATCCCAAGATTGCTTTAAACAAAGATGATTATTTATATAGCTGTTTGAAAAGATGCGTAATGCTGCTTATCTGAAATGTCACATTCAGGTTCTGATATTAAAAAGCAGCTAACAAGGCTTTTTCAACTATGGATTTGAATGACAATAGTGACATCAAGTGGCAATTGTTGTTAATTGCTACTGTGTCTTGACATGAAACCCCTGCTGATGCTATCCCTGTTATAATGATGATGCCAATGTGTAGACTTCAGATACAATGCTAATTCAGCTGGCATTACTTGTACAGCAATTATAAAGGTGATATCACCATGAATATTAAATGCACAGTCTTTCACAGTCAAGTAATTTAAACATATTCCTATGCATAATGTAGCAGAGCCCAAAATGTAGTGACAGAAGTACAAACAGAATATGACAGCAGAGCATCTGCCTCAGAAGGTGCTGCAGCCTTTAAGAGCATCAAAAGCCCTGAATAAAGTGGCTTCAGGAGTGCTTCCCTGACTCTGGGTCCTGCTGCTTGCTCCAGCCCCGCTCAGCCTTCTCGCTGGTGGGAGACCTGCACGTACCGCCCTCCCTTGCTCAGCTGGCTCAGGGCACGCACTCAGCATTTCGCATGGCTGAGAGGGATTCACTGGACGGAAGGAGGGCAAAGATGAGTGGCCAAGGATACACTGAATGCCCATATTTTTGGTCCTTATGTGAATCCCAGTATCTCTCCAATCTGCTGTTTGCTACTTTCCTCACTCCCCTCCCTATGCCCATGACCACAGCGTGACAGAACTTCCCCCAGCTTTTTTAGTTCTCTATTATAAAGTTTGTTTCATTTCTATACTCAAAAGTGCCATTGGCACTAGTGCTCACTGTTAAGGGCCTGAATGTTAAGGCTGCAGGCTTAGCTGTGAGGACAGGTATCTTCTGGCAGCAAAAACCTGTCAGAAACCACTGGAGCTTATCACAGGTTTGGGGGCACATGTGCAGGTCTCATCCAGAGCACTTCTCAGATAATAATACACTGCTCAAACAAACTTCCATGAGGTGCCCTGCATCTGCAGGCCACGGTTTTGACAAAAGCTTCTTCTCTACATCTAGTGTATGGACAGGGGACATGTAAAGAGTTTGAAGCAAAGGCAGACATTTGAGGTAACTCTGGTTTTTCAGATTTACAGGAGGGAGGGTACGTATTATGTGCAACAACTGCTGTATGCAGTGTGAGACTTTAGAGGAATTTGGGGAACAAGGCAGAAAAGGAATTTCTTTATTTATACAGTTTTAATAACAGCCCATGTGGATAAGCAGCTGCTTTTGCTCGAAGGCACAGTGTGCATAAGACGCCCTGCTCTATTCCACTGTTCCCTGATGTGTTACACTGAAGAGAATCAATTTCCACGGCATTTCTGTAAAAGCAATAACTGAGAGTGCTACACTAATGGATATTTATAATGACACTGAACCTTTATGCCTGCTTCATTTGGGTGAGAAATACTGACGGGCTTTGGTACGTACAGCAGCAGGCTGAGGTAGCAGATGTCTCTTTGCGACTAAGACAGCTTTCGCAGGGACCTGCGGCAGCACCTTCCCTGGAGCGCTCCCGGGACCCACGGAGATAACCAGCGCAGGAGACACAGAGAATGGCTCTGAAGCTCCCCAAGGACATACAAGCTCGCCTTTTTACAGAGCAGGACCATGAAGTCCTCTAGTCTTTATAAGAGCATTGCTCAAAGATTCTGCTGCAAAAACTTCTTTTACACCCCAATTTATTTATTTTTCTATAGGGACCTGTCTAGGTGCTCTGGCCATTTCTCATAATAAAGCAATAAATCATCTTGATTATTTAGGCTTTGTGTGACAGCAAAGCACAGCTACTGCACCTTCTGGTAGGCAAAAGCTTAAAAGAAAGCATCTACTCAATAACAGGATAAAAATAAAACCTAGACTAGTGCTTCCAAAATGCAGAATGACCACTTTTTTCATAAACATATGAGACAATGGCACATCTAAAGATTCATAAACATATGAGACAATGGCACATCTAAAGAGGCTGATCTGAATCTTCTTTAATTGTCAAGTAGACACAGCACATAAAAGCAGTGACCTACAGAACAGCATGACGCTCATGCAGCCGTCAGGGAATTTCACACCCTCAGGCCTGAGGCATCTGTCCTCTCCTTCCTTCCTCTTTGAGTCTTTTCACCAGTTTTGACAGGTTTTTTTGAGAAAAGGGAATTTCTTTTGTTTTGCTTTTATTATTACAAGTACAGATATTTTTAACCCCAGTTTCAGCCCAAAGATAATAATGATAATTCCAAAGATAAAAATAAATTTAATGAGTATTTTTCCAAAAGAACTTTGAACTTAAAGCCTTCCAGACTTTCAGAAGCAGGTTAGATTCAAGTTTTTAATCTCAGTTTGCCTCAGAAGTTCTTACTGAAGGAAAGCTGAAACAAGGTTAACTTCCTGTCTGTCACTGAAGAAAGGTGTAATAGCAAAATAAACTTCTTAATTGTTTAAAACCACAGTAATTTCTGATTTTAAAAGACAATTATTTTTCAGGTAGTGAAAATCTTTTAAAATCATACAATCTTGATAGATCTTTTGGAACAAACCTTGTATCAGAACAGCTCCCAGGATGTCGATACTACTGAGCAGAACTCAGCTGTGTTCTTGGCCAGCATCTAGAAAATTTCTATCAATGCTTTTATACTGGGGATGAAAAGGATTTGCATCTTGCATATTTCTTCTGGTAGCCCTTCCTTGTTTTGACTATTTGTACAGCACAAATGCAACAATATATGTTGTGTTAGATTCAAGGTCATGTTCTAAGCTAAATTTTTATGATCTTTAAACATGCTTTTGAGAAAGCTTTTGAAAACTTGTCTTTGAGAAACATGCTGAGATCTGACCCCACATACTAGAGTTTTCATTTATTGAAAATATTTTCTTGGAAACACATTTCCAGTTTACCAGCTCTGATAAAATGTGTCTGTTTTTCATTAAGGACCACAAGGTGGCAGGTGAAACACAGAACAAACATACCACTGGAAAGCATACAGAAGAAAACTAGGATGCAATTGTACTAAGCTGACCATTACCTGAAAATTCAAACAATTTTAAGATGCAATCTAAATTTCTTTTTTTTTTTGGGGGGGGGGGTGGAGAAGGAATGGGAGGGAGGTCTTTTCCAGTGCAAGTTCATTACATTGGACAAGAGATAAAGTGCACAAGTCTGCCATTAGCAAGAGGGACCGTTATTCAAATAATTCTCATCATAAGTTTGAAAGTTTGTAAAGACAAATGCAAACAAACAAAGAACATCTGTAATGACTGCTGGAATGTATATTATTCTTCCAGGAAGATACTGCAGAGCAAACTTAGACCTTCTAAAAGCTTAATTTTAATATAAATGTATATTTGAGCATTCTAAAACAGACTCTGAGATCTATTACCCATAGAAGGAAAGTTCAGAACAATCAGTGTAAAACTTCAGAAAATTTATTCCATGAGTTCCATGCAGTGGCCATAAGAACTGCACAGCCTGTAATATATGCAACGGTGATGTGCTAAGACTTCATTTTAATGAAAGCTATTATCCTCCAGTAAAAGTTTTTTGTTCAACATTCAACTATATTTTTAAATGCAGCAATATGGCATCTGGTACCATTGTGCTATATAGAACGAAAGGTCTGAGCCTGTTCACACAGATGTGTATCTGAGTGCAGTGAAAAATCTTTCACTCATGTCATGATCTTCTGAATTCAGCTGATTCAGCAGGAGGCTTCTGGGTGTCTAAAAGATATTAACACTCTGAGAGTGTTAACTGTTAGAAGCTACTCGTCGGGGCGTCTTCTTGTTATAGGCTTTATCCCAGATGATAACATGACCTTTCAGCCATTACTAGCAAATAGAATAGCATGTGTCGATATGTCTTGTTTTCTGAATCGTACTGCACGGAAAGACTTCTGTTCTTCACATCACTTCAGAAGCATTCCCAAAAGCAAGAAAGGTCTTTTTGCCCCATCCTAACTATCATCCCAGCCTGTCTGTGCCATGTTTGCTGTATGATGATGAGTTCTGGTGACTCCAGGCCTCTTAGATCCCTCCAGGTATCTCACCTACTGGGTAAATGGCAGTAAGCTGATGGAAGACTCCCACATAACAGGTCCATGTGCCCTGCCTGGCCAGGAGGCTTGGGAAAGGGACATACTGATATCTGTGGGCATTCAGACAATTCGAACATATAGGACTGGTGTTTGGTACCCAGTGCTCGTGGGCTGATACATGGCATTCATACTTAATATCTATTTTATGTATACACTGTTCACAAAAATATTCACTCCATTTTTTTTGAAGATCTTTTTCTTGAATTTGCTGTTATATCTGTGCTGAAAATAAACCTTACATCATTCAAGGATAATATGTGCTAATTATGTATACAAACAACAGGAAGAGAGGGCCGTGTATGTATTTCTGGAAGCCAAGGAAATGATTAACAGGGTTGATTCATTTTGATTTACTATAAATTTCTCAATACAGAAGAAGTATTATTGTTAAAACCATAGATCTTCAGCAGAATAGTCATCAGGAATTACCTACTGCTAAATGAATGAGAATGAACCGCACTTACTAAAACAATGATTAAGGCCTGGGCTATCAGTGAATGGGGCTGAACATTATAGTCCATATACTTCAGGCTTTATTCCTCTCTTTTTAAAATAAAGAAAAGTGTTGGCATAAACATTAGTTTTATATAAGAAAAATGAGATTTCACTAAATGTATCTGTTGGATATGGCTCAGAATCACAGAATTTGGACCAGGTCTGCAGTCATTCAGAGTCTGAAAGGTTTCAAATCTGGAGCTGGAAACTGTGCAGCACTAAATATGCTCACCTCCTATGAGTCTTCACTCATCACTTCACTTACAGATAGGCTGTATCTTAATTTAACTTCAAGGCACACAGGTGTTGTCAATTAAACATGACAATTTTTTGCTCTTATTGAAGTGCCAATACAAAACACAAAGACAGCAAATGTAAACCACCACCTGCATCGATTTGGTTATCTAGACATCTCCTTGCAGCCTTGTAATAAAGTAACATGTTATCCTTTATGATTTTGTAATGACTGACAGCTTGACAACTATTTGGAGAGAACTGTAGTTATTTAAGCCACAGTGCAGAGCTCTGGCAGGTTATGTACTTCTGGGAACTGTAATTAAGGACCTGGGAGACTTTTGACACCCTGGATGGTGCTTTGCATCAAATCTGCAACACTTGTGCAAGAGTTTGGATTTGAAAAGAAAAAGGGGAGTGGGGGAGAGAAAAAGAAATAAATTGTGCTCTAATACACTGCTGAAAGAAAGGACATTTTTCAGCCTGCTATTGGCTTAAATTAGGATTAAGTTATTAGCCTCCTTTCATGGGAAACATCAAGAGCATTGGTATTTCAGAGACTGAAAATGGAAATAAAGGTTAAAACCTAGAAGAAGGGGAGAGGGAGAGAAGCTGAAGCATTTGGGGAAATACTCAAGGCTGAAAAGTAAGCATGGCCTGATTCTGAACCTAGCAGCAATTGAGTACTTTACACTTCTTATGCTAGTGAATTCGAAGGCATCAGGGAACATTCCCAGCTGCTGGAACTCACATTCTGTACAGCCAAACTGGCAGGATAGTCCCTTTCGGCCCATGAGAAATATCACTCTCCTAAATAATTGCCACGTGCGCTTCAGGAGTTAGAAAGGGTCAGGGACTATTCCTAACAGCCATTTTGGATGCAGATACCCTGTTTCAGATGGATGAGAGGCATTCCAAGCCAATCGGCCTCTTTGATAAGGCATGGTCCAGGTATGTTTAACTTATTAGCACGGATTCAGCATCAGATCAGGGCTCCATGCTGTCCCAGGGAAGCGAAGACAGCACAGCTTGAGAAGATTATAAAAAAGGGAGTAACACAGTGTTACTATTTTCAAATAGAAGCTATCAAAATCTTCCCCTCTTTACCTTCATCCTTCTCTACCATCTTTTGCCGTGGCATCATTTCCACAGAGATAGCTTCACTGGGTTCATGTGAAGTATGTGCCTGGAAAGAGGACTGGACTCATAAAATTGCCTCCTTTTCACAAGTAAGAGGGGGAAAAAAAAAAGAAAGCTCAGCAAAACAGCAAAAGAATATCAAAATAATTCAAATGTGGAGTGGCTTTGTTAAACTGTTAGTGCTGAATAGAAACACCATTTCTCTTTGAGAAACCTCCAGAGTTTATCTTGACATTGTACTTGTGACATTGCATCACAGCGTGGCCGCAATCACAGCTGGGACACAACACAGAAACAGCAGCTACTCAGAGGTATTTTACTCCCAAACCCACCCTCCCTCCATCTCTCTTTTCTCCTACTTCCAAACTGTTAGAAAAGCTCCCAGCAGCTCTGCTCATTCATTCAGTCTTTTGGGTGGTATCAATAGGTTGCAATAGCTGGATACATGTACTTTCACACAGATTTCTTATTGGAAAATTGTGTAGTCACCCAAAACAGTATGCAACAATTTCCAAAAGAATTCAGACCATCTATTATGCAGGAACATCACTGTTAATGTTTGGCACATGCTAACTCACAGGAGGTAAGGCTAATCTGAGACTACCTCTGCAAGTGACTGCGAAGAGCACTGGTTTCCACAGTGTTCCCCTGCTGTAGCGCTCATTATCCATGCACGTGTATCACTACACTGCCACTGCGGCAGCAGGCAGAACAGGCTCTCAGTCAGAATCCAAACACCCGAAATTTTGTTTCTGAAGATATCAGGACTGGGAACAATTTCTCATTGATGAAATCAAGCAGAATTAGTTTCTACCAAATTCCTGAATTCCTTGTATGCTGATAGTACAAAGCATGCAGAGAAAATATTCTTTAAAATAACCTATTATATAAAAAATGTGCATTCTCTTTTCATAAAACAGCATGGAAAATCCACAAAAAGCAAGGACAAAGGTGCTGTGATTATCGAATGAAAATTTCTAAATTGAATGAAAATTTCTAAAACATGGTGGTATTTTTCCTTTATTTAACTCTAAATAAACATACATCATTCAGGGACCATTAAGTGTTAAGAGAAGAATGTCAAGATATTTAAAATACAGGTAACAGGGTCTGTCATGTTTGAATCTAACAGTAAAAATACAGTAAAGTTGTATGAAACATAAAATGGGTAAATACGTAACAAGTCAATGTTCTGACTGTCATCATGCTTTGATATTACTTCATATGCTCATGTAAATAGTTTTATCTAAGTGATACAGGTTAGTGTATTTAAGATTAGCATTTTCTTGTCCTTAGGTTAGTCACAGGCAATAAATTTTGATAAGGCATATTAAATATTATATGTTGATAGAAAATTACATTAGTGACCCTGAACAAGTGTCCAATTATCTCTAAAAGACATAACCACCTTTGCTATTTGATTTTAATTGCTTACCGTTAGCTTTTTTACTACCTTGCTACAAAGACAGCAGCTTGCTATCCATTCCCCTGTCAGAATTTTGTGGGCAAGAGTATAATTCTATTTTTGCTGGGCCTGTCATTTTAAATCCTGCCATAAAAGCTATGCCACTTGCAAAATATCTGTAAATAGCACAAAAATTAAAGTAGCTTAAAAAAACGAGAAACGTGAAGGCATAGCCAAAGTAAGGCTGTGTCCATAAGGCAGGACAGATGGCGAACACCATAATCCCAATGCCACTTTTTGGTGAGAGCTATTGGTAGATCTCCTTTCTGAATATTGCATCACTTTGCATGGAAACGAGAGCACAGGAAGAGGAGGCAAGTGAAGAGGGAGACTATGATGAACATGTAGATCTCTTCCCAACTTTTTTCCAGTTAGGTCACAGCTAGGTGACATATTGAGACTGAGAACTAGGAAATGCTTGTCCCAAAACACCGTCATAGCCTAAGCATCTGACACAGCCCTCCAGTCTTGATAGTCTGTCTGGCTGTCGAGATCAAAGAGGATCATTCAAGTGTCTCCTCTGCTCTTCAGTGTAACTCCTGCTACTACATTAAGCATTATCAAGCCACAGTCTATGCAACAGACAAACAAACAAAGAGGACAGCCCTGAGCCATACAGTCACTGTAAATTATATTTTGGCAACTGGGTACAAACCAGAAAGATATTCTTTGTAAAGAACAGAAAACAAGGAGAAATTGCATTGAAAAATAAGTATTTGAAAACACGACCTAGATTTATTTAGGAAAAAAATTATCGTTCTTGGGGTAGGAGTAAAGGAGTTTAAGAGATTACATCACAAAACCATAGCTTTTTAAAATCAGAGCATCTTGCCTTGATAAAAAAAAAAATGACAGGTTCACCTATCCGTGCTCGTGTGGAAAGGCAGTTAATCTGGTGAATTTTAAAAACAACACAACTGAAATTTTGTGAAACACCCATAAAAATGAAGGTACTAAAATTCTGCTGGATGGAGGGACAAATTACTTCAGAAACATGAGTTTATTAGTAAAGACATGCATGTGGTTTGTACATTCATACTTATGTATCTGTACAAATGGGGGAACATGCATTTCAGGCATATATTCCAAATGGCAACAACTAGTTCCACAACTGCACACTCCTCAAAAAAATAAAAATAAAATCTGTATTTTGTACCCTCTTCTCAACCTCTGTATGAATATATTTACAGCAGAAATCTAACAGGTCTTTCCGGCTTATGTTGTCCATAGAGAAGAATGTCAGGAAAGAGATTTCACCTCAGTCTGGAAAACAAGGAATTTTAATTACCATTTTTGTTGATCTTTTATACAGAGATACAAGGTGTGAACAGCATTTTACAAGTCCACATGCACTAAAAACACAGTAGCTGCACTCCTGGATTTCACAGGCTGTAAACTAAGCCCATCAACATAACTGTTGAACTTTTAAAATCGGTTTTGCCAAATACTTCTTAAATTCACGAGAGGCTTTTTTTCATCCATTCTACTAACAATCAGGGCATAAGGAACATCGCAAAAAATGTGTTCTTGCTCAGGACCTCCACTTATCTCATTATCTATGTGGATCTTCAGAAAATTCCCACGTGAAGGGAAGAATCAGACCAAAGACTTCTCGGCAAGAATGAAAAGGTCAGTGAGGGAGTCCTCACAGAGGATATCAGCAAGTGAAAAATTGAAAGAAGAAACAAAAAGGCAGCTGTTTATCTGCTACATAGTCCAAACATCATTTGGAAACAGTATTTAACAAAAGCTTTAGTTTTTCAAAAGCCTGATTTGCCTTGAGGATGCCCAAATGAGTAGGTATCCTGCCTACAACCTTGAAGGACCTTGAACCTTCTCTTTTAGTACAAAGGAGTACTTTTTTATTATTATGTCCATTGCAGAACAAGCAATGTGAAAGGTACAGCATGTTGCACCAGGTCATTTATCACCTGACACAATGAGACAGATGGTGAATTACAGATTACATCACCTGTTCATTCAAACATGACAGCCACCTTGTCAGAAACAGCGTAGACTTAATTAGGCAAAAAAAGAAGTATTGCATAAATAACATTAAAAGGTGATTATCAGATTAGCAGTTGTTTTTATTAGCATTCTATGCCTCTTCTCGAATGCCAACCGCACATTTTCAAACCACAGTTTAATGGGCCTGTGTTTTGCTAAAGGCCTTTGCAACAAGAAGCAAATCTGTCCCGATTTGGTCTGACAGGCAGCCCCAGGAACAGGGAGAAAAATAAATCTACTTGAACACCCCGTTCCTTGTGCTCAAGCCCTGGGACCTAGATTCCAACTTTCTGATTTGTATTCTTTCTTTATGTCAGAATTATTCAGGTATAAATAATCAAGTTAATTTGACCAGAAAGTCTGCTTGCTCACTGCTTTAACTTCCTACAGATTTAACTCTTCAGCGAGTTTCCAAAAAACTTTTCCAAAAAAAGTGGAAAATGTGAATGCTCTGAGATTTAAATATGCTCAAGCTTCTTCTAGAAAAGCACTGTACCCCAATAACTACATGGCACAGGAATGCACAAATTAGCACAGGCACAAGCAGCTTGACTGGACACTATCTCTAGCAGAGTCTGACCCATAAATCCCATCTGATCACCCTCCTCTTCTTGTAACATCCATGCATTTGGGAAGTCCACCACATACTCTTCACCCATAACAGAGTTATACTTCCTGTAGGAATTAAGTTTGCGGTGGCATCACTGTTGCATTAACAGATATGGGGCATTTAACATGCAAGTGCTTCTCCACTTCCTCATTATACTGAAGTAGAAACTAACCAGACTCTGCCACTTAGCTCCTGACTATCCTTAAAGCAGCTACTGATTGTTCTTGCAGGTCGCTGTGCGTGTGTTACAGAAAGGGATCCTGCTTACCTTTAAAGACACCAAAGGGGTTTTAAGTAAAATCAGGAAGTCTGAGAACATTAAAGTTTCGAATTTTTATATGTGATAAATAGCTGAAACAAGTCTTGTAGTAATGGAAAAAACAGTTCTGAAGGGTTTTTCTCAAAAAATAATTAAAACTGATTAAAAAGAAAAGCAACTACATGTACTATGAGTGTAATACAAGTCTTTCAGCTATGAGGCTATGAACCAATTTACAGTTGGAAACAGAGTCAACAGGTGTTGCTACATGGCTTTCCTGTATGCCATTAGAGTGTGTACACAGACTTGGCTTAACCTCAATTATGCAGTTATCTGGCAGAATACCCTTAAAAATACTAAAGAAGAAAAGGGGGTTTCCAGATGCAGTAATATTTTATTCTAATTTTCCCTTTCTAGCCCCTGGGTCTCGGGAATCCCAAGCCACCAGTTTATCTCTTCTGGAACTTCTGATTCAGTGTGTCAGCAAAACATGCAGCCCACCACAGCGCTACGGTGATGGGGCTTAAATCAAGTGCAGACTTCCTCTTCCCTCTCCAACCTTAATAGTAAGCCCATGTCTCCAAACTCGGGTGTAATTCCTAAGCATCCAGAGCAGCAACTAACTACTTGTGCCTGTTACTCGTCCTGTTTTCCTTTGCTGTGATGAAAATGAAGCCAGTTCTGCCTCCACCCCAGCAGCAGAAACTGGCCCATTGTTGTATGAAAACAATGTCACACAACTCAGCTCGATCCAAAACCCACTGGCCCGTGGCCATGGACAGGCTCTTCAAAACCAGTGCAAGACACATAAAAGCCCCACGTCACAAAAACACTCTACATTTTATAACAAAACAAATAAGTTAAACAGAAGACTACAGTAACACTTTTGGCACTATTACTGCCACTTTTTAAAACCACAAATTTTTTTAAGTGTATTTAAAATTATAAATAAACATGAAATCAGCAAAAACACGTGGCAGCAAGATGTGCAATTAACTTTCTGTACAGTGTCTTACGATTTTTAGGACAGTGACACTCATAAGCTGTTAGTGGGAGACACCACAAGTGTGTCTTTACACAGTGTTTTCGTAGTACGTGCTTGCTCTTGGTGTCCGCTGCGCATTATTTTCTTCTAGGTAACAAAATCTTTCTTATATATCAGAGCTGAAGCAGCATAACAAATAACAGTACTCACATGCTCGATAAAGAGAGGGGCACATACATCAAAGGGACACCTGAACCTTGTGTGCCACAACACAGAGAAATCACTCCTCTGGGGAATGACCTAGCGCATTTGAAGGATACAGAACAAAACAAAAGCTGAATGTAGAATAACTCTAGACTTTTTTATATGACTAATAGAACGTTACTAGTGTGGCAGCCTGGGATATATATCCTCCAAAATTTAAGAAAATTGGAAAAAGACAGTGTAGACTTACAACTATATAAAATAAACAAGCCAGCACCTAGACAGAGACCTGGAAAAAATGTGTCATGCCTTAAAACGCCCTGAGACGTTGCACAACACCACAGGGTGAAAATGCGGCTTCTCCGCCTCTCCCTCTGGTCCCGGCCGTCACCGGGAGGGAAACCCCCGCCCCGGCGCCAGGCTCAGCGGGCGGAGCGGGGCGGGGAGGCCCCGCTGCACCCACGGAGGTGCCCGGGCTGCCGGCGCCGTGCGCTCCCCTCCCGGCACGGCACTAAAACCTAAAACCTTCCGGGGCGCTCACGCACGAGTACCCGCCGCCAGCGGGCAGCGCTGCCGAGCCTCTTCGTTTGGGGGAAGAAGGGGAAATAAATAAACAAATAAATAAATAGGTATCGGGAAATGACTAAGCGGCAGCTCCCAGGCGAGGCGAGGCGGCCGGTGGCCTCGGCCCAGACCGCTCGGGGGCCGGGACGCCGCGCACGTCCCGCCCCGCTGCCGGCGGAAGCGGCTGCACAGGGCACTGACGGGACAGCGGCCCCGGCGGCCCCGGGCAGAGGCGGGGAGAGGCCGCCCCGCGCGGCGCGACGGGGCCAGGCCGGGGCGGGGCGCTCTGGCTTCGGCGGGCCGGGCCAGGCCGGGCGGCGAGGACTGGGCTGCGGGCGCGGCGTCCGGTGGCGCCTCCCTCCCGCCGCCGCGGGGCCGGCGAGTCGCGGCTGCCGCGGCGCAGAGCGAGGATGAGCGGCGGGGCGGGCGGCGGCCAGGCGGGCGCCATCAGCTGCGCCCTGCCCTCCATCCCCTCCAGCAAACTGCCGGACCTGCGCTTCCTCAGCCGCGGCGCCTACGGCACCGTCTCCGCCGCCCGCCACGCCGACTGGCGGGTCCCGGTGGCCCTCAAGTGCCTGCAGGGGCCGCTGCTAGAGAGGTAACGGCGGGGCCGCGGGGCCGGGGAGCTGGTTTTTGCCCCAGATCGCACAGTATTGAGCAAAGCTGATCTGGGATAGTAGGTCTGCAGGACTCTTGCCCACAGGTGACGTTTTCTTTAAGCTCTATAACTTAACAGTTGTGTTCCCTGCTTTTCTGGGGGCCGTTACCGCGTGTTTGCCGCAGGAGCCGTCATCCTAAATCAGGATGCAGCAGGTAGTAATTTTCTTCCATCTCTGCCTCCTTCACTCGCTGTAGCACCAGTTTTTCACCATGTCAATGCCAGTTCATCTTAGGCTGTTGAAGTCTTCCCGGCTGTAAACCTGCCCCCTTTTTTCTTATCTAGATGACTTTCATCTTTACTGCTCCTTTCTTTTGATCTAGCGTTAGATGTTCAGGCAGAATAACCTCACTCGGACATAGATGTCCACGCAGACGTGTGTGCTGGTGTACGCTTACACCAGAGGGACATGGGTGCGCACATGTGTGCGTGCACAGGCATGTAAAAACTTTCCAGCTTTCCTCAATGCGTACGCGAGGGGCTTTTCTGAAGGGTTAAACAAAAATTAGCCCAGAAAACTTGTATTCTTGTGGCTCAGTATGCTAGAATATAAGACAAGTCGTTTTGAGCGATCTCACCTCTTATTCCCCAGGTATGTGTACACAGGCTTTATCTCTGAAAAGCTGCCAAAATGCAATGGAATCTCAATCATGTTTTTAAGTGGGAAGTTTGTGTTCTCTCTTGTTGACACCTTTATTAATGTTTTTTTCTTTAAATTAAATTGTCTGCTTAAGTCCCCACTTATCCTGAATATAGTGCTTATCCTCCCAACTTGATCGGAAAAGTAAATACTATTTCTAGTGTGACGTGAAACCCATGAAATTTTGACAAAAGGGGAATTGAGGCAGTCAAAACATCAAAACAACTCAGCCATCTACCGTGCAAAGCTCAGAAACGCTGTGAGAATAACCTAAAGCCGTAACAAATGTTAAGCCTGAGGTTTTTTGCGACAAGAAAATTGCTAGTTGTGTTGTGGGCAACATAAGGCGTCGCTCTGTAAATGCCGTCAGGAGAGGGAAGTTTGCGCAGCAGTGACTCCCCGAGCAGGAAGCCTGCGCTGTGCGTCCCGGAGCTTGGTCTGCGCGACCTGCAGAACGGCGGAGCCTGTTTGGAAGCTGCTCTGGGCTTGTACGAGGTTTGGCATTACTCAATGCTCTTCGAGTATGGAGCAGAGAAAGGTGAACTGATTTACAGACGCAGGAATAAACCTTGATGTGTTGCAACCCGTTTCCCAGTTACAGCAGCAACTCGTGCAGATCTGCCTCATCGCCTGGGAAAACCCCTGCTTTCCCTAACCTAGTATTTTTTATAAGGAGAGAGTTGCATCCTAGGCTTTTCTGGAGGCCTGCCTTTTCACTCTGATCATTTTCTAGCGTTTCCTGTAATAGGAGCTTTTTTTGTTCCCCATCGTGAAGATAATGTTGCTTTCTATTTCCTACCTATTGAAATCAAGGACCAACAATTTCACATACCTCTAAATTTTAATTTTTTCTGTCACAAAAGCAGCAAGCTTTAGTTCTCTAGGCTTCCTCCGCCATCCCACCCCCGCCATGTGCTCTGAAGGCCTTTTGATTGTGAGGGCTGGGTCTGCACAGATGGGTCCGGACGGACTTGAACTCTTTAGTCTGTGCTCTGAGCTGGATCGGCACACGACACATCTGGGAGCTGCATGGCCATATTAACATGGCACTGCGCTGAGCAGATCTTGGTACACGTTAGCCTGTGTGCAGCCCTGCACAGCTGTGCAGCTTCTGAATCAGGTTGCTGGCAACCAGGTGGTCAATCTTATATGTGCTGTAATAGTCCATTATTTGGATATCGCTGTCGTGCACTTGTATCTGTACCAGTCTCCAGTGATGTGAAATCTAAACCTTTTTTTTCTTAGAATTATCTTTCTTAGTCCAAGTATCCTCACTATTAATAACCCGTAGGTTCAAGAACTTCTGAGATATAAAAATGCCAAAAAAGTGCCTTTGTTATTCTTAGGAGTAGAATTGTACTCTTAATTAGTTTTAAATAAAATTTCAGCTTCTTGTATTCATGTGCCGCAAGGTATACATATGTGTTTGTAAAGACGCATCAGGCTCACGTTTATGAGGAGGCTTGGCGTTAACGAAGAACGTTCACACCACCACATTCAGGCGTCAGGTCTGCTTCCCTGTGCTCCCTGTATGATCAGATGGGGCCTGGTCTAAGAGAATAATTTATGGGATAACAAAGCTTACTTCCTCATTCCTTTTCATTCACAAACCGAAATTGTATTCCTTTAACTTATATTATTTTAGTGCACATCAGTGTCCACTGAGTTAAAACAACTGGAGAACTGTGAGCTAAGAATTAAAATCTCCATTTTACAGTAGACAAACAGTGGGCCTCCGTGAAACTCAATATTTGAAGATGGGCAGTAAAACAGGATAAATGTAGTTAGATATTATTGTCATTGTGGTTACACAGGATGGTGAAAGTTGGGAGTTCTGGTTGTGTCCTCATTTACTGGAAACATGGATGAAATGTGTTGTGGAAATAAGAGATATTTGTGCAGTACAACAAAACTAGAGAAGCTGTCTTGTGCTGACATTTGCAGAGTCTAATTTGGCTTACAGTATCTTGTTATAGAAACAGTGTAGTAAGAAATAAACTGTGAAAGATGGTGATACTGCATATAGCAACACAATTAGATAAAGATGAACCTTACATTTGCTTTGAATTTCCCTGTATTAGTAGTATTAGTAACCCCTTTTTTTCTTTTTCTTTAAGTGATAGAAATCACCTTCTGAAAGAAGCAGAGATACTGCACAAAGCCAGGTTTAGTTACATCCTGCCAATTTTAGGAATCTGCAATGAGCCTGAATTTCTGGGGATAGTGACAGAGTACATGACAAATGGATCATTAAACCAGCTTTTACATGGGGTAAGTGTACTTAAAGCTCTTAAATACAATCCCTGGTTGGTTCAAATAGACTCTGATTTCCATTCTTAAGGGAAGTAGTATAGTAAAATTTAATATTAATGATATTTCAGATTAAAGAACAGTCAGCCTAGGTTTTCATTGCTCAGAATTTCTGTTCCCCCAAAAGACAACTGAAATCAGTAGATTTTAGTTTTATTACACTCTTTCCTTTAATACTCTGCTCCATAACTGGCTTAATGATGAATTATTATATATAATCATTTTAAAAAAACCCTGTTGTTCTCTAGTTAGAAGCTGAAATACTTACTTCAGTCTGTGTTTCAGAAATATTGGCAGTGTAAATATCATAAAAAGATGGATGCTTCCTTAATATGGCCTTTTTTAAAAAAAATAGACTATTTTGACTCTATATTTGCAAATCTAAGCAGAGATGGATATTTCTATTGGGTCTTACTTTCAGGAGCACATCAGCTTGTGCTGAGCTCTCAGCTGCTTCCGTTAGCTTGATCCGAGCATCCAGTGTTTTGGTTTAAAGCTACTGCAGCTGTTTCCGTAGCACTGTACCTCTTCTGTACCTTTAATCAATGCATACGTGATGCCTTAGAGAACTCAACTGTGTATTTTTCATTAAGGCATTAGTGTCAATGTAACTTTAATATTTCAGTAGAAAATTCCTGCATTTTTTATTGGTGTACTTATATTTCCAAAGGTGGTATTTTTATGATTAGTTTCGCAATATCTGGAAAAGGCGTGGAAATAAACTCAATAAATTTGAGTTGAATTTTGCCTGTATGCTGACATGGAGTGTGACTTTGGACTGGCATGTCCTCTTTTCTCCCCCCGCCCAGTGTCAACTGAAGATATGATTTTTGCTTTCCTTTGGATAGTACTTATAATCTGTGGGTTACAAGTTTCATGTAGGACTTCATCTGTAAATCTTATTTCCATGTCAGTAACATGGTAAATGTGCTATTAATACATTATGTATAGCGATCACGAACTATTACATGAGTGAATGGGAATATAACATTGCATGATTGATATTTATGCATTTGTTTTAACAGCTAATCAATCTCAATGCTCAGTTATACTTTTTTAAGGAGTTGGCATGATGTGTGCTTTAAAAGATTACTGGTTGTGCAAGTCACTTTCTTCTTGTTGTAACAGTCTGTATTATGCTGTTAGATCAGAACAGATATTATGTTTTGGTTTTGTGGTTTTATTTTGCTAGAAGGATGTATATCCTGACATTCCCTGGTGCCTGAGATTCCGAATCCTGTATGAAATTGCTTTGGGAGTAAACTATTTGCACAACATGAATCCTCCATTGCTGCACCACGACTTGAAGACCCAGAATATTTTACTGGATGATGAGTTTCATGTTAAGGTAGAGTTATTTAACTCTTTTGTTCTTCAGCATCCAGAATGAGCCAAAGTGTTTAATTATTCCAGAGGAGGAGGAGTGAGGACATGGCCATGTGGAGGGAACATAATTATATGCAAGGCTTTTTGTTTTATCCTTGCAGACAAAACTTTCCAGTTTCTCTGAAAATTCTGTCCTGCTCAAGTATGGATTTGATCCATCTAAAAAGACCAGGTCTCCAGAATTTGGGCTGTTTGTGCCGTAGAAGTGTCTGATACTCAACGATAGTGACACTTTTGTATGAAAACCTTCCAGAGGTACCTGTGCCTGGACCTTTTTGAGTAGAAAAGAGAAAGTGTTCCTGCCTGAGGTGCTCTGACAAATTTGTTCTGGAGGACAGTGGTACCAAATTCAAAAGTGAATGCCATTTGATATGTACCACACAATATGGGCATATACTGTTAGAGTGTAGTACAGGAATATGTAAAACCTAACTGTGAAATCAGAACATCCTGATACCTTTCATGAAGAGGTGTAATTTAGAGCAAACAAACATTCATGGAGAAACAGTATGAGTTTAAAAGCTTAATTTTGCCTTTCTACTCTCACTGCTCTGATGTGGAAAAGAGATTAAAAGTACTAGTGATAAAATGGTTAGATGCTTCCATAATTTCAGTAGGGTTTTTTTTCTCTTTTTAGTAAAAGAAACAATATTTGCTTAAGTTTTGTTCCCTTTTCAGATCCTCTGTTTCTAAAACAGATAGAATGTACTCTTAAAGAGAACATTTGAGAAATGAGAGATGTCTCGCATTTAGTTTGTACTTCAGTGGCTAATAGTTTAGCTGATGCCATGTAGTGTAGTCCGTAAGTCCTCTGAGCAAAGGTCCAATGCTGATTTCTTAATGCTAACCACTTGGAGGCCTCCATTCCAAAGGGGTTTTTCTTGGCAGCAAGGCAGCTTACGCAGCTTCCTTTCCACTCACACCCTCAGCCGGTCGCTCCTCCTCCCACGCGGCTCTGCTGATACCACCATCTCTGGAGCTTCCTGATAAACCTGATTGGGAAACTGCTCCAAGTAATTGTTTTTTTAATGCACTTTTTTGTTTCTTTTTTAAATCCCTATTAGCAGAGGTGCTATCCTGTACTGTGCCTGACCACACACAAACGTTGTTCTTGCTCTGCTAGAACAAAAGAAGGGAATTAGCTAACTCTGTATACCTTCCTAATGAAAAGTCTCTGGAAGCCTGTTTTTTTAAGCTGATTTTGGGGGTGAAGCAAGACGCTCCAGTTTAGTACAGCTGATAGGAAATGTAAGGAAGGTTATCATGTGTGCACTATATAGAAAGAGTTGCATATGTATAAAATTAATAACATTTATAGAGCAATTTTGAGTGTACCGGACCTACTGAGGATACCTGAACACTCAGGGAGGAAGTTACACTGATGAAACTGAGTTGTAGAGATGAAAGGTTTGTTTGTTTGTTACTATGGGTTTTGTTTGTATGCTCTCCAGAAAGCTGATTTGTATCACCCTAATTGCTACAGTGCTCCCACAGGCAGCTTTGTTCAGAATCATTTTGCTCTTACACATACACTGGACAAGTCCAGAGCTTGTAGCTGGCTACGTTTTTCTTCCTGATATGCTGGATACTTCACAGCTCAGACAGCTAGTTTATCCTTCCAGCTCCTTTTCTCCTACCTTTAGTCTAGTCTGTCATTCTGCTTCCTGACTTGTGGATATCTGGGAATGCAAATTAAAGTCAATTAATTCTTTATGGAGATGTACAGTAAGCCCTGTAGGAAAGGACAAGGAGATGGTTTTGGGAAGGCTGCAGAGTGCACAGTAAGCAAAATGTTTGGTAACTTTTTACAGCCCAGAATTTCAGAATACCAATTTGGCTAATTCCTGATAAATGTTTAATAGTTTTGGGGATGAGATGGACTGCCCTAGTCTTAATCTGTAAAAGCAACTGTCTCAGGATGTCTGCAGGCTCAGATATGTAGAGCTATTTTGATTTATACTAAATTTGTGTTTTCCTCACAAGCAGGAGGGCTAGAAATACGCAATGGCTTTCTGTTTGCTTGTTTTTAATGAAAGAAAGTGATTTTCTGGAACAGTTCTTCAGACAGGACAGAAATCCACAGTAAATTCTCCAGCTGTAGAGTATATGGAATCCTTCCTTAAAAGAACAATAGGATAGGGCAGAGTTATAACAATAGCATAATTCAAGAATTGGGAGTGTTTTCTGAATTGCAGTTAGTATTTTCTGTTGCTAAGACAATGACATACTTTTTACATGCCAGGTTAAGGACTTTAAACTAACAGTTCTTTCAGGTATATTTCCAGAGTTTATAAAAACAACTAATAGATAAATCCAGTTGTTCTTCTTCTCCGAATGACTGATTTGTCCTTTCCAGATTGCAGATTTTGGCTTGTCAAAATGGCGTGTGATATCTATGTCACAATCACGAAGTGAAACTTCTTTGCCAGAAGGAGGGACCATTATCTACATGCCACCTGAGGATTACAATCCCAGTCAGAAAACCCGTGCAAGTGTAAAACATGATATCTACAGGTACCTCATGTTGCTTTCAAGTGGACTTTGCAATTTGAATTCAAATTTGAGTTATTGAACTTAGATTTTAGTGCATTTTCAGCAGTTTTATTATTTTTCAGTAATATCATAACTGTATAAGCAAAATGAATGAGGGGAGAAAAAATTGAGGGCTAACTGGAATTTTTGATCATCCATTTCTTTAGAAAACACTGTGGCAAGTATAATGCTCCAGAAATTAAGCTAAAGCTATGGAAATAGACAAAGGAGACTGGTTTCTGTAAATGAAAGTTTACCTATAGAGACAAGTTAGGGAGGAAAAAACTTGTTCACACCTTTATGTCTGTTCACATACCCTTGTAATTGATGTACATCAATTAACATAATTCAAGGATATACTTGGGGGAAAGAAGAAAACCATATTTTTGGAAAGGGAGTAAAAAAAAAAAGCAGGTTAATGGGGGTGGGGGAAATACAGAGAGATACCTAGTAAAGGAGTAACTTTATGAAAGTTTGGGTAGATTTGCTTCAGTCAGCTCTGCTGAGCAGTATCTGGAAGTAGTAGAGTAATGGCTACCTGTATTAAAAAGGTGACTGCTCTTAGGATATGAGAGAGATGATCCGCTCATTTGAAGAGGTTCTGAGAGTGCAGATTATCTGAATGATCATGGAGGCAGTTGTCATGAGGAAGTGGAGACCTAGTAGCTATGAAGAGGCGTATCACTGTGACGAAGCCCATCTCTCTGTTGCGCTCTACTACCTTTAGATCCAGCTAACTTTGACAGGATTGTATTTTGGTGAGAGATGGGCCAGTCTCAGAGGGACTTACTGTTTGCTGGAGAGAGCATTATTTTTTTTAATTATTTCCTAAGGAGCACACAAACCTTCTTGACATTCCTATCCAAAGAGTGGGGAGGCTAATATACCTGCTCTCCTCACTGTTTAAGCAGAAAATCTGGTCTAGTATGATGTTGGAAAGGACTGATGGTATGTTATGGGGAGAGAAGGAACAGTGTGATGTCCGAAAAGCCGTCTCTTCTGGCTCTTGATTTCAGGGGATTTGAAGTATGGCTGGTGTATCAATGAATGAGTAGAGATGAGAGAGACAAAAAGGTTGTTAGAAAACAGTTGTGTGCAGAGGAATAAGAATTGAATGGGAGAAAGTAAGAAAAGATAAGTAGAAGGCACTTAACAAACTTAAATCAGGAAGGAAAGCGATTATTTGAAAAGAGAGAGAAAAGGAATTAAGAAAACAGTGTACAGAGATATGCCTGTTCAAGACTGGAAGACAAATGAACATAGAGAGACAGTGAAAGAAATGATCACCAGAAAGGTCATGTAGAAAAATCTGTGCTTAGTAGCAGAAGGAGATGCTATGAAGAAGAATTAATAAAGGAGAACATGAATAGTGTAAAGAGAAAACAGCAAGCAGTGATTTGCTGCGGTGTTGCAGTATAGAGAGAATAATGTTTAATTGTAGAGAGATCCAAACTGAATGAAAGGCTGGATGTCTAGTTAATTGTTTGCAGCAGATATGTCTAAATATTGTTGAGATATTAAACCTACTTTGTGGATAAGGATCTTTCTTAAGGAAAAAATCTTAAAAAAAAAAAGAAAAAGCTGAGCAGTATTAACTCTTGTAAAAATAACAATTTGCCTTGACAAATAAATCGATATTCTTGAATTTTTCAGGAGTACATGAAAAACAGTCTTTTTAACAAGGATTGGTTTTATGACACAAATAACTATGAATTGAATAAGTAATTAGGAAGGCTTAATTAAATGATTGATTTTAAGTGTGAGTTGTATTCTTAATTCTTTTTGTTCTTACTAGTTGGTACCTGTTAAGTTATACAAAGCTTAGAGGCAATTAAATGTAACCTGTATACAAAATTTGGCATTTTTTGGTGATCTATGAGAATACTGTCTTTATGTACCGTTATTTGAGTAGCTGAGCAAACACTTACTCTGATAAATATAATTCATCTTAAAAAAAAAAAATCGTCATATAGTTTCACTTAAAATTTTCATAAAATGGTTTCAACAGAAATTGAATTACGATTGTTAAAAAGTAGCATTTAAACTTTTAAAAAATCAAAGTGTTAATATTCTGAAAAAAATAAGGGAGAAGAGGCGAGTTTATAGGGATATGTTGAACACTGAGTGCCAGTTTCTTAGGCAGCGAAGAACTTTTGCTAATTCCTTTTAAACTTTAGAACTATTAGATTAATTCCTAACACCAGATTCCTGTTCTTAGATAGGACAGCCAGATCTGGTCTTTGTACTGTGTTATTTTTTCATTTGCTTTAACTGTATAGTTGACTTTTATGTAAGAAGTCAACACTTCCTTCAGATAAAATAATCTAATGTAACTTCAATTAAAAACCTCTTTAAAGTTACCTCTTGATTAACATACCGTGAGTACTGAAGAGCGCAGTTGTTCTCCTAAAGGTGGAACAGGTTGGTATTCACCAAGCCGATTCCCCCTCCACTTGATGTGAACGGAAAAAATGTCCCTATTTTGATGTGTGGGCAGATGTCCCTTCCGTCAGTTAGCTCTAGGTCCGGGTGCTCCTCCCGAGAGTCTTTGTGCTAAAGCGAACGCTGCGTGTGAAGTGACATCTCTCCCTACCGAAATGATGGCGAGTGTCCGTGGCATGGACGTCTGTGGGCAGCACTGAGGGCATTTGCTGGTGGGAGCCCACCTGCCGGGCAGGCCTGAGTGAGCGCCGTCCCCCTGCGGGGTCCTGCTCTCCAGGGAGCGGCCGAGGCGGCAGTGAGACTCTTAGGCTCACTTCAGGTTGCCTACCCACATTTAAACTGCATGCTTTATATTTCACTCTGTGTGTAATTCCCTGCATGCAGTAGAGCAGGGCTGGTGCAGATCTGGAAGAGGCGCTTACACTCCATGTAGCTTTTCTGTGCTTAGAATTATGAACTAGTCCCAGTTGAAGTCACTGGTAATATTCCTGCAAGTTTTCATATGTTTGGGGCATCGTTGTAGTTAGCTGTAGTCAGTCTAGTGTGTGCCATGCAGGATCATTTTAGTGGCATGCTTTTACTAAAATGTAAAGCTGAGCACATTGCTTTATCAAGTGGCAATCTAAAATAATGTATTTTATGCTTTTTATACTTTAAACAGCTATGCAATTATTATGTGGGAAGTGATGACGAGGAAACAGCCTTTTGAAGGTAAGAACACGTCTTTTAATTTATTTTTCTGGCTTTGCATATAGCTAAAGTTGACACTTTGGCACCTGAGAACTTCATTTTAGGGGGTGCTTTGTAATCATCCAGCTTGTTAGTCTGTTGAATAACAGATTGAGTTATTTCTCAAATTAAACTCTTTCTCTCTGTTTTTTTAAAGTGCCATGTTGTTTGATAAATTCAAAGTACATTTTTTTGTAAAAAGAAATACTGCTTTCTTTTGGTAAACTATAAATACTGTGTCTGCAATCTAAATTATTCCTCCTGTAGTAAACTATTTATATTGCATATATTTCTAATGAATGCACGATATCTATTTTGACAGATGTTATAAACCCCTTGCAGATAATGTATAGTGTGTCACAAGGACAGCGACTAGACTTAAGTGAAGAAAGTTTATCAATGGACATTCCTCATCGAGCACTCATCACAAGATTGATAGCAAGTGGATGGGCACAAAACCCAGATGAAAGACCATCATTCTTAAGTGAGTTTACCTTGCGTAATGAAAAAAAGATTTTCAAGTTGCCAGATTTCTGTCTAATGCAGTATTTATAGAGCACTGTTGCAGTTGCAAAAGGGAAATGGTAAAGACATCAAAAGTTGTATCAGGACAGTCATGTTGAATAAATATGTGATAAGATGCTCGTCTGCTTCCATCATGTCTATAAACAGACATTTATGAATGGAACTACATATGTGCAATAAAACCAACTTTTTAGTTGGAGCCTTTTGCATTTGCTGTCTCTGTAATTTCCCTGTGGAAAAGTAGGATGGTTTGTTTAACTACTTGCACTGCATTATTTGTTTATTTTTGAAGAACAGATTTTGTTTTAAGAAGTGAAAAAAGTGAAGTATACAGTGAACACTGAGATTTGTGAGCAATCTGGTGAACACAACAGCAAATTATTGCTCATCAGATGAGCTATAGTGACTTCACCTTGCTTTTGCATGACGTTGGTATAAATCTTTTTCGCTGACACTTAATCTAGAATGTTCTAAATTTCTGTTTCTTTGATTGTTCAAGGTAATGCCATCCAAACTGGCAGAAAGTAATTACCAGTTTTCAAATGCAAAATTTGCTCCTTTTAGTGTTGGTATAGTCACGTGTGTCAAAGTTGTGAATCTGACAGTGGTTCATGCAGCTGTCTAGCTGTGCTTGTTTAATTTGAATGTACTTTAAGAACTCCCTCCCACTCTTTTAGAAAATGTGATCCTAATTATGTAGGGAAAGCTGGATTACTTTGGAAAAGCAAAAAATAAAATATGAAAGTTACTAAAAGCATTCAAATATAGAACAATAAAATTAGCTCTGGATTAAGGGTTTCTCACTGCTTGGATTGAAGATGGAATTCTTCATACCTGAGATACCTTTCTTTTTTTTTTTTATGCTATAAATACAGGTCAACAATGTTTCATTTGCATATTTGGTGAGCAGAAGCTGGATTATTATTTTTAAAACCATTATAAACTTACCTTTTTTAAGTTGGAAAGTGTTAGAAAATTGCTATTCAGATTTCTCAGAAAGAAACGTTCATAATTACAGGATTTTGGACCAGTTTTGCAGAGGAAAAAGTTGGGACACATCTAAACGCATGCAGCATGTTGGTGTTTGGTTTAGTAGCTGATACAGTCTAACACGAATGACATGCCCTTTCTGAGGCATTTTTATTTTTACATTGAAGAACGTTTTGAAATGTAATGTTATTTTGGAGTGAATCTGGTTTGCTTGATTTTAATCTGTGGATTTTTTTTTTCTCCAAGCAAGGAAATAATATCTATTCATAATATTTTCTAAGATCAAAAAGAATAAACACGTCATAATATTTCCCTAGGCATTCTTGTTTTCCTGTGTCAGTTAATAAAAAAAAAAAAAAAGCCAAAGAAGTATGAAAGGCTGTGGTCACACTGAAGGAGTAACTGCCTGGGATATGTAGTAGTGTGTGAGCTATCTTGGTTTCTGTTATTACTACTATGTTTATTGTAAGATAATCTTTTAAGAAAACATGCATTGCTCTTCCCCTTTTTTCCTACTTTACTCTCATAAAAGGAAAGAGGAAGTAAAGCTAGGTTCATACAACAACTGTTGCAAAATTAAGGGAACTAAAGCTTACTGAGTGGGAATTTTTGCAATTACCATAACACAGGAAAAAAGAAAATACCCCAACCATCTTTTTCTTAAATAAACTTTAAATAGAAAAGCTCAGATCATTCATCTGTTCCTTTTATAAAAGAGGGACAAAGATTATTTTTTCCTCTTGTTTTTGCATGGCTCTGCATTTTTGATTATTCTAGTCTTGAAACATATATTTACAACTTAATAATAACCAATGAAAGAATAATAACCAATACTCATACTTAAGTATTGAAAGTGGACTGCCAAACCTACAAATTCTGTTTTAGCTGATGCAGGAAAACAAGAATCCCACAAGAACGTGTCTTGAGGATGCCAGTGAAAAAATGTACTATGGGAAAACTATGGTAAAATTAGAGTAAAAAATAAAACCACGTTACTAAAGTTACATTGTGACAGATTGTCAGTACTGTAAATATGTTTTGTAGGATCAGTGACGCTCATAGAGAAGCAGTAGAAGTTATGATACGCTATTGCCCTTTTTTGAGGTTTTCTTAGAGTTGAGCATAGTTTCAAAGAGGCATTTCTATAATACCGTCATCTCAAAATTGAAATGTTAGTTCTGTAAACCTTTAAGAGAGTAAGGGAGCAAAGCACAAGTTGCTACTTGCTTAATGAATTGTTATGTGCCTCTCTGTGTAAATAGATGTCTTAGTTTCCCTGATATACTGCTCTTGGTGAGTATGAGCACATTATCATTTGAATTCACTGGCTATCAGTACCTTGACTATCACTGTCCTTTCTGGCCTTGCCTCACGGCATCTGTTCTGGATATTGCTGCGTGGATTCTTTGTTTATTTGTTTTTCTTTAGACCTCTTCTGGAGTGGAAAGACAGGAAGCCACTCTGAGGTCTTGTGCTTTTTTGTCCCATTTAACAAATCAGGCTTGCTGGGTCTGCCTTGGAATACAGCAAACCCGTCAGTCTATCCATTCCAGGAATGCAAGACTTGCAATCTGGCACAGACCTGGATCCCTTCTGGTACAGAGTGCTGAGATACCCAGGCTTCTGATCAGGACAGGGTTTGTTTCAATGCTATAAAAACTGTTGCATTTTGAACAGGTGAGAGCAAGAAACTTCTATTTAGCAGCATAGGTACTTTGATGTGTATCAATAGAGAAAATAATTTCCTAAATGTAGGAAAGTACATTTTGAAATGTAACAAAGCTTTAGCAACGTGAAAACTTAATGTCCACACTAAATCATTCAGCAAAGTATTCTTTCTTTATTTAGAATGTTTGATAGACCTTGAACCAGTCCTGAGAACTTTTGATGAAATAGCTATGCTGGAAGCAGTAATTCTGTTAAAGAGATCAAAGGTAAGTAGCTTTTGTTACAGTCACAGAAAATGAGTTGGTAACATTTCTTTTAGCAAGCAAAAGTTATTTTGTTTGTCATTTATCTAATCTTGTATCTGGCTTAAGCATGTGCATGTGCAGACTTGTCATCTTGTCTTGTAGCCAAAAGTTAATACAACACGTGTCTCTTTCAGTCCCTATATGAATCACGGTGTATCCACAAGAGTGGAAAGAAACCACATGCAGATCAGACATCTCTAAATATACCTCTGAATCTTAATCCACAAGAGGTAAATATTTTTATATGTTGCATACAGTCTTTCCTTGATATGTCAGCATCGTTAAAGATCTTGAGAGCTTTAAAAAGGGGAGGAGGAGGTTAATTTAGTAAGGGGGAATTGTTCTGCAGTTTTTATTGTTTTTTTCTTATGCAGTGAGGGAAGGCATAAAGTGCATTGGTTGAGTTAGGCTGTAACATATGTATAACCACATAGATGGAGATAGTAAAGGGTGGGTGAACAGAAATAAGAAGGCCATGTTCAGTATATCCTCAAAGTGTGGGACAGCATGTGTTCCAACAGGAGTGCAGCACACGATGTCTGCAATTAGGATTAAGTGTATTTTTTTTCCTGTCTTGTTGTATTTTAATTGTGCTGTCCATTGAGCACTAGGACTCTAGGGAAAAGGTAGTGATGGGAAGGTATTGTGTAAATCATTGCAAGTTCTTATTTATTTATTTAACGTACATTCTCATTATATAACTGGATTCATTTCAGGAAATGCATTCTGCCTCCATACAGTGTCATGCACTTCCCCTTCAGAGCATTCCTCCAGATGTATCAACATTCAAGTCTGTTCCCAAGTACAATATTCTGTCGTCAGGTAGAAACACTCATGACTTCATATAAATTAAGTTACCATTGCAGCTTTATGCTCCCATTGTGATGTTGTATTTGTATAATAGATAGCTGGATTTCTGTTTATGTCAGAAAAGAAGTGCATTTCATTGCTGTATACCTAGTGCTCTGACTGAAAAAAATAGTATATTCTAGCTCTGACTTTCTTTTTCTGTCACTTGGCAAATCCCCACACCTGACAGCTTCAGTTTTCCTATTCAGGGTAAGAAGTACAGTTAAACTTTTTATTTTTCCCTGCAGACTCTTAGCAGTTTAGTTAGTTGTTCGTGAAGTGCTCCTAAAAATTAAATGGCTAAACATTTTGAGAGGCTCTGACAGCTGAGTAAACTGAAAGTTTCTAATATAGCCTCTAGATCATTTCTCATTTAATAATTAAAAAGGCTTTAATAAATAGAGATTGGCTTGGAAAAGTATACGCTCAGATCTTTTGTAGTTATCACCTTTTGTTTCAAAGGTTGGACAAAAGTTGGCAAAATTGCTAAATAAAACACAGTTTTACACTGTTGCTGACATCAGAGGATCAAAGTACATGCATCTATAGCATCAAAATGCTATGGGACCCAGATGGAACAGCAATAAAATGTGAAACTAAAATTGCGTTTAACTTTTTCCTTATGAAAGAATGCAGAATTATATATTTCAAAAGAATGAAGCATCCTTTGGCATTGCAGGGACCAATGGTGTGAAAGCACACGAGACAATTGACTTTACTGCTGTAAAGTAAGGCATTAAAAGTGTGCTGGGACACTGCAAAACTAGAGGTATTCTGGCAGAAACAGGAAGAAAGCATTTTCTCTTTCCAGCTCCTGTTACAACACATCTGCAGTTCTGAGCAGGAACTCAATGTACTAGAAAGATATAAATAAAGTTTGAAATTCCAGGGAAAATACAAATTATAAGAAACTTGAGGGATCTGAGTTAGTAAGTGGCAGCAAGTAAGTGTACTGTAGTCCCACTGCCGTTCAACCCTAGTATACATATCATAGCAATCTTTAATAATGAAGAGTAACATTTAGTTACTAAGCTTGATAGGAATATTGTGACAAATTTGAGAAAATGGAATATTATTTTGAATGTGAGTTTAGAGTATAAGTGTAATCAGATAAGACAATGATAAATGTTGGCCCCTCTCGATGCTGATTCCTGTTTAAAAACTGCCATATCTGCCTGTGGGGATCATCAGGGAGACTATGATGACTCTGTAAAGGACTGCCAACTGATCAGACTGTTGTATGTATGTGTATATATACTGTACAGACTGTGAAAATAGTATCTATTAAACTGTTTGTCACAAGCTGTCCACCCTGATTATAAAACCATGATTTTGTCCATGTGCAAAATATATCAGTGCTTAATGAAGGAGAGCAATTCTGGTCATGGCATTGATCTGTGATCTGTTTCTAACCACAGTTAGAAACAATGAAATTGCCATAATGACTGTTTAAGCCCTAAAAACTTTGAAATAGTTGACAAGCTCTTGTTTTCATACCTGTGCTGCCTAGAAAAAAATATATGAAATTCTTTGTATAGTTTTCATTCTTCCTTCTTTCATTTAATTCTTTGTGGGATGTCACAGAAGATAATGTTCCATAATTTATTAATTTGTTTTGATGGGACCCAGCTGTGCTGTCCTCATTATTCTGGACACTGTAAGTATAGCGATAGCTATAGTCTGTCCTGAAAAATTTGCTTTCTAAGAAAACAGGAAATTCATGCTGGTGACAATGAATGCAATCAGGTATAAGATGCAAATTGTAAAATTCTATCAAAAGTAAAAAATGAAAGTTTGGAACTGTTGTCTGCTCTAGCTGTTTAAATGTTGCCTGATTTGTTTCAGGAACTACAGCAGAAGAGATACCACTATATCCCTGTTGTTACTAGCAAATGGTTCACGCAGAGTGTTTTCTCTGCAGACCTTTAACAATATTCTAATCATTTTAAAGTTTTCCTTTGTGTGAATCTTTCAGTCCAAAAATGTTTTCAGCTTTGTAGTTTATGTAAGTCCAAGTTTTGCAAGCTGCAGCCCAACATTGCAGCATTTTCATCACAGACATTTTAAGGAGTAATATTTGGAAATGTTAATTCTGAATCAAAACCATAGTTCAGTGAGTTCATCTACTGTTCTTGGATTTTGCTGAGCATTTTGGGGAACAAACTAAACATTCTTTTTGGAGATTAGGTTTTATATTTCAGTTGAGGAATGTGTCCGTATATATTCTACAATCATAGCGTGTCTTGAAACAATGCTGACAGGAGCAGCATCTCCTCCTTTACGACTTGCTTCAGCACTGGTAGGTTCTGCACAGGAAACTATTTTTCCATCTGCAACTTCATAGTCACACTTGGGTGATATACAAATAGGTCTCTAATTAAGTTTAGCACTAGGTCTGGAAAGTACTTCCTGGGTCATCAAGCCCAGTCCTTTAGTATTGCAGGCACTCATGTCATAGAACCATGTTCATAAACTAGTCAAGTTCCAAGTAAAAAGTCTGTTCTTACTTTGCCAGTATCTGCATCAGACAATTTTATGATGAAAAGCAAAATTGGCATTCTTCTTACTTTGCCAACATTAGATGCAATTGTTCCAGCGGAAAATCTGTTCCCAGGTGGTTGTTGGCAAGAGATAAGTTTGGCATGGCACCAGGAGAGAAGTTAATGACTATAGATTTTTAGTTGAGTTGGGGGTTTTTTTGTTTGTTTTGTTCTTTTTTTCTCTAACAGGATCAGGAAACTTTCAGGAACTTTGTTTTTTCAGGATTAAGAACTGACTTCTAACTTCCAGCCACAATTATTTTCTAGACAGTTTATACCTACTTGATTTGGGGCATTGCTTTAAGCTTAAATAGCACTTTTTCCTCCCTACCATTTCATTTCTGATACAGAGAGTAATCCTTTTGTATCCTTTGTTTTGTCAGGTAAGAAGAGCATGCTCTTCTGAAGTCCATTCGTAAAATTCATTCTCCTGGTATCTTGCTAGTCCTCTGTGTTGTAGCTTAAATCAGTGGACTAAGGCTACCAGACCTCTGCACTTAGTGTTATAAAAGAGGTTTTACAAGTGTTTCGTCTCACATAAAAACTTTACTTGAAATATCTTGGAATTTCACTTTTTCTTTCTCACAAGCATTCTTTGTTACAGAATAATCTACCTAGTATTTTTTCCTCATCTCAATTTGGAATCTTTAGCCCCAACTTGAAGCAGAAGTCTTGATCTCGTATTTTCTACTACCTAGTTTCCACTTCTGTTTCTGCAGTCTTCTAGGTCAACCTGTTCTTTCTGAATAACGTCTGCCAATTTCATGAGTATGTTTCTATTTCTTATGCTACGGTCACTAGTCAAGGTCATTCTTCCCTACTGGTACAATCTCGGTTGTTTTGTCTCTAATGTTATTAAAGATCTATGTGTGTTTAGAGGTTTATAGCAGTCTGTCCCAGTAGAACCTTTTAAAATCCTTTCCTAGAGGGATTTTTTACTGAGAGCTAATCCTTCCTTATCTTTTCTCATTCATGCAGTATATGACATCTGCTGCATCATATGTATGTAGTTCTGCCCCACTGACTTTATCTTTCCTGAAATAAAATACTAGTAACTATGACTTCTGGTCCACTTTTCTTTTTTTTAATTTATTATAATAGTGTAATTTCTTTCACCTCTACCTATTCCCATTCCTTGTACTCATGGCCACATTCTTCCAGAGGTCAACATCCTCATTTAGGAATCTACGTTCAGGTCCCCTCATATGAAAGGTATATATAAATGCTGGGTTGTGCATGGAGCTACCTCTCTTCACTGTGTCTTTAGATGCTCATCTGAATTCCTGTATGTGCATCTCTGGTTCTAGTTAATTTTTCTGAAGCTCTTTATCAAGTGAAACCGTGAGAGTCTGTAGTGAAAACTGCATACAGAATTAGGGGTATGCCATGTAATTTGTGTCTGATTGGCTATTTGTCATCCCTTCTCTGAGTCATCCCTACTGCTGCTTCATATCCATTGTCATCTTTTTCTGCTAGCTGATCCTGAAAATAGAAACTAATAAATTTCCTACCTAATAAAATTCCTTTTTTTTCCTTCCTTTGTAAAAGTTCACGTGAAGCTTTCTTGAAGTCATATGCTGCCTTGACAGACTACCAAAAGCTTCAGTTGGCCTCCCACTGAATGTCACTGTTGGTCTTCATGTTCCTTCCCTCCACTTGAGTCTTTCTTTTAACCTTTGTTGTACTGTCAAAATCCATCAAAATTACTTAGTCAGCTTTCACACTGACTCCTAGCTACCTCTCCAAACACTTTGAGAAGTCATTTTTGGTCTTCCAGTCCCTACAGAATTTTATGTTGAGCAGAGCTTTTTAAAGTTCACGTTTACCAAATATGTTTGTTCTCTCAATGTTCTTTTTTAAAAGAAGACAAAACAAAAAGAATTAGAAACACTCAAACCCTGATAGAAGACAAGGGGCATAAATATACTCAGAATCTAAGTGCAAGGAATAATGTGTTGTGTTTGAAGAGAATTTAGGCTGTGTATAATTTGTCTTATGTAATTGTTCTAAATAGTCTCTGATGCTTGTATTTTATTTGAACACGGAAGTAATACGGCTTTTTCTTTTAAGATGGAAATCTGGGAGGTCTACGCTTCCTCAGCAGTCAGAGCATGGATGAAAATCTCTCTGTTACCCAGAGCGCTAAACTTCTCGTGCATCCATACAGTCATTCTTCCTCATCTGACAAGAGTATTTCAAGTGCCTCAAATTCTGCTTCATGTGTGCTGCGGTCATCACCGATTCCTTCAGGTATAGCAAACATTGATACAATTCCCAGGCCCACAGTATGTGTCCTATGATTGAATATATGCGTGTATGAAATGGAAACTAGAACTGCTGTTCGTCTGTAAAGTGAAAACAAAGCATGCTTCAGATAAGGCTTCAAGGACATAATTATGTGCATTCTTTATATTCTAAAGTGAGTAAAACTGATGTATAATTTGACCTGTAGTTCCTAACTTTTTCCTTTTCTTTCAAGCCACTTTAATAACTGCTGCTTTGGTTCTCCTTTCTCCCACTCCCTTTACCAGTATTATTTCCCCTTTCTTCTACTGCTTGCTCTAGGAGTGCTGCAGTCCAGCAGACAGGGAAAGTAAGTTTGCTAGAGGCAGCGAGATGGGTTAAAATCTCGTTTATCTCTGCTCTATGGACTTGTCACTTGCCTCGGTGGAGCAAAGAGAAGCAGCAGCTGTCCTCAGCATCTCGTCTTTAATGGTCTTCAGTGTTAGTTGAGAATCACTGGGTAGTTCTTCTGTGTTTCAAATACCCATTAAAAGTGTGTTTCCAAAAGAATGAAAACAAAAAGAAACTTTAATGGATGTTAAATTATTCTGTGATTGATTTATTGATTGATTGATTTTATGGGTTGCATGATAATGTGCAACTTCGTAAAGGTCTGCCACACCATCCCTCTTCTGAAATTTACAGTTCCTAATAAAGGTCTGTATTGAAATATAACAGTCTTTCTTTGGAGCACTCTAAACTTACTTTATTTCATTCCAGCCTCAGCAATTCGACAATTCCATGATTCAATCTTAAATGCCTCATATTTCTAGATATCTGTCATGACCTAAATTTTCTCATTTAAACTTGTCTCAGATGGAATCTAGAACTTTATTTTTTGAGAAGTGGCGTATCCTTAATTCCATTAATCAAGTTCCCTTTTTTTGTACAGCTGCAGCACAGGAAAAGGAGATGTGATAGGCACATATACAGTGTGTGGAACACTTGTCAACTTAGGGGTCCTCATCCATATTTGCACTAAGAGTAATTAAGATTGCTGTGGGCATTTGAGAATCTGGAAAATATGTTGACTGAGACTGTGAGTGATTATTCAGAAAGGCATTCACTTAAGAATCCTTTTAGAAAGAGTAGACTAGAAGAAACAAGTGCCAAATGTCAAGAGAAAAAACAGAGCTTTTTTTCAGCCATCCAGAGGAGTATCTACCCACAATCTTGACCCAGATGCAGGTCCCTACTGTGGGGAGGAGGGGCTTCTAGCAATATGAGGGTCTTGCACTGTTTCCCTCTGTGAGCCCTCTGTTGGAAGAGGGCATAGAGGAAACTACAGAGACATTTTCAGTAAACTTCTCTTTCCAGTGGGATTTTTACTGAAGCTACCACCTTGTCTCTTTTTACTACCAAGCTGGGTATTGCTCACCCAAAAAAAAGTTTTAAACAGCTTGGGGTTTTTTTGTTTTTCTAAATCGCTGTTAATGAACAGATGGTTACAGTCCTAATTAATTTTTTTTTAATTCCTCCCCAACCTCAGATTTTGTTTTGGAAACTATACAACACAATGTAGCTCATCAATGGATCCAAAGTAAAAGAGAAGAAATTATTGATCAGATGACTGAAGCATGTTTGAATCAGTCACTAGATGCTCTTCTATCAAGATTTTTACTCATGAAAGAAGACTATGAACTTATAAGTACCAAACCTACAAGGACGTCAAAAGTCCGACAACTGCTTGATACCTCAGATAGCCAAGGAGAGGAATTTGCCAGAATTATAATACAAAAGTTGAAAGATAACAAGCAGCTAGGACTTCAACCTTACCCAGACATTGTATCTAATTCTCTAAGACTGCATCTTTAAATTTATTGTTTCTATATGAAGCCCTGTGAATATTTCTTACAAGAAGGATTCTTGTTTCTCTGTTAGTTTTAGATCTGTACTGCTTTGTCTTTACTATGCCTTTGTGTAGTCTCAGAAGAGACACTGGGTTCATCTAGTTACCAGTTAATCAATTGGAGGGCAGCCATAAAGCCAAACGCTTGCCACTTACTGACTCAGTTCATGTAAGTATCTTGTTTATATGTGACAAAGAAAAACCATTAAATATTCCCTGTTTTACCTTTTTTTTTTCTGTTTATACATAGGCTTTCCTTTCAGCTGACAACATTCAAAAGACCTTTCACTAAAGCTTATTTCCTATTTAGCACATCTTCCACAGAAACCAATACCAAATTGGCATTGGTCATTCTCCTCCATCTGGTTCTTCCTATAGAGAAGGAAATCTAGGTGCTCTAATTATGGGCCGGTATGCTGTGTTTATAATAGCTTTCTTGCTTTTAGCCATACTGAGCACTCGTCCCAAGACATCTAAGAAAAGCCGTAGGTGGGAAGAAGCTTATGTTGTGTTTTCCAGGATTTTTGTTATGTTTTTGATTTTTCCCATTTTGTTGCTAGGGCAAGCGCTTCAGACAACTGCACAAGAAGTGCAAGTGTGAGTCAAAGGAGGAACCTAGGGGGCAAGAAAGACATTGTGCTGATCATCACTGTTGTGCTAAAAACTGGTATGTTAGAAAGGATGGGGCCTTTCCTGATTGGGTTACCTTTCCTTAAATTGCTCTCGCAAGTAGAGTATGATGAGATCCACTTACAGCTTGTAATGTACAAGGAAACCCTCATTTAATGCCTCTTACTTTTGTGGTCTGACATAAATACCTCTTATCTCATGTTACTAGATCAAACTTCCAATTTATTTATTTTTGTTAGTATTTGCACGATGAGCCACAGTTTGGGTCTGCTGTCCAAAGGTCAGGTATGCGCTGCCATGCCAGGTTAGTAGTAATGTGTGTGGGCCTTTCTCATGTGGCAGGCACTGTGGAGGTAGCAGAGGTAATGTTTCATCTTGAGAGAAAAATGCAGTGTCCTGACCTGCTTTAACCTTCTCTGGACAATGGTCACTACCATCCCTTTCCATCTAAAGGATGGTGCTGAAATGTTTAGGCACGAATGGGGCCCCCTGAGGGTGAAAGGTGCATTTTTAGCTCACTTCAGAAAGCTTTAACGACTTGACTTAGGTGGCTTTAAACCCAGTAAAAAAGTTACTCTTTTTAATTTGCTAGAATACAGCACATGCAAATGACTTGCATTTCAAAGGCAGTAATAAGTAATTACTAGCACTAGCTAAAATTTGGGGACATTGCAAGTGCTGGTACAAGAAAGCTGATATCTGCTTAAACTGTCTTATGAAAAGGAGCACATGAATGAGAAGTCCCAGATGCTGGCTGCTTGGAAACCAATGGAGTTGTGAGATCTGCCCCATTTCAATAGGATTCAAGGTTCAGTAAGTGCAATAATGGTTACCAACAGCTTGCTTTAGATTTTTTTCAGTATCCGTCATAACTTATTTTGTGAACTGAATTACAATAATGTGATGTATAATTTTTGGATAGAAGGGCTTTTTTCTAGATTTTTCTTCTTTTAAATAAGTTCTTGCAGTAAACTGGGAATTTGTGTTTTACCCTGCTTCTGTGTTTTCAGCTCCCTTTTAACTCTTGAAGAGTGTGAAATTGTAACTAGAGCATAGTTAGCTGAGAACAGGGCAAGGGTATAAAGAATGGGTGTGTTTTCTGTAGAACAGACTTGAAGATGACCAGCAGGGACAGGCCCTGAGGAATGGTGCCAGCCGTGCCACTAGGAGTTTGATTCCAGACCTGTGCCTTTCATTACAAATCGCATTCCAAGCCATGTTTTGTTTATTATTAATAACTAGTGTGCCTGAAGAAAGATTTGTTTCATGCAAGGTAGCCGACCAGGTGAAACTATCAGGTCTAGGTATAGCTTTAAACACAATGAACGATGCCACTATCTAGAGAACTGATAGTTCAGGACATGAAAAGGTACTTGCAAATGCTGAGATTTTGTGAATGTTAAATGTTACTAAATAATTAAGGATGTAGGAACAAGAATGAGGGAAAAGCAATGAATGTTGTTGCATCAAGTGTCAACGACATGGCAGTGTTCTTTGTATTCTCTATTCTCTAATTATTTTCCTTTCTTCTTCAAGCTATTTTATTCCTGAATTTCAGTCTTGTTTCTTGAGATGCTGATTCAGATTTCCTTGACTTTCTTAAACTGCATTGATGGATCTTATTAAATATACATGCTGGTAAGAGGGTTTCATGGTTAGATTAATAAGAAAAGCCTCCTGAAATTTCCCTTTTTGGCAACATAGAATATTATAGAAAATAAACTTTAAAAAATTGCAGAACGCTTTGCTTAGTGGTCTGTAACGTGTTTCTGCCTTTCGTACTTTTCAGATGAAGGGAGGAAACTTTGACAGGGCTTAGAAATGAAAAGCAGGCCAAGTACTGGCAGATTCTAGTGCAAAATCTTGCAATTTCTTCTTTCTTACCCAACTTACCATTGAAATGAATGGGTTTGGATTTTTATTTTTCCTCAAACATATGCTACTCTAGTCTCCTTTCCAGAAGGAGAATGTAGGATCTCCAGTAAGGAATTCTTTGAGGAGGAAAAAAGAACAATTAGGAATCTTTAGTATACCTAGAATTATGTAAATTTTCTTTCATTATGTACTGATGGCGTATCACTTAGTTCCTCTCCACACCATCCTTCTAGTAAAGGTTTCTCTTTACAATTTATAAATACCTATAGTCAAACTATAATTTTGCAAAATCCCATTTCTTAGGTGTGTATCTAAAATTAGCCGTGTATTAAGAGTTTCCCTGAATTGTGGTTACTGGAAAAATAGAAGCTTCTTTATGGGTATCTTTTTAAAAGATGATACGTTGTTCTTGTAGTACTTTGTGTTTATTTATTATTTTAAATTATGCTCAAGAAGGTAAAGGTGGTCCTGCAATGTTTAGAGAAAAAGAAAAAAGTGACATCTAATGTCTTGCATGCCTACATGGCTGAAGGGTCTGTACCTTCTTCCAGTTCCTCCTGAAAAACAGAGTGGATGCCACCTGCAGTTGATTTACCTTTGTACCTACTTAGCCTTGCACAACTTTAGCACAGCACAGGTGCTGTACGCGCTGTGCACAGTACGTGACTATGTCAGCAGGCTTTATAAAAAAGGGCAGCAATTTCCATTGCGTGCAGGTTGGCAGTCTCTGTTCAGATTTTGTGATTCATGCTGTTGAGTCTTCGTGATGCTGCTGCTGCACCTTTTCCCGTACCCGCTTTTGGCATGTGCTGTGCCTGCCTCCGTGCCTACTGCTGCGTTTGTGCCAGGGCCCTGTGGGCCGCCACTCTCCAGAGGTGTCATGCGATGGGAGGAACCCTGGGGACCAGATGGGAAAGATCCCAAAGTTGTTCCAGGTGCTTCCAAAGCAACTGTGTTAGTTGCCACCCTCCAGTCTCGTCATATGGAAAGGAAATGTTGGGCACAAAAGATGACGACCAACTGGTAGAACCACACAGCGCTCCTGAAATGAACAGCAACGAGTGCAGAGCTTCTACATGCATGAGGCTGCCAGCTTTCAAAGTTGTCTGCAGGGAGATGGAGCCTGCAGACAAGGGGGGCACATGGTCTTCCAGGGTACCCTGCTGATGGAGGAAGGGGTGCTGCTGCTCTCTGGAGTCTTTCCTCTTCTGCCCCTGGCCTGTCATCGGAGAACTGGCTTGGAGTCAGCCACATCATCTACCTGTGAATAGTCTGTGTTGGCAGTTTTCTGCAGGTCTTTGCCTGATGTGCATTCCCCAGCTCCACAGTGATACCAGCAGGAAACTTCACAGAGGCCATGGCTTTCACCAGTTGCACAAACTAACACTGGAGCCTACACAGCTGGATCCAGGAATGATGCTACCACGGCTGTTGCAATCACTGTGGGCAGCCCCTCTCAACGCACCATCACCTAGAGGTGGCACAGCTGCAGGAGCCCTTCTGTCCTCAATGCCGAATGAATGTACACCTGTAAGGCCGTGAGTGTTGTGATCTAGCTGAAAACCAGCACTCCAAGGAAACCCTGAGGGCAGTTAGTAGAAGATTTCTGTGTGTTCTCTCTCGCTCCTTTCTTTGGACCCTGAACCTGCCTGCATGAGGGAGCAGCAGGCATAAACCTGTCCTCTCCAGCAGGCTAGGCATGTACAAATATCATCAAGAGGGAAATGAAGGGGAAGAGAGCCAGACTCAGGACCTGAAAGATAGAGAAGAGGGGATAAGGAGATGTCTTTGAGGTAGCTGTGGGGAAAGGGAGATGGAGGCTGTGTGTTTGAGCCACGCAGGCTGGGGGAGGATGGTTTGTGGAGGTGGTTATTAGACATGCGAGTTAATAAGTAAAAGTCTGCCTCTGATGATTCTGTTCCTTAATTCCAGTAGTGTGAAAGAGGAACAGCGTTTCTGTGCAGCTGGAGCACTCGGCACCTTCTTCTGAGTGTGGCAGCAAGTCTAGGGCCAGGACAGTCATGCAGGTCATACACAGCTTGGTAGTCGGGAACTCCGCGCCTGACACATTTGCTACAGTCACGCTCTGTGGCTGAGAGAGGCAGTACCCTGGTCCATGAGGACACTGGTTGATAGTGCTAGGGAAGACTGAAAAGGTGAGTGATGTCCTCCTCTCCTTCCAATACACAGCTGTGTTTTCTGCACTCCCCACTTCTTCATTAGCAGTTCCTAACAGGTTTTTCAGCTATTTCACTCCTTGGAAGAAAGCTGCTGATGTGTCAGAACACTGTCCTTGCTGACAGTAAGAGCTCTTCTCTGAGTTGTAATAACTCATTGAGAGCCTTTTTGCATATACATGGGACAAATAAAAACATGTGACTTGTTACCACTGGATTTCATACAGCATCTTAGCACCCAGTCACTTAGTATTGCAATTTCTGTCACTATTTGCAGTCAGCTTTAATTTTGATTATACTGAATATCTTGTGTTGTCAGGTTATTATTCCCCCCCCCTTTACTATACTTGTGTTCCTCTACAGCACCTGGAAGCCATCTGGTATTGGTGATAGGCTACTACTCTTCAAAAGGAACATAGTATAAAATATTCCACATTAGTGCCAACCTAAACTGGTATGTTCATATAGTGAAAAGCCCAGTCACAGCTCGTTCCTGCATGTGTCGTTGCCGCATTAACGTACTGACCAGCTACTGAGTTCTTTGCTGTTGGCATAGTGCCTTGCTGATGCTGCTTTGCTCCCACAACTGGAGTTAGCATGTTTGGTACAGGTTTCTTGAGATGGTCTGTGCCCCATAGATTGTCCTGCATCAACTTATCATGGGAAGGTAAGGCAATAAGTAAGTAAGTGATAGCAAGTAATCTGATTTTACCTAGGAGTAGTGGTCCTTCTCTATTTGTCATTCAGGTCCTTGCAGCTAGTGGCGACAGAATTTTCAATTGAGATTAATTGTAAGGGCATCCACTGTAGATGAGGACTGTGGGAGTCTGCTCTCTGAAGTGTTAAGACTCAGGCAGGAGGTGGAGGAATTGGCAGTGGTGGAGCTATACGGTTTGTTGCACTGGGGCTGTAGTATGAATGGAGAGGGCTTTAGTGAGTAATCTTGTTTCCAGTGCGGCATATGAAAAGCCTTCCTGAGCAGTAATGGAAGTGTAGGCAAGAAACCAGAAACTGTCACAGACTTAGGCAGGCAAGCATACTTCACTTTGTTCCAAAAGCAAATGTGGACATGTGTAGCTATAATAATGTGGACACGTGTAGCTATAATGCACACAAAAATTGCTATGAGCAATAAGTTGGCACAGGAGAATCCTCACTGCAGAAGTCAGCTTCTACTAGTCAGCTTCTGCAAGGTTACAGAAATGAATGAGAAAAATGTAAAGGAAGTCACATTCACTTATTTACATTTATCCATCTTGCTCCCTTAGAAGGCAAGATAGGGCTAATTGTCCTTTGCAGAGGAACTAGAAGTAGATTTTTGTTCTCACAGAAGAAATGTTCAAGGAAGAGATATTCTTCGTACATGCTGCATGCCTTAAGATTGCTTAATGCTGATTTATGTGCTGTTACTGTAGAGTCGTGGGAAATGTCAAATACTACATAACCAGTAGAGTACAACCAATAGTAATATGGGAAGTGTTAATGAAGAAAACATTTGTTTCGTGTTCCAACATGCAACCTCTACAGAATTAAAACAAAGGACTGAAGCTGGTTGAGGGATGTGCATGTACAGACAACATAAAGGTGCCCTCCAACTCTAAGAGGAGGGAAAAGTCTGATAACAGGGTTGCTCCGCACAGGGCATAGTACACAATCAAAAAAAAAAAAAAAAAAAAAAAAACCAACCAGCCTTTGCCCAAAATCTGAAACATAACACAGTTCAAATTTAAGAATGAAAGTAATTATGCATGCTTGAAAATATGATTGCAGGCCTGTTTTTTAGGGTATAGTCTATTAACATTGCCCTGACAGGAAAAAAAAAATAAGGGTAGAATTACTGAGTAAAGAATGCGGGACACGGTCTCTCTGCTCTTCTAGCAGAGAATAACAGGCCTGCAAAACAATTCTGTTGCCAAAATGTTTCTTGATATATTATAATGTACGTAACCACAGACTTGCAGGCAGCTGAAATTGTGCAGTCTTTTCAGGCAGACTTAAGAGAGCTTTCAGGGATTAAAAAGCTGTTCTTCATAGATAAACAGCCTCTGAGTTACTTTATTTAAAATACTTGTCTAATAAGCTGGATCAGCTCCTTCCAGATGCCCTTTGACATGTGAGTAGAGATTTTTGCCTTCCTATTGGCCTTGTAGTTCATGGAAAACAGAAATTCCGGGTTACTGCTCTTGCATTCATTAACTTTCCGATCTGCCCCCAAGACTTTATTTTCTGGCTGTTTGCTTGTTTGGCTAGATATTGTGCTGTATACCATACTGGCCCTTGTTTTCCAGAAGTGCTTCATAGAGAGGACACTATATTGCAGAAGACAAAGCTGAATACTTTGGGTATGACCTTTCTTTAATCTTTTATCTTATTTTTTAGAAAAGCTTATGTAATAGATCTTTATACCAGATCAGCCTGTTTTGTATATGATATCTCATGTCAGAAATTATTAGAAAAGCCACACATATATAATTTTGTGATTAAGAACAATGCCTGAATTGATAAATATTTAATAATGAGCAGATTAAATTGGAAAGAAAATATAGGAAAAAAGTAAACAGATAAATATTAAGATGCTTGAGACGAAATAATATCTGTATTTTTCATTTAGCTATTATTCTTTGCTAGTTTCCACAGGAAATAATTCACAGTCACTTCACTCTCAGGAACTTTCTGTTTAGCCCAGTCATGCCACGAGAATAAATGTGTTCTGTGCATACAGGATTAGTAAAAAGTCTCGCTGTGTCTTTTTAAATTACCAAGAAGGAATTAGACTGCACTCATTTCAGGTTAACGTCTAGGAAAAATTTTGTTCTTGATTTCAGTGACATAACATGAAGGAAGGAATATGTATCTTTTTTAAGCCTTCCTTTTGTCTTATTTCTGTCCCAACTTTCTAAGGACTAGCAGCCGATATTTAAGCTGCCTGCTTCTGCGTGCTAATGACCTCAGTTGAGGTTGTCTGGAGAAACCACATTCCAGAAGAGTCTGGGATATTCTTTCCTGAAAGCTCTCGTTGATTTTAGTATTACCGCTACTGTAATAAAAATAGCAGCTAAAGGCAAGGCTAAACTGGGAGTGAGAGAAGAGGCTATTCATATTAGTGTAACTTACCCGTCCTTGCGGAACAGATGTGTACTTATTTAGAGCCGCAGCTAGAGAGTCACTATTCAATTACAGTAGTCTTTCTGCTAAAGGAAGCAGACATATTGACCACCCGCTGGTAAGCGTCTCCTTTCTCTTTTTAATGCCTTTCTTAGGTTTAGAATAGAGTAGCTCCTCTTTAAGATATCTTCCATGACTTGCTTTGGGGTGGGGAGTGGAGCACTTGGGGGTGGAGCAAGCCCTTCATATGAGAAAACCAGCCTCTGACGACTGTAATGCTATTGGCATATGCGAAGTGTTGTTTCACCGAATATATACTTGTAAAACTTCAAAAAGCACCACCTGTGAAAGCTGATTGTTTCCTGGTAGGTGGGATATGTTCTTTTTAGTGGGGATCAAACTTGTTGTTGTTTGTTCTTCTGCCAAGAGTGTTTTACTTTATGCTGTTCCTTCATAATGTGTAATCTTGTTTTGTTTATTTGATCTCGTCTCGCACTGGAAAGTGTTCGATGGTGTAATCTGCCATAAATACTCCCTTTAGGATCTGTTGAAGCTCATGTTGAGCAACAGTGTTTTGAAGTTTGATCTACTCATGTTTTTGGTCATGTTGAAATCTGCTGGTCTATCTAATTTTATGCCTCAGTAGCTATTAATATAAATGTGTATTTTTTTATTATTATTATTTTATTTTGGGGCATTATCTACTACACACACGAAAAAAAATAGCCAATGTCTACTTTGAAAAGATACTGAGATTGCTCACAGCTTTTAAAATAGCTTTCTACATATATATAGGTTTCTACTGCAAGCATAATTGAAATGGGCTAGATTTCATTTTTGAGTGTTATCTCTGACATCACACGTTTTCTAACTGAAACTAGAAGACTGTTTTTATATCAGTTTTATTGCCTGGTTTGTGTTTGCTGGGTTCATTGAGGGCATAGCAGACTTTAATGACTGAAAAATTTTGTGACTGAGAACCTATGTGATAACAATCACCTAATTAAAAGACTGTGAAATCATTTGAAATAGCATTATATGCAGGAGTAAATTTGATGTCCAGCGTGTTCTGACATCTTTCATAGGGTGCAACTTCCTAGGTGTCCTCAGCTTCCAAGGGAATCCCTTGAAAGGAACTGTATTTGATGCCTGAAAGAGATTCTCTTATTTATTGTTATTTCTTGAATTAAAAGCTGAGAGTTTGAAAGCGGCCTAATGAAAAGAGGCAGCTTGGTCCCTCGAGAAGTCTGTGCGAGAGCAGCTCTTAGGACATCACATTTCCATAATTCCTGACCAAGTGTTACTTAATGATTTGGCAAAGGTTAATTACCTTCTCAAGAAGGAGGCAATCACTCCTTAGGCTGTAGATCCCTGAAGGATGAGAAGTGTTTGAGAAAATCCTGCCCTGCCAAACCAGTCCTGCACTAATATATGAAAGAACTGGCTTTGGTTTCAATTTTGGTTTTCAGCTACTAGCAAACTGTCACTTCTTCCTTCACTTTCGCTTACGACCTGTGGTGATGGCTTGACTAAAAAAATCATGTATTGAGAAGAATCTGTATATGGAGTTACAATTTTCTTATACTTCTCAAGCATCTGCTACAAGTTGCTTTCTGTTGCTCTTTGTATATACGGCTGTGACACTGCAAATAACTGAGGGACATTATGCCTATCGGTGCACTCAATGCATTCTGCTTTTCCTGTGGAAGGAAGATTTCCTTTCTTTTTGTTGAGGGAGTGCCTAAGAAAGAGTGGGACCTATATGACAACAGGATACTGAAGTTCTGTGGTGGGGATCGATTGCCAAGACAAGGCATAGGCAGGGGTTTACGGCTGTCTCATTTACTCTTCTGAAGCCTCTGAGGCACATCAGTGTGCTCAAGCATGTCTGAACCTCTGCTCCCCAGAGAACAGCAGCTCTTTTCACTCGTAATAGTCTGTGGGGACCCATATGGTGGGGAATTTCCTTCATGGCAGGAAGCTTTTATGTCTTGCTCTTCAAACTTCATACACAAGTGCTACTAAAATACCAGTACGTATATTTTTGATGCCATAAAGCCCTATTATTGCAATAGGGTTAGTCTTTAAATACTTAACCATTCTACTAAAGCAGAAAACCAGAATGCAAAGAACCTCCTTTTTTAAATTACCCCATGAGTTAATTCTCCTGTGCTCAGGAAGCCGTTCTGACTTCCTCTCTTCTAGGGGATTCGCTGTAAAGATTTGTTATCTATTATAACTCAGGATTTTCCTAGTGGAGATGGCCACCCGCCTGTAAGAAGCCAACTTGTATCAGCTGTGATGGGTAGCCCCAGCAAATAAGGCCTCCGAGCCCAGCTCATCCTGGTGCTAGCATGGATTATGTTCACGCTTGAAATATGATCCGTAGGGACACCCAAGTGACAGCGAATGGAGTCGTGTTTGACCAGCTGTGCTTCTTAGCTTGGGCTTTTGTTCAAGGCAGAAGCAGTAAAAATTTTGTCAAGAGGGAGGGATGGTAGAATGAGGACTAAGTGACACATGGGGATGAAATGACAGTGGTGACAGTAGGGCAGGGCAGAAGACAAGACTGTGAGACCGGCCTGAGTAGGAACAAAATGGCCGAAGCTTTAAAGGGTGGAAAGCATTGGACCAGGGCACTGGAAGGATCTTCCCAAATAGTATTCTTCATTTTAATAGCAGTTAATTCTTTACGATATATCACAAAGGGTTTTTCCGCTATTGCTATTATGCAGGAAGATCTGCATAGAAGACTGTTGCATATATTCTGCTAAACTTCTTAATAGTGTGAAGACTTTGCCAAGAACTAACACAAGTCCTGACTTGGGAAAACCTTGTTTATTTAAGGAAGAGATAGTCCAAAAGAAAGAAATGCATCACAACTTCAGGATTGCGACCTCACTGAGTGAAATCAGTGCACTGTCAAAGTTAGTGGGAACATTGCTATTGACTTCAGGAGGGACAGAAACTGCCTAAAGGCTTTTGTCCTCAAAGAGCTGCTTTCTTGCAGATTTTCAGTTAGTATGAATTGAGTAACTCAACTCCAGTCGATGAGGTCAGTGAACACTTCTTATTTATGAAAACTGAATCTCTTATCCTTTGATTTTCAGATAACAGGCTGTACCTATTCATGGGCTTAACAAAACTTTTAACCAGACACTGAGTTAAAGTGGCATCTCTCAAAGTGCAGAAGTTTGAACTATTTCTTGCTCTAACTTTTTTTTTTCCTTTCAAAATTACTTTATTCACATCCACTTATTTATACAGAAATGCTTTCTTACCCAACTCTGGTTACATATTTTTGAGATCTGAAGGAACCTTTCGCTAGCATAAGTGAAAAGAAGTAAAATATGCAGAACATTGTTTTATTGAAAAAATAGTTTTAACCTTTACCTGGACGTTCTCATACAAAGGTGCAGACTGTAAAAGTTCTGCAAGACTCAAAGAGTATTGCCAATGTAAATGCTGAGATTCCTTTCAGCTATAGGGTCAGCCACAGTAAACATGAAAGATACATATCTTCCTTACAATTTCTAATGTGACTTGTACGTTGGATGGCTGAAATTCCTTCCCCAGCCCAAGGTGAGATTCTGGTTCTGAGAGGGACAAAGTGAAAAGAGGATTCACTCACGTGTGAAGAGGAGGTCACCTAAAAGATGGGGTCATTCAGAAGTCACACTTCAACATCTATGGCAAAATTAATATTTAACCTTACTTACGTGTTCCCATAGTGCTTCTGCAGTTAGCGGAAGTGTTTTTGGGATGAGAAAAGCATTTAATTTTTAAAGAGAGTTGGACACCTTTTAATCTTTAAGCCTCATCAGGCCTCATTAGTTATTTGATCAACTAGGAAACTGAGTCTCACCAAAAACTGGAAAAGAATGCATATAAATTAATCAGGGCTGCTAAAACAGATATACTTTACGAAGGAAAGTAAACCTTTCAGGAAGTTTTGGGGTTGTTTTTGGTTTTAAATTGGCCATTGACCCACATTTTAATGACATAAATTTGTGATCAGATGTTTTTGACCAGTATCTCATGGAACAGCTTTTGTTTTACTCACAAAACTTTGCTTTAGCTCATAGGATTTTGAGGAAGTCGTCTTTAGAAGTGTTTGGGTTGGGGGTGGGGGAAGAGAAGGAGGAATTTATTTCTCCTGAGACAGGTACCAAGAAAAAAAGGTCATTGTTCTAAGAAAGCATTGCTATGAGTAAGCCTGACCTTATGGTAGGAATGAGTGTAGTCAGAGGACAATTGCTACAACCCAGGCTGTTCCATCTCCCCTGCCCATCTTTCACTGCATCAGCCCCAGATGGATGTGATGCATAGACATGGCTGACTAATGTATGTGACGGCAGTTATGTAGTTTTCCAGCCCCCAGCGTACTTGGATCTTGCCTTGTGTGCACTGGAGTTGGAAGCTTTTACAGACGTGTTTGGTTGGACTCCCTCAGGAACAGGGTGTCCCAAACCGAATCCCTGTGCATGTTAGTGGCTTTTACCCAGAAGTCAAGTGAGGTTAATAACTAAACAAGATGCTTTATTGACTACAGCAGTAATCTTATCTCTAGGAGGAGCGGAAGCTCTCAGATTGTGGATTTTTCCTCATCCTCACACTAACCTCCTGAAGCTAGAGTTTTTGAGTATCTTTCTCTGTCTTTTCTCTTGTGTTCCTCGGTAGATAATTTTAGATGGGTGTGATTCGATTGAATAGTGGAACAAAGTTCTTTCTGGGATGGAAGCAAGATTTAGAAAGGTATACCGTGGGGGATGCTCCAGCTGAATTAGAGTGTCTCCAGAGGTACAGTGTCTTTCTTCTGTAACATAATTGACAATGGTTTCACATAGTTATCCATAGAAAAGCTACAGAACAGTGAAAGTAGGTAAATGGATTCACTAGTGTGAGGTTCCCAGACTACAAGGCAAAAGCAGGAAAGTAATTGCTCTTTATACTATCCATGCCTTGTATGCTAAATGTTTTATTCATGTTCCTGGTGCCACGCGCATTACAAAAGATGTTCTTTCCTCTTGTTTTCAGGTAATGATAACTGAAGATGACAGCCCTCTGGCGAGTATGCTGCAATAAAAAATCCATATCTAAGAATGGAAACACTGAAACGGACAGTATGGCAGACTCAAAAGAAAAAATGCAGATGAAAAAACAAATTACTTTACTAAATGGAGTTTCTTTAATCGTAGGGAACATGATTGGCTCTGGAATATTTGTGTCCCCTAGAGGTGTTTTAATGTATAGCGCTTCCTATGGACTCTCTCTAGTCCTCTGGGCTCTTGGTGGGATCTTTTCACTGTTTGGAGCTTTATGTTATGCTGAATTGGGAACATCCATTGTTAAATCTGGAGCCAGTTATGCCTATATCCTGGAAGCATTTGGTGCCTTTGTGGCCTTCATCAGACTGTGGTCTTCCTTGCTGATTATTGAACCAACAACTCAGGCAGTGATAGCAATCACATTTGCTAACTATATTGTTCAACCAATTTTTCCGCATTGCGAGCCACCGTATGACGCAGTCAGGTTGATTGCAGCTGCTTGTATTTGTGAGTAAGTTTTTGATTGCTAGAAATTAATGATTGTATTTGGAGGTGCCCAGAGAGATTTTTCTGAGATCTTATTCCTTAACCTTCTGTGAAAATAGTCAGTGTCTCTGTAGAACATGTTCTTAGGAACTGATGTGCTTTTTTTCCCATGGAATTTATTTGGTGCTGAGATATGGGAGGAGGGAAGAGAATTCCAACAATTTGGCTGTGGGAAACTGTTTGCTGATTAAAAATATATAATCTCTTTGGATCACAGGCCTAATACACAGCCCATGTTTGGTCCTGCCCTTTTTCCTCTGTTCCTTGAAAGTTATGTAAAACTTAATAACAATATCAAGATTCACATGGAGTTAAAAATACTCTGCCCAATAAAAGTTTTTCTCTAGAGAAATTGTGCAGTAATCAGACACTCCACAGAGTTGACTTTGTCGTGGTTGGTCTTAGATGGACATGGGGTAAGCACTAGAAATCTATCCTCTACTGGATGGACTGTACTCACATTCCTTTCTTTACTGATGTGGATTTGTCAGGACTGGGTATGCATTCCTTTAGGCTGTGCCTGATCTTTTAAAAATGGCTCAAAGGGTATAACTCAACAAAAACTTCCAAAAGGATGAATAAATTTAGCTTACTATAGCAAACTGTAGACTGACAATTCTGAAAAGCTCTTTCCTCCATAGCCCTGATACTCCCCACCATGGTACAGAGGAAGTTCACTTCTGAAAAAGAGCCCATGATATAACTTGAGACCGTCGTGACCATTCAGCAGTCTAAGAGGCAAATCTATTCCAAAAGATTATATCAACTTAAATTCTCCACTTGCACAGGAAAGCAATTATTTATTAATCTAAATTTCTTTCCGCAGTGTCACAGTACCATCTCATGAAATCCTAACACTAAAGAGAAGTGGTCTTCAAATGCTTCTTTAGCCTTCATTTTCTTAGTTGTTTTTGCTGTGGTCTTGTGGATCAACAGCTCTGTGCTCTAGTACCTCTGTTTTCTGTGTGCGGATGCCTTATGCGTGGCTGGCAGCTGCTACCTACTTTCACATGCTGCAGATTCTCTGCCTCACCCCAGCCAGGCTTATAACTAACATTTTGAGTAACAGCCCAAATTGCTGGCAAAATTACTGTTTATTATATTAACTGTGATACGCAATTTAGCAGTGTCAGATAGTACACTCGTTACTAGTGTCCACCATTTTAGCAAGGGCTCACAAGCAGCAGACTTACTTGGCACTTCACCAGTGTAGTGGAGAGAAGTTGTTTGAATCTATATGGGGCAAATGGTTAATAGAATTTACTGGGAATTCCATGCCAAGATCTCATTGCCTTGAATTTAATGACACTCTGCAGCACAATCATGATACATGCAGGAAACTTATCCTTTGCAGTGTTTCAAAGAGCACCTTTACAGCATTTCAGATGACTGCTGAAATGTTCAGTGTTAAAGACTTCAGTCAACATTTTCTTTATTTCATCCTTTTTAAGAAATAGCCATTTATTTAACTGTTACTGTTTTATACTACTGTACTTCTCAGGATGAGGTATATTGTTAATTCTTCTAAGGAGAGGTTTTAAATTAGAGAGTGTGAAATCTTACTTCAGGGTGTCTGCCACATTTACTAGATCAAGATTTACAGCAATCCCTTATTTAGAAAGAGTTTCAAATTATATCCTCGCCTGGCACTAAGCAAGAACAATTCAATACATGATCTGAAATTTTATGTCAGAAACCTATCCCAATTGCAATACATTGACATATTAATAGGAAATAGTGGGTGCAAATCAGGTCCAAGTTCTGCAGATAGGTAGGTGTATCATTAACTTGACAGCTGAGAGTACACCCACTAAAATATGCAGAGTTGGCTCGTGGTAATGAAGGCAAGAAATTCTCTGAGCGTCGGTGGTTGGATTCTGATTTCATCACTATAAAGAAAGGCTTCTTGATGGTTTTCATTTTAAGCGCTTATAAAACCTTTTTTATTTCCACTTAAAACTGAAGTCTAGATTACTTCTGTTTCTTTGCTCTGTTTGTAATGCCTACTAGAGAAGAAGCAGCCCATTCTGCTACGTGCTTCAGAGCGCTTTAATTGCCCATACCACATCTGGCCTGATGTCTGCTCCAGCCATCAGGAGTTGTACTTGGTACCAAATGCATAAGCATACCTTTCCTCATTTGTCTTTGTTTTGAATTACAGGGTTGTAAGGGAGGGAAGTTGCTCATGGCATTGTGTGTGTGTGTAGTATTAGCTCATCAGGGGTTAACTTCAATGAGAAAATGAATGTGAAGAATAGGGAGAAGGAGGGATTGGAGAAGGAGCTGATGGAATCCAACCTCTGCAACCAAACTGCTTATTTTTTTCTGCTAGATTCTGTCAGAATCGAGGCTTGAGAGGACTCTGTGAGTGAGTAGTTTTATAATCTTCAGACTTGGGGATGAGAGCGTGAATGGCACCTGTGCATGGGTGGAGACTAACAGCATGCTGGCCTGGCACAATCCAGCATCCTATAAGCAGCGTCCCAGCTTTTCGATGTAGAAACTATCCTTACTCTGTACAGAGAGTAGAGCTTGAATTTGCACTTTTTTAGGAAAACCTTCAGTGCAGGGATATTATTAAAAAACAACAAAAAAGAAAACCTCACCTTCTGCATGTGAGCAACTCTGCTGATTTTATTAAGGTTTAAAGATTATTTAAAAGGAGTGTGAGTTAGTTCTAAAATTTAAAATCTAGTGTGTTTTCTTCCCACTTGTTGCCAGGAAAACAGTACCTCAGTCAAATAAACTCTTTTTAGGAAAAACACTGTCATGTAGCTTTTAAATCAGGAATCTTATTAATCTCAAAAAAACTAGATGGTCCTGAAGTGTTCAAATTTGGTTTTGTTTTATTTCTTGAAAAAGAGGGGGTATCTGGAAGGATGTGTTTGAAATGTGCCATATGCCGTGTCAATCATATAGCTCTCCTCTGATGCATAATCTTTTTCTCGACAGGTTCCTTAACATTTATTAATTGTGTTAATGTGAAGTGGGGAACCCGGGTACAAGATGTCTTCACATACGCAAAAGTTATGGCTCTTCTCTTGGTGATATCTGTTGGCCTTTATAAAATCAGTCAAGGTAAGAATGTATTTTATTTACTTAAACTCCTAAAATATATTGGGCCCTATGTGGAGTTGACAATCTGTGCAGGAAAATCCGACTCCCTAAGACTTACATATGAAATGTTATTTCCGTGGAAAAAATTGTCTGCCTGAGAAAGATGAGAGGAGTTTTAGGATATGCTCAGTACTGAGGGTTTAATTATTCTTCTGTCCTTAACATGACAAGCCAGCACACACCAAGTTCTGCACTGCTCAGGGTAAATGGCAAATAGTAGCCGAATTAACATCAGTTTAGTGTTAACTGCTTTAAACGTGACTCATCCTTATCATACAAATAGGCTAGAGTTGCTACTCTTTCTACGAAAGGACAACATGGCATATGCCACGAACGGTAATAGTGCTCCGCAAGGGGAGAGAAATCTGGGAAGGAGGAAGTTGTTCTTTCCTTCAACTATTGGACAAGCCAGTGGTCTTTGCCGAGAGGACGTATCTATCCCTCCAGACAAGGGAGAACACTGCCTACTGGTGGGTAATGCCGCGCTCCTTGAATCACTGTGAATATCGCAAGACATCATAGGACAGATGAGCCATGTCGTGTCAGCAGTGACAGCACTGAAGTGAACACACTGCAGAGCTAAAGACAAGTGTATTCCAGCGTTACCCCCGATCTTTGCATACAAGAGTAGATCTGATTTTATTAATTTGGGCCTCTGGTACCTAACAAGCTCACGAAGTCTTCCAACTCCAGCTCTGTTGCTAAGTTACTAAGGTTTCTCTTTCATTTTCCTTTCCTGTGAAATCCCTAAATAGCCACTGCATCTTTATTCAATTAAAATAAAGAAGATCTTCCCAATTCAGTACAGGAATTATCTCTTTCTTCCGCTGAAACTAGCTTATAAAACCTAATAAAAGTGATTGCCTTTCCATGTTCGCTAGCTTTCTTCTTCCTTGGCTGCAGCTCTAATGCATCAGCTATCATATTGTAGAAGTCCCACTAGACTTTAAGAGCATTTTCATTTAGCCATTATCAGCATATGTCAGTTGTAACTGATTTTTTTAAGTCTCAAGAAAACTGAACAACTGAACCCAGCCCTAGGGGAAGGAATGTGAAGTTGCAGGAGAACAGCATTGCTTGAGGGCCACAGTTAGGTGAATGAGTAGTTCCCCTGGTAAATTAAGCTGCTGCAGTTTTAAAATGGTGTGAATGTGTGATGGCACCCCCGTAGCAGCTTTGCCCTGTCCCTACAGCCACAAATTTATCTGTGCTTTCAAACTGCTGCCTTTGAAATTCATGATCTGTTCATTTGTGTGCAGCTGCCGTGACACACTCTGGCACAGGGAGCATTTCCTCTGCTCATGCGTCCCTGTAACCCAGGTCGGTTCCTTTACGTTTTTGCATTTGGTCAGGAGGATAAAGGTGGAGAGGAAATCTTACTGTTATGAAGGCAAAGCGAGAAGGGCTTTTAACAGTAGCTAAGGTCTCATCTTTTTGAACAATACTGAGCACTTAAAAAAAAAAAAAAAAGAAAGAAAGAAAGAAAGGATTGGGAGGAAGAATGAACTAGACTTCTGGAAGAAGTTGTGGTCGGGTCAATGCACTCTTAAACTCAGCAGCTGTTTTAATGAAAAGAACGGTCATGACATCTTAGTCCTGACATGTTCCTTCCGGTACACTCAGATATGAGTCTTATTTTAAAACACTATGAATGTATCTGATTTTGGACATGGATTTTTCCTTTTTTTTTTTTTTTTTTCTCCTGCTTACAGTTTTCTTCAGCCATGTCCCCAAAGTGTGTGTAGATCTCAGCTTCACCTTCCTCAGTTCTAACAATCTCCTGAGAAAGAGACTTTGTTATGAATGTAAAGGACTGGTAGTGGCAGATTCTAGGTTATTGTTCTTCAAAGATTGGATTGCTTTTGTGGTATCCGTAAATTCCTCAGTTTAACCACAGGGTGAAGTTGCTTGATTTTATAAGAAAGACCTTTCTTTCTTCGTAATAGAGGTTTTGGCGTGTTTATGTCAGCCTTAATGCTTAAACCCACTTCCAGTTGTATTAGATGGTTCACTTTTCTTCTGAGAATTTAGTAACGCCTTCTTCCTGTTTTCAGCATTGCGGTGAAGGTTCATGAGGTTTCATTACCGTTCCTTACATTTTGCAGCATTCTTCAGGTTATCATCTCGATCGATTGAACTACACTAAAGGAGAATTTTGGAAGGAAAGCTCTTCCTGTCTCTTCTGTTAATTTTGGGAAACATCTTTGTTGTGTACAGCATGCTGTTGAGAACAGTGTCTCTAGGAGTTCTCCTCTCATTGAGTGCTAATTCATCTGGTGAAAATTAAGACACAGATATGAAAGGAAAAAATATGAGACAGGTTCAGGAATAGAACTTGGGTGCCCCAGCTCGCCCTTCCTGACGGTCAGGGCACAGCACGACCTCAGCACAGCACTCTCCTTCGGTAGGCTAGACATAGATGCCAGCAGATGAGGAACCTGTGAATTCTGGTAGAATTACACGTCATATTCAAATAACAAACATGAAAAAATGTGCTCTGTCTTTGTCTGAATGTTGCTGACTGAGTATCTGTACTCTGTAGCGGACTGAACCTTCCCTATTTGCTAAGTGAAAATATAACCTGTAGACTTCTAAGTGTTGCAATGTAACCTGGATGCAATAGGTCTTATTTCTTTTTGGGTAGCCAAAACTTTTGAGGTAGTTGTAATCTTGGAAATATAACGGACAATTGGTACTTGCCATTTATACAGGAGGAACAGAAAACCTTAGAGCAGCATTTGAGGGTTCAGCAACAAACCCAGGAATGATCGCACTGGCTCTGTATTCTGCCCTCTTTTCCTACGCGGGATGGGACACTGTGAATTATGTCACTGAGGAAATGCAGAATCCTGAGAGGTAAATGCATGTTTTGTTTTCAAATCTGTGAAAACTGTTCTGGAAAGACAGCTGATGGTAGGGCAAGCTCCCCTGTGTTTGCTTCTGATTGGAAATTAGCCAGACTATTTTCTTTACAAAAACTCTTTTCAAAAGAATTGTTAAGCATGAGAACTGTTTGGAATATTTTCCCCTCTCTCCCACCAGTTGTATCACACTAATAAGTCCCTTCTCTACATAAATATATTTTACACCCTACACTTTAGACCAGAATTTTTAAAGAAAGAACAGGCCCTTTCTGAAAGCAGGGAAAGTGTGTGTCCATGTAGCCCTCTAAAATTTGCCACTTATTTTCAGTCAGACAGAGCAGTTATTTTATTTTCCAGAACTTATTTTGCCACCAATGGGGTAAGAGTGCATCAGGTTTATGACTCTTCTGTCATGTGATCTTGAGCCTTACTTTTTGTGGGCAAGATGTTTCATCTTGCTAAGCATGAAAAGTTAACTGAGAAATAAAAAAAGTCTACAGTAGCACTGGAAATACCATCTCCTCTCTGCTGGGATGTACAGTTCCTGGGGAGCAGAGGGCCTCCTCTACTCAGAATGATATAGTACACTTTGTCTTGGGACATGCATACATTATGAGTCAGAAAAAAAGCTGTGATCAAGAAAACACCTAAGTCTGCATTTAAATCTCATTGCTTAAGTGTTCTCTTTCCTTTGATTCCTATAAAAGACAATGTATAAAATTTACAGGTACAAATGCACAGTTTTTCTCTAAAACTTGTGGCCGGTGCACAAGCAGCCAACAAAGCTGCTTAGGAAATTGCTCCACACAGGAATAGGTCTGATTTTGTAACTCTGTGATTACAAAATGATGGAGCAGGAAGTGATGGAGGCATCCATTTATGAATGTTTGAATTTGGGAACAATCTGCTAGTTAGGTATTTTTTGTTTAAAGAACGTGAAATAATTTTGCCACTTTCCTTTTGTAGGAATCTACCTCTTTCTATTGCAATTTCAATGCCTATTGTGACTATCATTTACTTGCTGACTAATGTAGCATACTATGTAGTGTTGGACATGTCAGATATCCTCACAAGTGATGCAGTGGCTGTGGTAAGTTGGATAAGCGATTAAATCATAAGGTACTGTATGGATAACACTGTGGAAGAATCTCAAATAGCGTATTTCTTGGCAAGCCAATTGAAGTATTTCCATGCTGAAGGTTTTTCCTTTGTTTTAAACTTTCTTTGTGTGTAACAGTAGCAGTATATTACAAAGCACATGTAAAGCACATTTCCAATAAATCTATTGTTGTTAAATCCTCTTATATGCTATGTAAATTCCTCTCCTAACAGTACTTCCTTGTAGAGGCTGCTTTCACTAAGGCCAAACAGAGAACAAGCTATAGAAAGTCTGGGTGGTTTAAGAAACAGTCTTTTAGCTCTCATTCTCATGCACAGTATGCAATGTTTTTAATGCTGTAAACTGACAGTAACATTTTCAAAACAAAGATATGCAGTGAAATGTTTTTTATAACTTCACCCATATTTTATACAATAATGCATGCCCTGTGACAATCAGGATTTGTCAAAACACATTAAAGCCAATACATGTTCATCTGCTATCTCATTGACTTGATGTCAGCTTAGAAAAATTAAGAAGAAAACATTTGAATGCAGCTGTCATTTTTACTTTGATATTGATCAGCTTTTCCAAATTCTAATTTCATTTCCAGTGTCAGGAGAAAGCATGGGCTATAACACTATATTTGGATTGGTGTGTTTTCCTGCGAGTTTCTCAGGATTGTCCGTACATTTAATGTAATGAGCCTCACTGTATTTTTTTTCTTTTTCTGTTGCAGACATTTGGCAATGAAACCCTTAGTTATGCTAAATGGATTATTCCTATAGCAGTGGCCATGTCTTGCTATAGTGGGTTAAACTCATCAATAATTGCAGCTTCTAGGTATGAAACATAAGATTTACTTAAAGTAACTGAAAAGGAATCATTTAAATATTAATCTGCATTAGTGCACTGTGATAGTGATACCTTTATTTCACTTATGTTCATTTATGATGGAAGAATTGTTATGATCTGGCATATCTTTTAGTGCCAGCACTCAAGGATCAGCACCACATGATGAACTAAAGGCACTTGAGAACAGAGGAACGTTTACAATTGAGTAGTAACACAATTAATGTTGTCTGTGCTGGAAAGCAACAAGCTATTGCTGTGATAACTGGCTGGTTGTTTTATTTTATTTATACGAGGCTTTTTTACGTTGGAGCCAGAGAAGGACACCTCCCTGACAGTCTGAGCTTGATTCATATCGACCGTTTCACACCAGTTCCCGCTCTTCTCTTTAATGTAAGCTTGGCCTCATGCTCAGCCTGGTTAGTCTGGGATTCAAACCCTGGAAGTGCTCTGCCTCCCTCGCCTTTTCCCTGGATTTCTCCTTGGCTTCCCCTGCCTTGGAGAAATCTTCTTCAAAGGACTAGAATTTCTAAAACTAGTTGAGGTTTGGGGGGAAGGGAGGTATCTGTTGGGTTTTTTTTTTTTTTTTTTGGGGGGGGGGGGGGGGGGGGCAGGGCAGTCAGTGCACAGAGACTGACCTGACTCATATTTATGCTTTATTTATTCAAGATAAATCAAGATTAGTGAGGATTGCGAACGATAAAATAAATTGAAAAACAGAGAATGGCTAAATATGTAACAGTACATACAGGAGGGTTTTTTTAAGTCTTTCTATGAGTTTTCAGCATGTCCACTGCAGAAGTATGTGACAGGAAGGTCTCTGAGACCATGCTCTAGGCAGATTTTCTAGAACTCTGTAGTCCGAACATGAGTCCTAAAGCATTTAAAATTAAATTCCCACAGTTGGACTCCCATACTCATATTTACTTTGTCCTACTGTCACTGCAGAAATGAACCTTGGGATACAAGAGCGAGAAGCTGAGGTATAAAGTTAGCGCAACTGATTTTAATAAATAAACTCTAAATCTAACCAGTTAAAAAAAGGGGGAGGTTATGCACAAACAGAGGAGGAGAAGTCATTCAAAAGCATTACACTGTTGTTTATTTGGACATGGTTTTTATTTGCCCCATGTTATATAAGCTGTATGAGCAGATGATCATAATGATCCCATTTAATATATAATAATTTACTTACAGTTATTATTTCATTATGAATAGCATTCTTAAAGTAATTATATATGCACCAGTAAAATGAGCTATATTCCTTAACACACCATAATTTCCATTTGTCATAGTAGATTCTTTTCTGTTTGTCAAAAGACTGTATGCTTCTGTTTGTCCTATTCGATAAAGCAGCCATTAAATTCCAGGTATTTTAGGTCTCGTTTCACCCTTTCTGTGCAGACAGTGTAGCATACCACAGAATCTACTCTAATGGTCCCAGAGTTTGACTGCACTGTGAGAACTTCCAAAAGTGAAATGAAATTAAAAAGTTAATTTTTCAAACTGAACCCAATCAGAAAGGCAAAGTAAGCTGCTGTCAACGGAGTGCTTCTCAGCAGTCTTGTCTGTAGGGAGCAGAGGCTGGGGCCACCTCATCTGGCTTTCTCTAGGGGGTTTCCTGCTGGTGGAAGAATAACTTCACGAACCCTGGCTACGTTCAGCCAAGCGTGGAGTTGTCACTAGTACATTTGAGGAAGAGACACCAGTGGGGTTTGTGCCAGTGTATCTGGGTATTTCTTAGAGGTTTTAAGTATTTGCTTCTTGCAAGGACTGGTATCCCAAGTCCAGTTACATATCTTTGAAACATGCCCTTAATATAACTTTATTACCTCTTTATTTTAGAAGACAAGTATTTATTTTCCTATTAAAAATTTCCCATTATTTTCTCTAGGGTTTAATGACTTTGCTTTATCTCCTTGTGGAAGATGTTTTCCTTCTCATTAATTACTACTGCTTCAACTACTGGCTCTTTGTGGGTCTATCTGTTGCAGGACTAATATATTTGAGATATACTCAGCCTCGTAGACCACGGCCTATTAAAGTAAGTAAAAACAACAGAGGAAATAAGCCATAAAACTCAGCTAATGCACATGTTTATGTGCCCAGTAATGCTGTAACTAGGGATCCATTATGTTATAAGCTATTTATTTCAACCATAGAAGTCCTTTTAACATGCAAGATAAGAAATGAAGGAGCAAAATGTATTTGAGTTCTCGCATCTTTTCTGGTACTTTTGCTGTAAGGTTGAAATGTATTGATATTGCAGGTTTTTTTCCTTTCACTCAATTTTAAAACCCCCTTTATTTCAAAATAAATAAGGAATAAATAAGTGCTTGGGGTTGTTAGATACAGATAAAATCCTTGCCTTGGCAGTTTTGCTATTGACTTTACTAAAATAAGGATTACGGTCAGATAATAGATAACTCTTTAGTTCCTATCACCATTTGCCAGCTTAGCCAACATCACAACTTTGCATACACTTTTTCTTTTTTTCAAACATAGCAGTTGGTTTTCATCAACTTGCATTTTCAACCTTTAGAGGAAAAATAAATGATTGTACCAGTAAACTCTCAGCAGTTTCAGCTGGTATTCAAATGCCAACTTCTGGACTCTTGAGAAAGCACATTCTTGCATTTTATTCCAGTGAAAAATAAATCCATAAAAGGGTCATTGCAACTTTCCTCATTTGTTATTTGTGTCTTTTTTATGTTTTTTGTTAAGTGCTCAGGCAAAATGGTTTTAAATCAGTCTGCTAGTTCTGTAACATCAAGATGTTACTTGAAAAGTCTAGCTGAGTTGGTTCCCAGTCAGACTTGCAATTAAAATTTTGCAATTGAAGTTGGAGGGAAAAACACCCATTACTGTTCAGTTTTCAAGTTCTTCTTTCAAAGATTGATCTCTTACTATTGTGAAAAGGAACCGAGTTTTTGCAGGCCTGAAAACAACAAAATGGTCAGATATTCAAGCATGAGAGGGTCTCAATTCTACTGGTTGTAGCCATTCGTAAGATTGAGTACATAATAGTCATATAGTCAATAGTTATTTTTATTATTGACTTGTCTAATTTTAATCTGTAGAGTGTGACATTTTTCTAGCAGAGTGTTTCACTGCTTCTTTTAATAAACACTGATTTTTTTTGTTTGTTTCCACAGCTTAACCTCTTCTTCCCCATAGTGTACTGTCTGTGTTCCCTTTTCCTGATCATAGTTCCTCTCTACAGTGACACAGTCAATTCCCTTATTGGGGTTGGTATTGCCCTCTCAGGCATTCCTGCTTATTACTTGGGAGTCTATCTGCCAATTGAAAAAAGACCTAAATGTCTACAGTGGCTCTCTGGTAAGCAATACAGTCTTGTCTCAGTCAGTGCGCCAAAATCTTGATGTTTGGTCAGAAGAGGGGAAGAATAATTTTTCTTAAAATCCTTTTTCCTTATGATGTTTTGCTATCCTGTATACGGCATGTCTGAGACCATTTGCTTCATCACGTGTTCTTGAAAACAGAACCATGCATACACATACAAAATATGTGGACGTAATTAGTGTGCTGTGTCATCTAATACTTGTGGTGTTGAGCCATTTCAGTACGTTGACTCCGTAAAAGCCCTGTAGGCTTCTTCAGACTACATGGATGCAATTTCATACCTTGGAAAACAGAGATTCCATGACACTATTGTTTCACTTTCTGCCTGTGTAATGGAATAGCTGAGTCAGAGGCGTTCATGCATCTTCCTGCATTACGAAATGACGAATTACTGGTATGAAGGGTAGTTTCCGCCCCTCAAATTCAGGCAAATTTTGAAGAGCAAAACTGCAATATTATTCAGTTTGAACTCAGCTATCAGTCTATGTGTTGATAAAGAGCTGATGTAAGAGACTCTTTATAATTTTTAGGATTTTTCTGCCTTTATCTATCTAACTATAATGTGCATTTACTCCAATTCATTAAGGTGTTTTCAAATTTTCCTAATATCCACATAGTGCTTTAAAATCCATGAATACCTGTGTATATGTCTAAGCTATATTATAACTTTGTCTCAGCTAGACATTTTTGCTCTATATTACAGCTACAACAACAAAATACACACAGATGCTCCTCTACTGTGCTCTGACGGACCTGGACATAGATATGGAGCCTACAGAAGTTAAGAGGAAATAGGGTTGTCTCGACGATTCCTCTCTGGGGTGATTTCTGTAATCCGATGTTCTCCCCATACGTTCAGTTACACTAAAGCACTAACCATTGTACTGTGTGTCAGTTTGATGTCTGTTAATTTGTGCTTGTTTTATAAACCCCTTCACTGCTGAAGGCACTTGCCAGTCCCTGCTTACAGGAATTTTTTAAAATTTTCTGTTTGGTAGTAGTGATTAAATGGCTTATTGAATAACCCTTTGAAACTTATAAAGCACTGTGTGAACAAACACTTATTAATACATAACTGCTAAGTATTAAGTTAATTCCAAAAGCTTATTAAAAAGTATTACGTCTGGTTAGAATCCTAAGAAATCAACTGATGAATATAGCAAAAGACAGACCAGATATTTACAAGATTCAAAACCAGAGAGAGGGAAAGAAAGGCAGAGGGAAAATGGCTGAGCCAGTATAGCATAACAGCTATTAACTTTCCTGGGAACAGATTAGGTTTCATCCTCCTATTTAAATGCCTGGAGCCAGGAAATAGGAAGGACTATAAAAGCCAAATAGAGTTTGATACTTTCTTCTGACCCAAAGTTACATTCCTAACTTCCTGGAAGCGAGGGCCTTAGTAACTTCGCCTGTCTTCATTGATTCTTTCCTTTTGGGGAATGTGCTTTACCCTTCTGTTTGTCACATCTACCTTATCCTACTCAAGATTACCCCTGTGTCTCTATACTTGATCTACTTTTCAATAAAAAATGCAACACAAAGAAAAAAGCGAGCTTTTTTGTTATTTCTGATTATTTTTGACCATGGCAGTGATGTCAGTCCCATGACAGATATTAGAATTAACAGTCTTTGGTGCCAGAAGGGTTACAAAATGACCATTTTGACCTGTCCAACTGCCTGATTTTTCTCCCCTAAGAGATGTTACTCTGCCGTCTCCATGGTAGAAGGGGAGGGTGGCTAACATTGGTCAGAGGAACAGCGTGGGAAAAATTATGGGTGGTACAGTTTGGTCGTTTCAAGAAACATCTCTTGCAACAGTTTTCAATAATTATCTTCTAGAGAGGAGCACTGGATGTCAGCCTTTCCTGCTGGATAGCATGAAGAGCTCGCTGCTCGCTATGACGGGCTTCTGTGAGCACCTTTCCATTGCCTTATTCTGCCCATGCATTCAACAAGAGACTGCACCCAACAGTGAATTTCATGAAATAAAAGGGCAATTAAGAACCAGGTCTGATCCTTCAAATGTTAAATTTTTCAGGGTGGTACATTCCGATGCGAAATTCTCAGTCTCCTGAAAAGGAAGACAGCAACTGTCAAAAAAGGAATGTCACATAGGCTAAAGAAACATCTGCTCCAGCTCCGACGTGCTTCTCTGATACGTACTTCCCTTTGCTATCCTTGTTGGCAAGTTGGAGTTCCTTTCTGTGACTATACGGGAATATATCATGCATGGTTTGTAGTTTTAATTTCATCATTCCTATTCAGTTAAACGCAGTTAGGGTAATTGTAATCCAATACAAGTTCCTCTAGGAAGGAAATTAGTCATCACGTGCAAAGCTAAAAAATATGGATGAAGATATTGAAATTGTGTATGGACATATCGGTCCCGCTCACGTTAATATGTATTTCACTGATTTTCACTCCGTACAGATAATACCTGTAAATTACTGTTAACTATCTAAAGCAAGTCATAAGTGCTGAAGTATCTAAATAAATAAATGTTTGATCCCTGGAAAATGCTACAGTTGTGTGGTTTTAAAGTAGAAACAGAGTATTGCAAGTCAAATTTGCCCTATTATATATCTCATAATTTGGTTTAAATACTATCGGGAGAGCAATAAGACACTACTCTTGTTTGTGTTTTCTATAACATAACGAAACAAGCATTTATGGAAGGAAAAATTGCTGCTTGCTTCAGGTGGGACTCTTTCTCAGTAGAGTTATGAGCAATTACTTACCTAAACACTTTCTTGTACTAAGACTAAGCGTATCTTTCTATATTATTTGCAGATTCCTGACTGTACAGCCAGACACATAAATACTTTTCCAGGGCAGGTCTTGGTATCTGAGACAGTATCTTGTCATTACACAGTAAATTATTAGAAGTGGGCTGTCTGACATCTAATATGTCAGCTGGCGTCTCCGTGGTAGAAGGGGAGTGTGGATAACGCCGGTCAGAGGAACAGCGTGGGAAATGTTTTGGGTGGTACAGTTTGGTCATTTCAAGAAACATCTCTTGCAACAGTTTTCAACCTCTCTTGTAGAAGGCTGACAGTTGAAGGTGAAGTCCTATACTGTAATGCTAAATGGTCTGTAGAATAAAGTTTAGTCTTTGGAAGATGTGGCTTATGCTTATGCCTTGGAGGTGCGGAGTGCGCTGCAATGCACAGCGGGGGTGGCAGGCTCTAGGGCAGCCCGGTGCCAGCATGGCCAAGGAGAACAGCCCACGCGAGAAGCTGGTGCAGAGCCTTTCAGGAGGCAGAAGCTGGGGTATTAATAGGGAGTAGTATTAGTTCTCCTTTAGGAATCAAGAAGGTACGGCATTCCTGCTTTTTATAAATAGTTACAGTACTTTGAATAACAATGGGAGAAGAGGTATTGGTATCAGGTTCCGCTTCTGTGTCAGCAAAGAAAACCGTAGGTTGATGTTGATGGGATAAAGACTATTTCACTGTCAGCCACAGAGAATCTGAAGAAACTGCCCAGGCTTTTCATGAGCCTGAAGAGCTGGAAGGGCTGTTGTGTGCTCTGTGGCTAAAGAGCTGAAATAATGCCTTCGCACATTAGGCAGAAGGAGGACATTAAAGTATGAAATGACCAGGCACACACGTGACCTGACACTGGACCAGGTTACCGCACCATCACAGGACAAAGTGGGTTTGGTAGATGGGCAACTTGATGCTGAAGGTAAAGACCCTTCCCAAATATATCTTAAAATTTACCTTCATTGTGTATCAGTAACAGAATAATACAGAAGTATTATTCCACAATCTCTACATTTGTAACACTAGATCTGCCTAGTCCCTGTTCTGTAGCTGATAAGCTGCCAGGTTTGTAAATCTCACCATTTTTTCTGTAGGACTGATTTTTCAAGCATTAAGAGTGGTCTCCAGGCATTTATGTGAAGTGCTATAATCTTGCAAGGGTCACAAATGGTCTAAAATTAAAGAAGACAGGTCAATGAGAGAATAAACAAAGTAAATCAAAATGCAAAGCTAAACAAGATGCTGGACAATAAGGGGAGAACGACTTCTGTAATTATGTTATGTATCAATTAGGAGCCTTAAACTGATCATAAACACGAGGATTTGGAAGCGCTTATTTAGAAACACATTTAATCTAATGGATGTCACTGAAGCACATGACAGCTGAGTAGCCTATTAAAATGTCTATTTATTAGCTGCCTACAAAAGACAGTATTAGACTCAAAGGAGTTTAAACAGCCATGGCTTTGAGACAGACAAATGATCCTGAATTGATCCTGTCCTAACAGACAGAATAAAGGAGGATCAGTTGGTGCATGCTACAATCCAGCAAAACATACAGCAGAAGCCATACTATGCCATCATATAAGGAAAGCTGAAAATTAAATTCACCTTTCTCATGGCATCTTAGGTTTTACATCCTGTCTGGTCCAGTGAGTATGTGGTCATGGAAGCAAAATCTAAAATTTCCACCGGAATTACATTTTACTCCACAAGAGGGAGAACTCCTTCGCCTCATGGTCTCATGGAGGAAAGAACATTGTTTTCAGACCTTCTGCTCAGTGCCAATAGAATCAGATGCAACACGTTTATTCCTACCCACAATAATATTCCTGAGAAGGACAAGCTTAACTCCAATGAAGGATGTCAGCTGCATATTCTGAATAATGCTGTGAAACAGCTTGCTGCAAATTTAAATGAAAATGAGTCTGAAGTTCAAGCATTCCCCTTCCGTCATAGGACTGCTTTTGTGCCTTATCAGAAGACAGATTTTTTTTCCTATTGGCTATCCTCTATGTACAATAGTGTATATGCATACCTAATTCGAAAGGATGATGAACATCCTTTTGAAAACCTGAACATTAAGTATAAATAACAAATACTAGCCATTCTGTGGAAATAATTTTTTTAAAAAGTTGTATTTGAATATCTGAGCAGCTCTCAAGCCTCAGACTTCCCTTTTTTACTTCTTCACCTTTTTCTCAGATAAAACCTGTCAAATCTCCCAAGGCTTTCTCCCCTTTCATAGTGAAAAGCTCTTTATAAAGACACTCTGTTTGGAAACACAGCACTTAGGTCAAATCGGTTGCATGTTGCTCTCCTGCCAATATGATGTCAGTACATGAGCAGCTATGGCCTTTGTTCTATATATATAGTTGTTATTTTTCCAGAGCACTCTGTTGAATAAACTTCTGCTTCAACTGCCTTCTCGAGTAATCCCCTAGCTCTGCCCACTTACTTGAATACCAAGCCATCCTTGCCTTTCATCCCAGCTGCCAACTCAGTTTATTACCATCTGCTGCTAGTAATTCTATCAAAACATTAAGGTGCCTTGAATTAGCTCCCGCCAGTAATAGCTGCAAGTGAAAAATATGTACAAGATCTCTATCAGCAGTTGCCAGCAAAAGGTAGCAAGCAGAGAAGGGTATGGATGTTTCATCTTCCCTTCCTCAATTTTACTCAATTTTTCTCTGAAGCTGAGCATCTCCATGAGTTGTGCTGGTTCCTACAAATCTGGGCAGTAACGGCATGCATGTTGTCCTATTGATCGCACTCCATATAGCTCAGCTAGTCATCTCAAAGAAACGCCTCAGTAGTAGCAGACTTGACACTTCCTGCTTTCGATTCATGCCCTCAACTGTCAGCTGTGCAAAGTTTGTGAGCCCAGCTAGATTGCTCACCAGGCTTGCGTAGCAGCAGCGTACCACTTACAATGTCGTTTATGATACTGTCATTCCCGCCCCCGCCCCTTGCTTGCCCATGAACTTGCCTCTTCCCCTTCAGTGGGACATGCATTTAGGTGGACGTATTTGGACTCGCTGTATCTGAAGAGGAAGTTACTGATGCTGGAGCAATTCCAGCTGACCCAAAATGTAGCTCCTCACCTTCTGCATGACCTTGGCTGCCATGAGCACATCGCCTCTGGCTTCAAATATTCTATTGGCTCCTATTTAGTTGCAGATTCCAGGGAGCAGAATTTATTCCTAATATTCACTGTAACTAGAAGATTAAATCCCACATGGACTAAATACGGAACTGACACTTATGAATCACTAAGACACGTCTGCTTTGTGGGACACTGCAGGTTACCAGACTTAACGTGTGTTTTGGTACAAGAGCAGCGATCTAGCTTTCTGAAGAGTTTTGAGGCTTTTGGGAGAGAAAGGTTTATTCCATAATCAGTAACTATAATCTGTAAAAAAGGCAGGTTCAAACTTTTGTTCCTAGAAGATAACCTCAGAGCTGAGGGAGAGAATGAATGGGGGAACAAATCAGGAGTTCATGCTCACTCCAGGTAAGAACCTGGATGTGCAATTTTTGGAGGCCATCAGACAACTGCCAGAGTCTGACCACCCTTCCATGTTGCAGCACACCTCTTCTTTTGGGGGGTTAAGAGGGGCAGAAAGGGAGGAGGAATGAGGAGATTAAAATCTCGCTGGAGTAACAGGAATGAAGATGTTAATAACTGTGTTCAGCAAAGGGCAATTATTTTCTTCCACAATCAGATGCTAAAGCAAGCAAATCAACCAAGTACCTTCTACATGCTAAGCATAGGTTTATTTTTGCAAAAGGCAGGGAGTTAGAAACCAGATAAGACAGGTTTGAGGAACAAAAAGGAGAAATGTGACTCTGATTTTTGTCCCTGCTCCTCTGTTAGACTGACTTAGGCGCATACAATTTATCAAGACAACCTAGGTAAACATTTTGACGTTGAGCACAGAAAACATTTACTTGTACAAATGTTTTTTTCACAAGTAATCTGGCTGTTGCCTGTGGGACTAGTAATGGAAACAAAGTGACTGCCAAAAGCACCAGCACGATCTTCCTCTATATTCGGACGGGAGGATGGTCATCCACCCTTGCACAGTTTTCTCATAACACTGTGTGTGTCTGACTCAACCAGGAAATCTGGCAGAACTAATAGGAACACTTTCTTCCACAACCAAAACAGGTTTAAACTGGATGAGTGTGGGGCAGAGAAGAGGATCTATATTTGTTTAGTGCTTTATGTAAGCGATTTCATTAGCTGAGTACATGGAGCATCTGGCTTTGTGATTCATTATGAGAAACTCACTCCTGTACTACTGGATGCAACTTGCAAAAAGGCCTAATACACGGCTTGCTGAAAGTTAGGCTGCCTTTACTGGAACCCTTCCAGTGAACTTTTTCAGCCACACATGCTCTCAGAGTAACACTATTTTAGCTCAGGTGTGAACAGTGTTACCTGATTCTCACATATCAATATAGCAAGATTTGGTCTGAGCATAGCTGGATCCTAAAGAAAGGAGTTCATAAACTGTGTGAGCACAGCTACACACTGCGTCTTTGAACGACTGTTGATGGCTCCTCAAGCATAGCTCATGTTAAGCACTCCAAGATATTTTAGAAACTATTCCAAGAAGTCCCTTCACTTGCAATCCGCTGTATTTGCCTTGGATGTCCTGAGCGCTCCACACCAGGAGGCAGATGCCTGAGCACCGGGATGTTGCCGTGATGATCAGCCCAGAGAAGGGCAACCGAAAGGTTACGATAGCTGAGCTAGCAATGAAAGACTGCGACAGGAAGCTACACAAAGCCTCATTTTAAAGGTCAGACAAAAGAGCCAACTTGTTTAATTTCCATTTTTGTGGCCAGACTTCCACTTCCAAATGCAGATCAGAGTTTAGATACAATCTTCATTGAAAACAGTGTCATGCTTAACAGAGACAAAAAGAAATATAATACCTCTGTTTTCACAGAGCAATAAGACATGAAGCAGAATAGGAAGAGAAACAACAGAGATGGGATGCTGGGATCCACCAGACAGGTTTATGACAGTTTGCTTGGAGACTCCTCAGTGTGTGTAAAAACCAAACTGAGGAAATTAAGCTTTCTGATGAGTGCTCTTACTACGTTTCTTAGAAATATAGTCCATTACAGAGAAATCATCCCTGGCTCTCAGGTATTTTATTGCTTTCCCTTCTCTTCAACTCCCTGTCTGTCTCTTTATGTTGTTTATGTTATACATACATTGCAAGCAGCATGGAGAAAGGGTGAGAGTGCAGCCCCAGGTATTGGCTTTAATTAAGTTCTCCATAGTTATATGCACCTTGCCTTTCTTGCAAAGCCCTTTCAGGAGCTTACCCAGTTGTGGCCTTAATGCCTGCGTTTGGGTTGAGCCTGAGTTTTTCTCCAGCTCATGCACCCCCAGACCACCGTAGGCGGTTCTGGTGGCTGCGGTCCAAAAGCGTCCTCAGGCAGACCTGAGCTGTGTGATGACAAGCAACTTATCACAATCCCTCTAAGCCTCAGTTCCTTCAAATGGTGGTGCCACGAGTTCCTTACTTCACATCAGTATTGTTCAAACACATATGTTAAAGATGGGAAGATGCTTAGATACTTCAGTAATAAAACCTTGATGTGTGCTTCCTTAGAGGTGTACAGCACTTAACACATCAGCCAGACTTCTAAACTTTCACGTAATATTAAGGATATAACTTTGCATTAAATTTTCATCTTGTTTTCAATTGCTTTATAATAAGACTGTTAATTCAAATCTACTTCCAAAGGTTATTAGGATAATATCGGGCCTATTCCATTTTGTTGAGTGTTTCTAGAAGGAACATGAAGTTTGGGATATTTAGAAACATAGCCATTAGTTGGTATATAAGTTTTGCCTCTTCTGTCAATGAGGAGAAGGATGTGAATTATTTCTCAGAGCAGAAATGGTAACAGACTAACACAGACGGACCACAACATGACAGGGAGGTGAGGGCGCTCCGCGGCGTGGCGCGGCCCCGCTGATGGGAAGCTCCTTTCCGTCTCCTGGGCAGTCAGACCAGTGAGGGCACTCGGTGGACTTCGACATGCCTTTTAGCATTAAAGGGCACTTTTACAGTATTTTTAGTTACATTTCTTGTCCATCCCTCGTGAAGCGAGAATGGTGCAACCTGCAGAGAGCAAATACGCGGGCTCCCGCAGCACAGAAATTGCCGTCATCTGGTGGCGGAGAGCGCCACAAGAACGTGCTCCGAGCCGAAGCTGCAGCTCCTGCGGTCGGTCACCCGTGGCACTTCCAAAGCAGTCCACCGCCGTGTTGTTTACATCCCGGGGCTGGGGAGGAGGAGGCTGGCAGCCCTCCGGCCCCTCGTGTGGCGGGGGCGAGCCGAGGGAGGCAACGCAGCCTGGCGAGCGCCGCGCAGCAAAGCCGCTTCAGCTGATGGTTCAGAGCGGGGGCACCAAACCGTCGCGCAAGAGCGGGCCGCCGCGGACGGCACTCGGGCAGAAACGCGTGGCGGGGAGTCACAGCCGTGCCCCGACACCCTGGGCTCAGCCACCCGGCGGCTCCAGCACGTTGCTTTAGTAGAAGGAAAAGGCTGTAACGCGGCTGCGGCTGCTGGGGACGCGTGACGGGCTGGGAGTGACGTGGGAAGCACAGCCCGGCTACGCGTCCCTCCCCGCGGTGCAGGACCAGGCAGCGTCAGAGAAATGCTGCGTGGGGGCACCAGGCCGCCCTTCGGCGCAGCACGTAAAGGCGGGCAGAGATCGCCTTCTGCAGGATCCGGGCGGACCGACGTTTAGCAGCCCGCAGCCAGCACAGAGGACGTGCAGCGGCAGCGGCCGGGCGGCGAGAGGGCCGAGCGGGGCGGCGGGCGAGCAGCCTGCGCTGTGCCCGGGCCATGCCGGCACCGCCGCAGCTGCCGGGGAGCCCCAAGAGCGGCAGCAGCGCTTTGCCGCGGCCCTTGGCATCCCTCGCCACTCCAAAACCAGAACTCAGGCTCCCGGAGCAGTAAACCTCAAGGAAATCGTGACATCCCGAATACTGGCGTGCAGCGCGCTATCTGCCAGGCCTCTCCGTTCACGCTGCAGCCACATTGCAGACTTTCCTCTGCAGCAAGGAGGCACAGAAAGGGGGGCTGTTAGGGTGGTTTTGTTCTGTCATTCGATGGTTTTTGGTTTTGAAAGGAGAGATTGTCATTGAATCCAAAGATTTAACTAAAAAATCATGAAATAGTTTAAATGAGAACTAAATTATAAGAAATAAAATTGCAGGATTTTAACATTTACATTAATTTTGAAAGTCAGGAAGGAGGGCAATCAGCACGTGGCCGTAATTGTTCTGCAGTTCCCAGCCCTGGCTGCTGGGTCGCTCCTGACCAGGTCTTCTCAGTGCCGTCCTTCACCTCCTTCATTAAAGTCTTTTAAGACATCACCACAGAAGCGCTCAGAGAGCCAGCGATGAGTGAGCTGATGTGAAACCAAGAACGAAATAAGGGCAATGGGCACGCGAGGACAGCATCGACCTTTCTGCAACAACGTGCTAGCAGAAAATACACAAAGATTTAAGAAAGCCATATTCCCTTGATTTCTTCCTTCAGTATACCAAGAGCTTACTTTGTCTTTTGAATGTTTTCCTTCACTACTTTTTTCTAATCTTTCCTTCTAACTATTTCACTGCCATGGTTAGATTCACTGGAGACTGATTTTATTTTATACAATGATATTAAGGGCAGCAATTTCTTTTCACTGCTGCCTCCTTCCCTTCCTCCCTCCCCTCAAAATTTCTGTAATGACATGTCCTAATTAAGCTTGAACAGCTTTTTTTATTATGTTCCCAGATTTTCTGCGGTGTGAGCATTTAACCTGTAAATTATAATTGCAGGTTTGGCACCCATGCAGACTGGTCATTATCACTGGTACCTGCTAACTTCCTTTTAGTTTTCATTATCACTCTTAAAATCAGGGAAGCTAAGGCAGTTCTACTTTAGGAATAAATGGGCTCCACAGTCCTAAAAGGCAGCCTGAAGAATGATGTTTCTATTCCAAATGAGTATTACTTTCATATAATGTCTTTAACTTTTAAAAAAAGAATCTATTGATTGATATCTGGGTGAGTGTAATAAGAATTAGACCACAGTTTGAAATAAAACCAGTACTTTTTGGCATATAGGAAGTGGAGCAAAAGTCACGGGGCAAGCTGAGAGAAATCAGTCCAGTGTTTGTGGAGCCAAAATGAGTTATTCTAGCTGAAAAGTTAACCTGCTGTCTTTAGACACAGATATTTTTAGGAGTTGCCACTGCATTAATAAATCTAGTCGTCTTCACTGAAAAGATTAGCAATGAAGTTACAGCTTTTCTCGTAAGGAAACTTCCTTGCAAGAAACTTAACTTCCTTGCAGCTTTCCGTATCATGCAGAGAGCTATTTAAGGCCTGATGATTTGGTAAGAACATCCCTCAGTGCAGATATAATTCAAAACCAGTTGATCTGAGCTTGCTCTAAGGAGGAAGGGGTGAATAGGGAAGTGAAAGGAGACTCCAGAACAGACAAAATAGGCTTGAAAAGTTTGTGGGTTCTGTCCAGGAACGTGTGTAAATTCTGGATATGTATGCAAGCTTCTTGATCCTGCAAGGTTGCTTTGCAAACGTCATTGAAATGTGCCACTTCTTCTGCAGAAAAATGATGTTACTGCAGAAAGTTTTGGACGTGACAGATAATCTAGTAATCTTCCCAGAACTTGGTCAAAGTTTAATTGGTGAGGATTTAAGATTTTTTTCTTTCAGTCGCTCTGAACTCAGGCAAGAGGGTAGAAGAAATGATACTGAGCTAGGAAATTATTTGGAGATGGGGTATTTTTTAACTACCGGCACACTGCATCCTCATCTGCTATAAATGGAACAAGACAACAGGTTAATATAAACTGGCACTGCTCTATTGCCGCTTAGTGGTCCATATAACCAAGATATTAGTAAGCAATTTGCAATGCTTTTTACTTTTTAAGTCTTGTGTATTTAACATTTTATTCCCAATAACACCTAGAAGATAACTTAGAGGTTTTAAAAGGTTATTGACTTAGTGTCTGTACCTACATTTACTGAGTCAATAAAGCTTTAGTCAGTAGGCATTTTGCTCTGATTAATTCCAATCTTTCTTTATCGGACCTAATCTGACAGTGATGCTCTGCCTTCTCAGGCCTGGGAGGTGTCACAGGGGCAACAGCAACTTGTAGGATCATAACCTGAGTGTTTTCCTACATGATTTAGATAAATGCAAGGTGAGAATTTAAGCTAGAACCATTAGCCACAGATGAACCCTCTTAGTCCATAATAAACATGCATCAGTCGCACAGAGAAATGTGCAGCTAATAAGGAACGAGGTATGCTTAGAGACTGTGGAATAAAATAACTTTTTAAGCAAAATCTGCTTTCAAATGTGTGTAAATAACTGATATGAGTTTGTCATTAGTAGAATGTAACTGCATTGATTTGTAGCTTCTTCCCGCTTCAAGAACCAAAGCATCACTGATGGGTTTTATAGTGGGTAGAAATCATGCCTGGCATCATTGAAAACAGGGCTGAAGGGGATGCCCACTGCATTCAAGGAGTCTATTTCCATGGTGGGAGCAAACCTTTCCCTGAAAGAGAACCTGTTCTCCAAACCCGCCAGTATCAGTGATTCTGCCCATCTCCCTAGGAAAGGGAGTGAAGCAAAGAAAAACAGTTTGCAGTATTGCCAGGTTTCACTCACTAAAACTAGTCTAAACTCCTTTCTTGCACAGTGATGAGGTGATTAGCAAGAAGAGAAAAAGGAGCCGGTGGTGTTAGCTGTGCCAGCGTAATTCCCTAAAACTGACCACTTCTCCCTGTGCTTTTCTGTGTGTATTTTATTTGCTTCCTAAGGGATCTCTTAGGAAGCGCAGACTTGCCAAAGGAACTGAGTCTACATTTGGGCCAGTGCTGAGTTCACAGCCCGGACGAATACATCATTTCCAGCAACAGTACACTCTTAGTCTCCCCCTGCGCAGACTCAGTTCATATGGGTCTTTTCCCACATACTGCTATGAAGAAAGGCAGTTAATCCTAACGGTGAAATAACTCTTGCTGCTGTCACTAGCTAATTCATTACAAGGGATTTACCTGGCCCCTCTCCACTGTAGATCTGTCCTACGAACACCTGATACAGGGTATTCCCAGGCTAGCGTAGCTTTCTCAGAGGAATCATAACATCAACGTCTTGCAACCAGTGCAGGAGGACCCAGCAAAGTGGTACTGGTCTATCCCTTCCCTACTTCCTCTTCTCCCCAGCTGTTCCTCTCCCTTCTTATGCAGCTTCTAGGGAAACTTCCTAGCTTGGTTTTCCTTCTATTCCCTTCCTGTTTTGCTCATTCTTCCTTGCTGCTGTCCCGATGATTGCCAGCTATCACGCTGGTCTCTCTGCTAGCATATCACAGCCTTCTTCCTCCCTTTCACCCATCTCGTTGGTAAGCTCTCTGGGATACGGACGTCGCCCGTGCAGTGTTTGCGCAACGTATTGCACTTGTGCTCACTCGTGATTGTTGCAAGACTGTTGGTTGCAACACACAGACTCAAGCAAAGCTATTTGTAAGTGTAAAAATTCCCTGTTTTATTATACATTCATAAACTTTCGGCTAGAAAGCATCCTTGATTGTTGTCATAACCGTGACTTCACAGCATGGAACTAGGAAATCACTCCTGAATACGCTGAGTATGCTGAGTACACTGCCGCCCCTGGTGATTATGCTCTTTAAGAAGGATAGAGAAACTCTGTTGCGTCACAAAATATGTCTAGATCATCTAGATAAATATAAGCTGTAGTAGTATAGCCACTGCCAAGCCTTTCACAATGGATAACGTGCTAAAATAATACAAATCAGAGACTGGGGTGTGAGGTCTGCTGAAAAGTTTATTTTAGTTGTTGCTACCGAAGCGGCAGCCAGGTTCTGGGAACAGAAGAGTTGCATGATTCTAGGGAGAAGCACCGGCAAAGTGCCGAAAGGTCCCTGTGCAGCACCGGGGAGTTAACTGCCGGGACAGGAGGAAAGGCAAATGCTGGTGCACCGGAGAGGGCTGGCTAGAAAAAACTCAGCTGCTAAGGTAGAGCAAAGCATGGAGACCCTGGGCTAGCAAACACGCGGGAGCTGGCACCGCGTCACCCTTCCAGCCCTGGATGGCTGCACTAGTCCAGACGAGAGCACTCGGAAATGTTCTATACCCTCAAAGGGGCAACATTATTTAAAATGAATTAAGGAGACATTAATGAAGCAAGACTTGTGCTAATAAATGGTAAAAAAAGGCTGAGAAAGGCCTGATATCCGTACGTCTAGAATACAGCTTCCTTCAGAAAGAAGTAGGCTGCTAGGTCATGGAGTTTGGTTTACTGATTGTATTGACTCTGGCTTACTCAACTAATTAAAATCCTCATTAGTGATCTTAACTGGAAATCTGCTATTTTCAGGTCAGGCTTCTGTCCGTGTTCATTTGTATGATCCTGGGGTTAAAGCGCAGGGACTCAGCAGCAGAAAATAGCTATTTGAGCTATCTCACCGTCTTCTGGTGTGTCCTTGACAAATGACTTAATCCGTGTCACTTTCTTTTCCATATTGTAATGGAAGATAGGAATTTCATACTTGTCAGAAATGCAGAAGCGAATTTACTAGCATTTGAAAAATAAGGCGACAGAGAAAAAGGTGTTAGTTTTATTTATTCAAACCCTGACATTCCTCCTCCTGAACAATTTGTGAGCGTAAATGAGGTTACTGGGTAAGAATCCGGAAGACTTTATGTTGCAACAGATTTAAAGCTGCACACACACAAGTCATAAAAGCTCTTTTAGAAACCCATAATTCAGGTATCTAGCAAAAGTACTGTTTCGTGCAGGCAATACAGACTTGCTTGATTAAAAAAGCAGACTGCACATTTGAGGTGTATAGATGTAACATGGGTACTGTTATAAGCCAAGTATTACTCCAGCTATCCCTAAACTGCACTGATCAGACAAATTTTCCCTTGGCTAAACATGCCTTTCAAGGTCTTAACACACTTTTTTTCTTTAGGTTGTCAATTCACGCTCTATTTCTGCAGTGCCTGTCTTTTTAGGATTTCTGCTTCTAACAAGATTTTTCTGAGCTAAGCATACTGAGTGTTAAGATTCTTATTTTGGAAAAATAAGCATTTATTCAATGAAGTTAGATAAGCTGGTTTTCAAAATTTCTCTCTGAGACTCCACTGTTTGCAAGTGAGAGCTGGGAAAGGGATAAAATAATCTTTTAATGGCAATTCTTGTAATAAAAAGGCTCCTTCTGGGCTTAAAGCTACCCCCGACCTCCTTTCTTTTTCCAGCCAATTGTTTTCAAAGCAGTTTTTATTAGTGCCTTAAGCTCAGACCATTTTTGCTGTTGGACTTGTAACTCCAAGTATACTTTTGTTATATCTATTTTTAAGCACTCACTACAGGTCTAAGGACTGTAAAAAAAGGGTTTGCTATAGCAAACAGAACAAATTACATGCCGACTGAAGCAGCTGATCTCCATTAAATCAGCTGAATGTGTCTACTTACAAGGTGTATTAGAGCTTATGCCACCTTCTTCCTCCCCATCGCTTCTTGAGCAAAGTTTAAACCGGGTCTAAAACTAGTTGATGATTTTGTTTCTAAAGTGAAAACCTGATCCTCTCATTTGGTCACCAAGGATGTTTGGCAGTTTTTCTGCCTCTCCAAGCCATCCTTGAATATGTGCAGTCCACAGTTGCAGACTTGAAAAACAACATAGTGAAGAAGGCTCCACATTTAAAAAAAATGTTCATATGGTATATAAATATTTATATATTTTAAAAATATATTTCTATTATATATTTTTATATATTTATACATTGCATGACATCTCTTTTTAACACTCTTGACTAATACGTCATTTTCTAATTAATCATTACAACCAATTTCCCCTTTTGATAAAGGGAAAGTGCTAGTGTAAATTACATGTTTACAGTAAATAGCTTGTTAGCTGTTGCTTTACCCGAGCAGAACTGTATAGAACTCAGCTAATAACAAAACTACATAGCATCTGGTTTTGGTTGTTTTTTTTTTTAAACATGGAGCAAAAGCTCTTTTACAGATTACAAATTCAAATACTTTATAACTCTACATGGGACATCTGAAATTAAACCTTTCTCCAATCTCAGGCAAGATACAATAGCTCAGACATACTCAGAATCATGACTTGCCAAGCCAAAAGAGAAATACCAGTCAGGAAGGGGGAAAAAAGCCCTGAATGAATAGAATATGGACTTTGTCACTAAGCTAAGTGATGCAGTATAATTTTCATTTATGCATTATATGATTCATTTGCAAAAGAATGAGAGGAAGGGTTTCCTTAGTTAGATGCTAGTATCCATTTATGTAGTAGTTCAACATTTCTAAGCGCCGAAATTAACTGTAAAAAGCTGTATGGTAGCATTAAAAATGCCTATATTCTGTTTTCTTTTCACTGCTGAACATTTTCTGTATATCTGTATACCACAGACGATAACCGTCAAGGCGGCTGCATCGGTCAGGGCTGCCAGTTTGGATCTCTGACTGCTGTAGCCACACCAGCCACTTTACTGTGTCTGCACGAGATAAAGCTTGTGCGTACAGCCTGCAATGGAAATGACTCCTGCAGGCCCAGCCAAAGCACGGGCAGAGGTAGCCCTGCGCTCTTCCGGGGACGGCCGTCACCAAGGCTTTGGGCACGGTGCTGGCCGAGGCAGGTATACGCTGCCGAGGTGCTTTTTGGCGGCTGCGCAGGCGAGCCGCGCGTCCCCGCAGCCTCCTGGGCGGGCTCGAGCTGCGTGGCCACGGGGACCGGGTGCAACCGTGCGGCGTGGGGAAGCCCACGCACCCGGGGAATCCCACGAGCCCGGGGACCCCAAGCGCCCTGGGACGCCTGGTGCGGCCCCGCTATTTGGCTGATGTCCCCAGAGGTCCCCGCAGCGGGAGCCCGGGACCTGTCTGTGGGGAAGCACAGACTCTGTGCTGCTTCCTCCGCGAGAGCTTCTGCACCTACAAGCTCAGGGGCCGCTTATCTCCAGAGACTGTTTTTCTCTTCCAAAGAGCACTATGAATTCATCTCACATTATATGCTGCATTAAATACACCTCAGTGTCTTTACAAAGGGTTTTCTCTAACATGTATCTCCACTTGGAAGGAACGGAATAACTCTGGGCTGGGCCAGACTGAAAATTTTTATTCTTAGATGAGCTCTGACTAAATGCAGAGAAAAGAGCACACTTGCCCACTCCGGAGTCAGTATTAAGTTCCTCAGGCTTTTTCATGTTTCTCATGTTATCGTGAGAAGGAAGAAAGGAAAGACATTTTGGAGAACATGTTGTCCCAGGCCCAGACAAGAAAGTTCCACAGTCTGAATTGATTTGCTGAGATTCTGGTGAGAAGCAGAGAGCGATACAGTTTCAAGGCCAGGAAATACTTAACATTAGGAACTGCTACAACTCCCCATGCTATGATTTTTTTTCTTTTTCCTTTTGTTTTTTTTTTTCCCTGAGGAGAAGTTATTTCTCCACCTTCCCAAATCCATGGCCTACCCCACCTTCACCCCTCCTTAGCACTTGAATTTTTCAACCAAACAACCCTCAGAAGACGTGCTGCCCAAACTTATGCACAACCTGGAAATTCCTAGTTCCTTCTGTCATGTTGCAGGGTAAGGCCAGTTTCCCTGCCATTTGTGAAATAACTGTTAGCTCTTTTTGCTCGTGCTCTGCTATGGAATACTGCAGCTTTAGGAAAGTTCCCTTATAAAGCACTGTCGTCCCCAAACACTGCAGAATTATGAGTCAAGCTTCCCAAATCCACTAGACTGAATTAAAATGATAAGATCTGCATTCTTTACTATTAGTTTTATTTTGCTGAACCAATAGGTCCTACTTGGACATTTTTGTCTCCAAGGATTTTTATTGTATCTAAGATTCTGCCTCAGATACATGTTTAAAGATGCCTCTTTAAAAATAAAGCTGTGACTCTGTGATAAAATTTTAAGAGCTGGCAACAGTGCATGCAGCATTTATATTTGCTAGCAGTATTTATATTTCTAGGCTTAACCATTTAATAGCAACAGCAATGCTGAAGTATTCAACATTGCTGATCGCATTTGAAAGATGGACAGAATGCGAAAACAAAAGTTAATGCTTTTCAGAGCTGCACCAGGAGTTTCCATCCCGGGCAGACCCGTGGAGGCCGTGGCTTCCATTTTCCAGTCAGACCAGTATGCTACGTCAGGAGGAATGGGCAGGGCATGGAAAGCAGCACAATGAACAAGGTGCACTGATTTGGGGTGATACATCCTGTGCCAAAATGTACCAGAATATACAAATTTAGTATGCAAAGCAAGGAAAATACACCAGCTACGAAGATGGACTGGACAAGCTTCCAGCATCGGTGATTCTGTGAGTGTCTGTGCACACGCAGCATTGTGCATCTCCTAACCACCCTGAGCATGGGAATTGTTCACAACAGCTGCTAAAAAGGCATATGCTGGCATAACTTATCCTCTACTCTTGCCAGTAGGGCCTATTTTTTAAAAAGCAAGGGTATATTCTATTTGTTCATAGGCACCAATAATATATTCCGTCGGACTGACTGCTACAGTTAGGAAAACAAGATGAACTGTCGGGCACACAGCTTTGAAAGAGTGCAGCAGTAGCAGAATATCCTCAGACTCTTACAGTTTCTTCTCACTCACAATTTCACATATTGGAACCTGCGTACAAGCAATCGTTGAAAGCTAATGATTTATTAGAAGACAATCCTATGCTGAAATAATGCTCTCCAGAGCCATTCTTCTCACTACACAGGCCCCGCAGTCACTAAGCTCATTATCAGAAGCAAGCTGCCTGTGGCCAAAAGTAAACTAAATGCATTTAGGTCCTGCCTGAGTACAAAACGTAACCAACATCTCTCGACTACCAGCACAATAAATACAACTTAAAATAGAATCGTCAGCATCCCCGGATCCTCCACCGGTACTTATGGGAATGCAACACATTTCATCGAGTGCACCAAGTGCTCTCAGGGCAGCAACACTGTGCACCAGAAAGAGCCAGCTCGTACCGTCTGTGAAGGACAGAAGAATCCGGTTATCACTGAGGGAACTCTTCTTTGAAAATAACCACCCTCGGTCTGATGTCTTAGTCCTGAGCCTCAAGGAATCCTGCAGTACTTCTTTCCAAAGAAAACCTTGGGTGCATCCACAAATCTGCTGGATACCAAAACCCATCAGCTCAGAGACAGTGGGTTTTTTCCGATTAAACTCTCCCTTCCCTCCCTGACCTCTCTGTTCCTCAGGCTCCCTTTCCTCTTTCTGTTCCCCCCTCTAATACCTCTGTCCTTCCAGGATATCAGCTGCTCTTTCTTTGAGATGATCAGAGACATAGCTAGTGTAATCACTACAAGACACTCTTCTCAACTTACATATAGCTTTGAAGACTGCTGCTTCTATTTCAGGCCTGAGGAAGGACTTGCATACCCAAAACCTTGTCTAATTTTTCCAGTGACAACAGTTGGTCTAATAAAAGATATTACATCTACGAACAAACTTTGTCTGGACTATGTCTTTAGGCTGTCATAACTACAGCATCATCGTCATATTCTTCCTATGACCCAGTCAATCAGCAGGTACTTTAATTTTTTTTTTCTTTCCATAAGTGATACACAAAGTTAGAAGAAACCAAGTGCTGGGGGCTTTTTCAGACAGATGGCTCAGAGACAGAATGAGAGAGCCCTCCAAATAGTACTTTGACCTCTAGAGCCTTCATTCGGACAAATCTTGGAGGGGTGGGGGGACAGGGTGGGGGGCACGGGCAGGGGGAGTTGTGGTTTCAAAAGACATACACAAACAACGGAATTTAAAATAATTAAATTCAGAACCAGAGGAAGGTAAGAACAGAGAAATATATTCAACCAATGACATCTGGATGTCAAAAAACCTCTTGAATTAAGTTGGAATTAGTTGTGGAAAGCTCATTATAATGTTGAATTAAATTGAATATTATGCTTAACCAAACACAGAGAATAAAAGATTGAATACTTTGGCGCCCAGGGGTTTTTTTTTTTTACTTCTGCTTTTGAAGGCTAATATCTGGCAGGAATGTCTTTTTGAGGAGAAACAGAAGAGAGAGAAAACCCAGCTGTAACAAGAGAAGGAAATCATCTGCCAAAAAAAATAAGGAAAAATACAAGTCTAAAGTGAAAAAGAACATAAACAAAATAAGCCAAAAGAAGCAGCCTGTCAGGAGTAGTCGCATAAAATATACACAGTGGGGGAAGGGAATAGGAAGAAAAGAAAAGACACGCAAATATTTTGACTAGAAGTCAAAAGAGACAAAAGCTAGTGCATCTGAGGAACCTGAAGTAGATCAAAAGACCTCAGTGAAGGAGATGGAGGGGAATGTCACGTGGTCTGATCAGCAAGAGAGGAAGAGGGCTTCTGTGGCAGCGTTGGAACCTCCATCCAAGACCAGACAGCAAAACAAAAAGAGGGAAAAAAAGAGCTTTACTAATTATAGATCAAGAACATGAATTTAAGAAAGTTGAGTTTTAACCACGGGTTTCACATAATTTGTGCTATAAGAGGTTAAGATTTCATCTCATCTACACTGGGATGCTTCAGTGGAAGTTATAAACCCCAGTAGCTTTTGGACCTGATAGCTGCTTCACATATTCCGATTAGTTTGCTTTATTAAATACCTGATCTGCTAAAGTTAAAGCAAACACTGTCGCACCAAACTGCTTTCATTGACTACTGTATTGCTTTTGATGAGTAACAGAGACCTGTTCCCCAAGAATATACTTCCCTAAAAAGGCTGCCACTTTAGAGAGAGAGATGATGTGATATTCACACATATTTTCAAACATTCAACTTGGATCCATCAGAGCTTTATTCACACATTCATTCTTCAGCTTACTTCGAAAGAGATTCATAAAAACCAGACATCTGCATTCCAGCAGAAGGGCCTATTTGTGTCAAGCGTCATCTTCTGTGTTAGGTGCAGTTGTACTGAATAGCAAAGAGAGAAGCAATTTTGCAGAGCTGTCACTGTTATAAAAGAGGATTAGTCTAATGGATCAGGTATGCCTGCTTCAATGCTAAACTCCGTAAAAGCATGGAGCTTAAAACAAAGACTTTGGGAATGTGCATTACCTATTGCATTTGAAAGAATACTTCATTCTCTCCCTGTATTTGAGACATCAACTCTAAGCTCCCAACACAGCGTGAGCCGTAGGGAGGGGGCATGTCCTGACACAGCACAGAACCCATCAGTGAGAAAGCTCACAACATGTTTTGTACATTAGTTTTCCTTTGCAAAATAATTCCCACCAACTCCCCTGTAGAATTTCCCCCCCTCTGTTTCAGGTACAATAACCCTTGTCTTTGATCTTGTTCCCTTTCATATATTACCTTGAACAGTAAGAAGCTTTTTCCATTTCTCATTTATATTTCAAAGTCTTTACACACACAACCACACCCATGCTTGCTAACTATTTAGCATCTCATCTACTTTTTTCAACATTCCAGTCCTCCTGTAAAAAGCACAACATGAAAAGTGTATAGAATACTTCAGCTTTGATGCCACAAGTCTAATTCCACCACCTACAAGCACTTGAAATGCCTACCTCACTCCAAAACTGTACACTGAGAGTCCCCCCAGAACCCACCTTTGGGGATTTGAGATCTTTAAGTATTTTTGTTGGTATAAAAACACAAACTTTAGCCCTAGTCTTGCCTCAGACTTACCTATTTCCATGGCTACTGAGCCCAGGTTGTATTTCCCCAGAGAATGGATAATCATTGAGGGAGAACCTGTTGAAAGCCTAATGCAGGTACCATCATTCTTTCACTGCCTATTAGCAGCTCGCAGGTATCCCCACAGAGTACCGAGCTAGCTACGCTGGTCGGTTAACACAAACCACTCAGCACTTCCTCAGGAGGATCAACAGTAGCTAAAGATATTAGCACTTTACAGGAACACTCCTACTTTCTTAAAATAACACTGCCATGTCTTGCTTCGTGGCCTATTTCTCTACTGATACATCTTCCGTAAATTGCGATTTGGGCCCTTTGTAAAGTGTTTCCACCGGACTCTTTTGGAGTGATGTACCGTGTGAATATGCATACCCACAGTTCGTTTGCTCACAAAATTACACAATGCCACAACAAAGCACCTACGACATTGCAGGCTCCATGTGGTGTCCGCAGACACACGTGAGCAAAGAAGGGCTCAGGGCAGGAGAAATGTCATTCGGGTGCCTCTGAAAACTCCATCCTCAATCCCTTTCTTTTTAATACTGAATAACTTTTGTTCTGTACATTCCAGAATCTTCCAAAGAAACTCAAGAAATCTCATTTCTTTGGAGATCCTATGCTTCTCTGGAAAGTTAAAGCATGAAGCAATTCTATATTGTCATTACAAAGCATCAGACAAGCTTTGCTAAAGACAGGCTCCTTCTGCTTTAAACCTCTGGGGACTTGGTCTCAGTTCTGGGGTCCCCAGGTAGCCTGTATCGGTGTCCCTAGGTCGTCCCTATCAGACAAAAATACGACCGGATTCAGAAGGATCTCTGCTGGCCTAAGGAATACAGCATCGAATCAACTCATGATTTTATTTCACCATCTTTAAGGGCGCAGAATGGTCAGAGTCATTTTCTGGAAGTTTCTTTTTTTTAAGAAAAAAGGAATTATGATTAGCTGATTCATGGGCCAATCTGCAGGCATCAGATGCGGCCTCTGGCAAATGTGAGAGGTTTTTATTGTAAAACTACCTGTGGGATTTGCTGCTCATGTTTTTCATTCTCTGTTCCTGTAATCACATTAAGGAGTTATTTGGGGAACAGCTTTCCTTCTCGAGAATGAAGTGCAAACTGAGTTCATTTGTAATCTGAAATATGCTCACCTGGCAACCAAACTGATAAAACAGCGACTTCAAATTCCAAGCTCCTGTGTCCAAAGTGACATCTGCAATGAAGAGATCATATCAATTTATTAGAGTAATGGAAAGTTTAACTGTAAATATATGATGTCTATGTAAAATGACTTCTTTTGGTAAATTTTGTATTAAAATTCTGACAATACTAAACAAAGATTTCATTATAATACTCTTTGAAAAAGAGTAAGAAGCTAACAAAGTATCAATATGTTTGCCACTTAATATTTCAGCATTACGTTCTGACATCCACAAGTTGAACAGTCTAGTAATTTAATATGTACCGAAAATTTAAATTTTCATCGTTTGGTCTATAAAATAGCTGGTTTTACTCTGCACCTTTTTTATCATCAGTTATATCTTTAAACTGTGACACACAAACTAACTGGTTCGGGTAAGGTAATAGGACCAAATTTAGCTCTCCCAATACATAGCAATTCACTGATGATCTAAAATCTGCTTACACACTAGCTCTTTCTCGACTGACATGCGTTGAAGCAATTAATAACAAACAGGAGAATTCCTCCTCGCTCCCTGAAGTGCACCTCTGCCACACGCCAGCTGCCCCGCGCTCTCCCAGGTAACCGAGTCACAACAGGTGAATTCCCCCGGCGTTTTGGCGATGAGGGTTTTGGTTTTTGCAAGTAGCCTTTGTTTGAGCTGTCATGGCAAAATGTGGCATCTCATGAAAGAAACATTAAACTAGTGCTGAGATCTAAGTGGAAACCTCTTGCAGCTACAACGGAAAAGTGGCCTGCAATGGAATACCGCCCAGACCTCAAAGTTGGCCATTTCCCATCCTAAAATGAATTATTAGCAATACTTGTATAACAGACGGCTATGTTGCGCCTCTTACTGCCTTTAGTTTAATGACTTTTCTGTCGGTATGAACTTACTAACAGTGTTACTTGTGTAAGACTTGTGGACTAAAATCTGAAAGTATTTGTACTAATAGCATTTTCAGCTATTGACATTTGCGCAGCTCCAGTCCCGTTCCTGTTTCTGATCACAGGCAGATTGTGCAACAACGCGTCCGTCAGTTAGACCATATTTCTTATTTAACATATGATTAGGCTCGGCTGATGGGCGCTGACAGTTCTTCACACCATGTTCCTACCTGGCTGTATGTAACTTTGCCATTAAAGCAGTGTCGTTCTTCTGCTGAGGTCCTCTGAGGGGCACAGTGTATTTCTTAGACAGAGCATTTTGCTTATACTGCTGTCCTGCTTTCAGAGAGCTGACCTAAAGCTGGCCACCACGGACTACCAGCAGAGCAAACATCTGCTCCTTTCTATCTTAGAAGCATCATTTTATTTGCCTACAATGACAGAAGATGCCTTGTGTCACAGCCCGGTAGATTCCAGGTAGATTCTGGCACAGCATCGGAGCTGAGAATCAGTCAAGTAATCCTCTAGTAACTTTGAGAATGACATTTTTTGCAAGCATAATAAAAACAAAAGAATCAGAGGCTGATAAGGCTGATAGGACCGAGAATTCTTACAGAAATATAGCTGCGTAGACCAGCAAATCCGATATGGACACAGTTTTTACAGCATCCCTCAGTTTTATGCAAATAACTTACGTTATTTTGGCAGAATTGTTCACTTGATTTGTCTAGTAAAGGTGACTTTTCCCCCTTTAAGCATGTATTCTGTATCAACGGATAAGCTATAGCCTAGCGGTAGTTAGTTTCTTTATGAAGCTGTAATTTACCTCTCAGTATCTACACTTCATTTGCATGTTCTTGTATTTTTTCCATTGCCTTCTGCTCCAATCTAATAGCTGTTCTGAGTGGATAGTGTTTCTAGAAAAAAGTTAAATATTTTTACTAGGTCTGGAGTAACAGCTTCAGGGAAAAACGTGTTTGCTAAACACCAGTTACTACCAACTACAGCTTGAGTAATTTAAGCCGAACTCAGCTAGTTCATACGAGATAACAAATTGGCTTACTGGCAAGAAAGACTTCTAACAATTCACTGGTCCCCAGCTGGCCAGTTTAACAGACGAAGTAGGGTCAATGGTTTGTTTTGTGGGGAGGGAAGAGTGCAAGCCTCTGAAAGGAAAACAGAGATTTGACATACAGAGCAGTAAGTGGAGCAGAGTATGCTACTATTTACTTGTGAATGATCATGAACAATATGTAACATTGTGATAACATACTGAAAACAGAGGTATGCTGACTGACACCAGGTAATGGTAGGACTTACTTGTGTAATAAAAGATATACAAAATGCAGACGAGCATGTATGTTCTGCACTAGGACCTTTATTGCAAGTAATAGACTTGAGAATGTGCTGAGTGCCTTTGAACTGAAGAGTCTCTTCTGCTTTAAAATAATCTATTAATTTTTTGATGGGTGTATTTTTTCTAAAGAAACTACTAATAGAGTGTTTAAAAGTACAGGAGATATTAAAATGTTATGTTGAGAACACGCATTATCAATCCGAACAACGTGCACTTCCTTTTTCTTTTTTCTTTCTTTCTGGGCCAAGCCCCTCTTTACTTACCAGCTGAGTGAGTGGTCCTGGTGGACCAGTCAGCTGAAAAGCCCTGTGATCGTAAGACTAAGAGATTTTTTTTCAGTTATTTGAGTCATATTAATCACAACTCAGCTAATAAGCAATTTTGAAAGGATCAATCCGCTAACAAATTCAAAGAAGTATCTCTAAACAAAGAGCAATTGTTCCTTTCAGCTCTGTTCTTGAGAGTAATAAATAAAAGCATCTATTGTTCAAAAGCGGGGAACCATCTCAGCAGCAGCGCTAGGGATTCATTTTGAAATGACACAGTCACAGTCTCTCTGTTCTCAGTGTTTTGTGCGGTATGTTTGGTTTTTCTGATTATTGAGAGTGAAATTTCAAGGTCAGCGGCTAAATGATGTCAAAATGCCTTCCAGACACTTGATGTGACAAGAGCAGTTCAGGAATGTGTCCCAAACACTAAGGCTTTTAAGGGAATACTGTTTGTGCATGTATTTTTTGGTCTACAGCTATTTTTTTTAATCAAATGACCAATGAGAACATCTTTGAAAATATTATTGCCATAGCCCTCTAAAAGGGATATGCTGTTGTTCTAACACAAAAAGTGATTCTAGCGTTGCCTCAATGCCTCGTTGCCCGAGCATTTTGGTGTCTTCAGGATGCTATGAAACATTCCAGTTTGCCTTGGAGTAGGACACCGGCAGTACCGAGTATGTGATATTGGCCTCAGCAAAGCATTTTTTCTCTTCCGGATACAGCTATGGAGTGATTTTTCCTAGGAGATTAGATGAATCTAGCCTGGGCATTCGCAGTACTTTTTTCTCTGATGGAATGGAAAACTTTTAATTAGAATGCAACACAAGTTGTAACAGGAGCCCTATTGGTTTTCTTCCATCCAAAACAGAGAAATCAAACCAAACAAAAAAACTCCAAAGCCCCTAGCCTAATTCCCCAAATATGCAGCAGCAAATTTGTATAACTCAAAGAAAAAAGAGCTACATGTTCCAAAAGGGGATTGTGACCAGATGTTCAAAACTTATTCTAAAGGCAAGCACACAAACTACTTGCTGGCGTAAAACACCCCAGTACCACAACAGAAAGCTTATTTTAAAACTTTCAGAATTGCTGGTCTGAATGCCTCAGAAGCGCCAAGAGCAGCACTCATTGACTCCCAGGGGGCTGCTATCGAGCACTGTGGAAATAAGAGTAGGCCAGATCCTAAGGTCCTTATTCTGCAAGTGATCCCAAAAGATTAAAAAGCGATTTATGAAGATCGTACAAGTGAATATCAGAACAGCGTAGGTAAACAATAGCTCAGCAACTTCTGAGAAAAACATTATGGAAATACACTGCTCTTTCTGTATTAAAACCTAAGGTGATCTCTTACTCAAAAGCGCTCTCATTGCCTGCCAATATCTGTGAGAAGACCTTCCTAATGTTGTTTCACGTTCAGCCTGAAAACCCATTGCTGCAGTTGGTGACACAGCAGAATAGACAAAATTTTGGCTGGTGGAGCTGAAAGGATTATTTTTAAACTTTCAAGGAACAGTCTAAGAATAAATGAGAAGAATCTGGTAGATTTTGATTGCTGCTGAAATGATGCTCACAGTTACATTTTGCTAAGATGAATAGATAATTTGCTAACTTGATAAAGTTTTGTTGTTTTCAGCTGAAGCATTTCTAAACTATACATGTTGCATGAATTATGATGAATAATAACAAATACAGGAAAGGTATTAGCACTAATGAGAGAAAGAAACAGAAATCCTATAGGAAACGTAAAAATTTAATAGAAGTAACCTGAATACAGATGTTCATATACTGGGGAGTTGAGGGTGAAAAGGTTAGAGAAAGGGACTGAACACATAATACAAGTTTTAAAGGCAGAGAGGAGGAGGAGGAGGAGGCTATATCTGATACCTAAAACGGTGTATCTTTGAGTATTTAAACCAAAGTCATGAACAGCTGAGGCTGTATGGAAACTATTTTTACAAAGAATATAGCTTAAGAACAGCAATAAATTAGACCAGATGGGATAAAAATTAAAATTACAAGCACCTGTATTCTACCAATTAAATGTTGCAAAAAACTGCTTTTCCTATTCAGAATTAGCAAGAGGAATAGTCTTAACTGTAACTAGTGATTTAAGCTCAGCAAAAAAAAACCCAAAAGGAGATTTTGAACAGACGGAGTATTGCTTTTCTTCTTTTCTAGTCTAGCATTTATTCTACCCCAGCTTTTAAATGTAACATTTACAAGCATGAGCAGTTCAGGAACCCAAAACAACTTCAGGTGCAAACAAGCAGCCCTGGGCTCTTTAAAGGACAATTTGCTACAAGGCTTTTGATCACTCACCAATGCCTTTGCTCCACAGAATAGTTGTGTAAGGCAATGCTTGTTAGGAAAGATAATGTGTGATACAGTTGGGTAAGCCAACTGGACTGGCTCCCTCTCCAAGGATGCAGGCTGCACTGCCCTGGGCTTGCAGGCAGCAGCTGGAGCTCCTTCACTCCTCCGGGAGACAGGCACCGCCAGCCGGAGGGAGGAGGCCCTTGTACCTGCCTCACCTCCCCAGGTCAGTGCAAAATGAGGGAGCCTCAATTATGCCTCAGTGTCCCTGGAGTTTCAGAAAACTTGAAACCGTCTTATCAGTTTCACCTGACTGCATGGAAGCAAAATTGAAATTTATCTAGTATGTAGTGTTCCAAATACGGGCTGGCTGATACTCGTTAAAAGGATGGGTATTTCTGGCCTTCCACAAGCGGGGTGGAAGTAGCGGGGTATGTATTCAGATCCCTGCGAGCTTTGTGCCCGCATTCCTGAGTAGCTCTGTCTTCCATGTATGGAAATGCTAAATGCTTCCAATTGTTTTCGGGAACATGCAGACTGCAGCTGGCTGGCAGAAGAACAGTTAAGCCTTTATTGTTGCTGGACTTAACGTTTTCAGCAAGGTCGAATAAAGCCATTATCAGGGACAAGTTTTTTGCCTGTTGTTTCAGCAGTAAAACATGAGGTTTCTTTACCAAGTGCAGAGACCTATACACATTACCGAGCCCGAAACAAAGTTGTACTGGGAAAACTAAGCCACATAAGAACATACAAAATTAAGGGCCATGTCTGCTTGTGAGCCAAATGTTCAAATTAATATGGCCCAACACATTTTGGTGCAGTTCCCCCTGAGGAGCTAGATGACTATATTTGCATCATGCACTTACCCCAAAATACTCTTTGAAGATGCAAACCAGTACATTTGATCGCTAGCAAACTGTATCTGACTATGGAGATCAGTACAGTCTAGGGGATATAACAGTAGCTGATTTTATCTGGTACTGAAAGCTGCTTATTCATTTAAAGTATCGTTGTAAATATATCCTTGTATTCCCCAGGATTACAAGCAAGACTAAGGTCTAGTGGTACTAGATGCTGCACAAGCAAAGAAGCAAGCATGGATCCTCCTTCAAAGGCTGCAGAGTTCAGTACTCCAGTGACAGGACGGAAGGAGGACAGAGCGATGCCAATAATCTTGTGTGCACTGGAAAAACACAAAACATTTGTCATAAGCATTTTTAAAGTGTTGTTATTAATTAAATATCCATTACGTTCGAATTCCCTGCTCTTCCCAACAGTCTAATTGCTATTGTTTTTCTTTGGACATCAGCTGTTAAAGGGAAGCAAGCCTTAATGTTGGGGGGAGGTAATGCTTCATAGTTCAGCTTGCCAATTTTGATTTTCTTAGGTAGTTTCACCATCACTGTTGCTCATGCAGATGTAATGCAAAAATCATAGAGCCGGTTCAGAAGGGGAGAGGTTCCTATGTCTCTTCCACTTCTCCTGAAGTTTTTTGTACTTCCACAATTGAAGACTCCCTAAAGCTCGAAAAGCTACATCACTGAAATCACAGGTTGCAGTCACAAAACATGAGTAGGAGGTGGCCAAATGTTTAATTTTGCTCTACAGTCTGCTGAAAAAAATCAAAATTTTCAGTGCTGAAACAACATGATAAGTAAGGTAGATTGGAATGCGCATCATGAAATGAATGTCCTTATGCAACACTGACCTTAAGGTTTCTAAAGATGAGGCTTTTCCACGCTCTCTTCCTGGCATCTATCACAAGCATTGCAGGTGCTCTGGTTTCACATTCTGTCTTGTTTCCAAACAACATGTGTGAGCTTAGTGAATATTTGCCACCGAATTTCTTTTGTCTTGCGGATTCACTAGTTTAGCTGCATTCACCACTCCTCAGGTTTGATATTAAATGATTCTGGCAAAATGAAAATGATTTTGGTTGTATGCTATCCATATTGGATCAGGTAGTTTGACAGTCTGTTTTAACAGACCACATGATGCTTCTTCAAAATATAAAAGCTTTAATGCAAAAAGGAGGCCCCTAGCATTTCACAGTGAAAGGTCTGAATTTATTCTCAAAATTTGTCCTTGAAGTCCTATGACACCACATTCAGTCTCTAGGGTGAAGTAAGGAGGAACGACTGCACTGGAATCCATTAAATACAGCCCATCCTACACAAACTGCAATTCTATTTACGACAGCGAGCAAGGAATAATCACACATTCAAACAAATAATCCTCTACCCCATGTATGAGCAAATCAAACACACACAGATGAAAAAAAAAAAAAAAAAGATAAACTGTACCTCAGTGGATTGTGGAGTAATCCGTTTATTCTTAGGCAGGAAAACATATAGCCAGTACTTGTTTATGTGCTTTTAGCTACATGTGTTCTCAAACTAGTCCTTAAAAATGCCCATCTAATGCACTAAATACTTTCTTTAGGAAAAAACCAAGCAAGCTACAGGTACAGGTATTATTGGCAAATCCTTTCAAATATTTTGCCAAGTCACCACCTAATTCAAATCCCATTCTTCCCTCAAATGCGTGTAAAACAAAAAGCAAGCTGTATACCATTTAAAAGGTTAATTAACCTGTGGTCAGAAAAAAACAAGATAGGAGACAAAACTCAATCTCAAAGATTGAGAAGGGTTATGTTTAGGCAGACCTGTAAGGGGTCAGATAATATATTTTGTACGTGATAGAAACTCCTATGGTCTTTTCTGAAGCTTTCTGCAATACCTGTTCATTGGCTGGTTTGCTGTTCAGGACGGCTTTTGTCATTTTTGAGAACACTTGTGTGTTGTTAAACCACAACCGTGGGCACATAAATGACCTGGATTCCCTTTTTGTTCCTACTACCATAACCTGCAGCCTCTGCATTCCCCCCTCTTATTCTGTGATTTATTGGTCATAATTCTTGTTTCATTATTTAAATTTCATGATCCTTGTAGTCTTTTGTCTTTTACAGATATGAAGCGGTTGATATTTTTGACCATTAAAATAATAATACGCATGCTCATACATAATTGCAAAATTTGGACAAAGTTATATGACTGTTGCTAAGGAGGTGTAGCTATAACCAGTCTGTCAGAGGGTACTAGTATTTAAAGGGATAAAACCTTTAGTGCAGCTTTTCTTTTGGTTTCCTTTGATGCCTAACTGAGGAAAAGACAGGAGGTTTGAAATAAATATGCAATGGGTTTTGGGTACTATGAAATAACTTCCCCCTAACTTTGATCAGTTGTGTCTCCCCTTCTGTGACATAGCTCTAAGTCACTAGCAACAGGATAAAAAAACCTCCTTTTGTCACTTTCAGTTATTATTGGTCAGCTTTAAGGAATTAGAGTGCTAGATTAAAGAAAAAGAAAAAAGAGATTGAGATCATCTTGCAACAGAATCAAAGAAAACAAGTTCTCAGCTACACTAAAAGTGAGATTTGATGCTATTTAAGTGGTTACAAGGATTAGTAAAATGCCAAATTGGCAGTAACTGCACTTTCCCCCCACATATTTTGATCAGATAAGCTTTTTTTCCATTTTCATTTACTGACTTTGGTTTACAGCACAGGTAATCTAATCCAACCAGAATCCAGGCTCCAGGATGGTTTCTACCACACACGCTCACCGACTGGCACGGCAGAATGTAACCTGAAATGAAATGCTACAAACAACTATGGCAGACAGTAGGAAAAACAGCAAAGAAGAACAAGTGTTTTTCTAATAAGACCCACTGAGTAATTACATTATCCAGTTCAATGACTGAAAGCTTTTATTTTCCTTTTTAATTTAATACCTTGTAAGGGCTATTCCTGCATGTTAGATCTTTAACTACTAAACACCATTGCTTCGATGCTTCCCTCCCACTCCCTCCTTCACTTCCCATTTGGGTAACACAAAAAGTGTGATTCAAAGAAATGTGTGAAACGGCAAAAGCATTAGGATGATTATGAGAGCTGTATTTGGAATGGATTAAAGGAGGGAGGAATCCAGGAGTCATTAGAGAAAAGCAGGCTGCAACCCATATTACATTATACTGCAACCTACTGTAACTGCAGAATTTCAGCTGTATCAAATCCTGGATTTTTGTACTTGTTTTGAAAACCATTGACATCTTTCTTTATATTATTCTCCATATCCTCTGTGCCATCATATATGCCAGCCTTGACGGGTTGGCTTCTCATACGCCGCTGTCTGCCTTTAGAACATCAACGTTGGTACATGGAGCGACCCCATATATTTGTCCCTGTTCCTAAGAGGTGCAACCTGACTTTTAGAGCAGTCAGGTTCAGGAATAATATAACTAGGGCTAGGAATAATGTCTGCTTTATAAAGGAAGAGTGGTGAAACATTAAGTTTGTGATGAATTCAATTACGATTTTGATGTCTTTACGTGTGTGCTATTCTTTTACCAACTCTTTCTATCCTAAGCCTCAATCCTCTAAAAATAGTGTGTGTTAGTGACCCTAAGAAGGCAGCATGAAGCTCAGGAACAAGCAGTGTATTGTCGTATTAACGTAAAAACACAGTTTGTATCACAGCGTTACATTTAAAGGAAACTAAAGCAACACAGTATATCAATCCTCAAATATTTCAGAAATTGTGAGTTGGACCTACAAAATATATGGAGTTGGAGCTCATTGTATTTAAGGAGTTACTTTTGACCAAGTTTTTGTGCATCAGGAGTATTATCAAGTCACATTTTCCAGATTTTTCAGGAAAGAGGATTAGATGCAACCTACATTTTAAATGAAAGCCAGTATAATCTTTGGGAAAACAAGAAGCAGGAAGACTTGGCAGTACTGGTGGGCAGGGATTCTACTCTTTAAAAAACACTTATTTATAAAGAAGAAGAGGTGCCCAACAGTCTTTATACTAGTAAAGCTGGTAATAGGAAGCTTTTTCTAATGAAGAATTGCAGAATTGCTCCCCCCAAAATGAATGTACATCTGGATAGTTATATATGATCTAAAGCAGCATTGGTGGTTGTTAAAACTAATATTATTACTAAGCTTGGGTGGGATTATTTACAGAATAAGGCTTTTTAAAATAAACAAGCTAAGAATATTAGTGGTATGTGGACAAGATTTAGTTATCTTTACCTTACTGGAATTTCGCCACACGTGGTAAGTATGCTTTCCTTTTGTCTAAATCAGGTGCTGAGCTCCATCCATCCCTGTGCCTACACAGAGCTCTCTTGAGGTCTGCAGGGCTCCACTGCTGACATAAAGACATTACTACAGAATGGCACTACAGCTGGTTCAGTTAGGCCAGTTTACAGTACAGGGGGTCAAGTTCATTAAATATTTTGTTTTCTGATGGGGCATCTAGTTTTTACAGAATGGCCATTCGGTATCATGTTGCTTTTAGAAGAATGTAGCACACGCTGTGCAAAAATAAAGAGATGAAGACTATCAAATGAGAAGTAAATATATGTTCTACATAAGACCTATTTCAAAAACTCCTCTGCAAATGTATTGGGGGGAATCATACAATAAGAGGCCAGCTTCACTGCGCTTCAGTGATCGACAAGCTTCACAATTCTAGCATTTATAAACATTTTACAAATCTTTTGATAGCAAATGGATTAAAAGCAAGTCACTGGTCCAAGTTTTAAGTAACAGTCACAATCACTCTGCTCTGTTGTTTCAGGACCTGCTCTTGCACTGCAGCATTTGGTATTTCAGATCAGATACAGAATGTTTTTGAATAATTCACGTCTTTATGCAGAACGTTTTGTCATTGTTATTTTTTCCTTATCATAATACAAAAATAACCTGGAACTGGAAGGATGGATGTTCACCTGTAACTATGTAAGCACTAACACAAGCCTAATTTTTTCTCACAAATAGAAAGCAAGCAGTAAGTATCTTCTGCTTATTACCAAAGGTGGTGAAAGTTACAACCACATCCAGGAAGCTGGCTGGGTGCCTGGACAGCAATACCGTACTTGCATTAGTAGAATGAGCTATATGTTTAATATTTGCTATAATATTTCTGTGATATTTCTTCTTTTGTAGTCAACTAGGCCTAGTTTGATGGTAGAATTATTAAAAACATAAATTAAATATATCTAGGCATAACAAATTACATAAATATAGAAGACAAAACAAAGGCGATGCTTGTAAGAGCAGAGAGATTTGTGTGAACTGATAATTTATTATATCTTAGATTTAGAATATGCAGTTGTCCTGGTCAAATAAATAAAGTAGACATGCAATATTATAAACTGACAATGTTTTTTGTAGAGCAATTCATTATAACGCTCACATACTTTCCAAGTATATTTTTCATAAATGTTGAATGCTTATGTTATTTTTACCCATGCAGATAGTGTTGAAGGATCCTTCAAAAGTCACACTAGAGAAATGCAGCTGCAAAACAAAACAGAACTTCCAGAATAATTATATTTCTGAAATAGCATTTGCATATTTTATCTACCTCATACATATTATAATTAAGGAGGAGGTAACGATTTTTGCTCAGAAACAGAAAATTCTCTATATAAAACTTCATATTCACAACAGCTTGTAGCTAGTTAAATGTATGCATCTATTAAAGACACAGCAGAACATAATCTTCACTTTTTGGGTACTTATTCTTACTTGTATTACCTTTACTGTGGATAATTTCATATGCTTATAAATTTAGACATAGAGCAGTTCACAAATCCAAAGTGAAATGCAAACTGTCCAAAAGGTTCACTAGTTCTACTGACAAAACAGCTGCCTCAGGCAACTGTTTAATTAATTTAATTTCACACAACAGGAAGGTCTAGTATGTGCTATAAGATATGTCTTCGTCCAAATCCTCCTACACAGGCGTACTCATTCTTGCAAGCAAACCTATGGGAATTTCGAATATGTGCCTTTTGCCTCATTCAGGGGCATGTCATCAAGTTTGTTTTATGCCTTGAAACATGTTTACTTCCACACATTTGTTTGAACTGTTGAATTCCACAGTTCCCCGAGTCTGTAAGCTACTTGCTATTTTACATACTCCTTTCCGGCACACAGCCCCTTTCCAGGCTCACTTAATGGTAACTAGATCCCAACTAGCTATTCGCTCTCCCTAAAATACTACCTTCCTAGCACACCTGAGGTGCATTTCTTCCCACTGTTGTTAAAAAAAAAAAAAAAAAAAAAAAAGCAGAAAGCTTTGGAAATTCAAAGGTGATAAAGAATATCCATCCTTCTGTGGTCATTAATGATTAATGCAGTGTCCAGATGCCAGTCAGGAGGGGCCTTGCTCCTCCTCAGACCATGCCAAGACCGGCCACCAGCTCCTCTCAGGCCTTGGGGCCATGAGAACCAGGCTGCAGCCACCTTTTGGTTTCGCACGAATGGAGACTGACACAGTTGTACTGTCTGTAATCAGAAAACCTGGAGTTATCTTCACCTTTAAGTGCTTTCTCTGCGTTTTTGTTCGTTCTGCTCTCTAGCTAGGTGTAATCTGAACGTTCTTCTAATTTAACAGGTTTTTACGGGTATCTGTACTAGATTTTCATGCCAGTATTCATACCTTTAAATGCCTTAGAAAACCGGTGTTCTGAACCTCCCTATACCACCAAGCAGCACAGAGAAGGTCAGAATCATCCTGCTGCTCCTCCCAAATTTTGGTAGCATGAATTCCCCCTTCCGCATTACCTTGCAACCAGCAGTTTACTCCAAATTCTCTTCCCTTGCTTTGCAAAAGACAATTATTGACTTGTTGCACTAATGCACAGAGTGAAAAACTAACTGCTTTCATATATGGTTGGGTGTGCAAGCTCTTGTCCTAAATGTCTAGAAGACTGACACCATCAGCAGACTCCAGGTGGTTAATCTTTTCCGTGTGCACCCTTTTCCAGAGATCATTTATACTTCTACCCTTGGTCATGTCATAATCCCTCAGTCTTTCTCAATCTGATTTTATCCATCTGTCAAAAGCAGTCCGGTGTAGCGTTGAGAAATATCAGTTCCTTCCATGTGCTCGTGATGTTGTAACATCTATATAGTTTACTACTGGCTGGGAGTTTTGACCTTGCATCATCAGAATTCTTCTCATATCCTACAGTCCCAAAACGCTACATAGACCCCTTTTGAGATATTCAGATAAATCTCTCTGAAGTGGAAAAAGTCACTAAAGACCCTCCTGTCAATCCTTCTATATTGTTAAGTTCATTCTTTAGGTACAGAAATTGCTGCATCTTTATTTTCTCAGCAAGTACTCTTCTTACCACTTTGAAACTTCTGAAGAGAACCATTTAAAAGACTTCAACAGGTAATGAAAAGATCCCAGGAGCTTATGAACATGACAGACCTGCCCCTGTCTGCCTGTTCTCAAAAAACATTTAAAAGACTTTTATTCAACAGATAATGAGAAGATCCCAGGAACTTCTCAACATGACAGACCTGCTCCTCTAAGCCTGTTCTCTAGGTGTCCTGTCTTTGTTCCTCTTGGCTGGTATCTTGACCTTTCTGCAGGATCCGTTACACCTGCAGCAGAAATTCTTGATTAAATTTCCCCTTTTTTATCATTCTTTTTCCTTGGTCTGGCAGAAAGTTGTTTTACAACTAGATTTCCTAGTTGCCCTCTTGCTTAACAGTATGAACGAATGACCTCAAGCCTTACTAATCTCCTTCAGCCTTTCTTCAGCACTCGGTGCTTTGCGCTGAGTCCCACAGGCTCGTGGCAGACTTTCTGGTTTCTCACCTCAGAAGTTTCAATACACTGTAGCTTACCAGGCCTTGCAGTTCATGCCTCTTTCAGAGCTGTTTAATGCTACAGGGAACAAGTTTGTTATTGCTGAGAAATCTGTCCTGGGCAAGCTCCAGTTCTGAGATGCTGCATTGTTCATCAGGACAGAGTTGATCGTACTTCTGTTGCGACATTTTAAGCTTTGCAGGTCAAACTCCTACTCAGTTTGTGCTTTAATCTCATATATAGTGGGAGGGCCCAGGAATCTTCCCAAAATGTTGCAGTCATACTGTTTTCCATGCTGCAGTAAAACGTGCAGGTTGTATTCAGCACACATTGGTTATTTTTCTTCAGTTACTCACTGACCGTGCTGGCTCTATTAAACAGGATGAAGCCAAGGACCCCTTTTCCACGCTTTGTGTCATGGCTTGAGACAACAGTCCCCTACTCTGATGTTTCTCTCTATCTATCCCATTTGTCTACAGGATTCTCAGGAATTCTACCATGTCAAGCTGCTACTGAAGATACTTAGTTATCAATTGGTTGATCAAGAGAAAGATTACGTTACAAATTTTGGTGGCCAAAGTTTCTTTTCTGATTTTCACATATTTTCCAGCATCATACATTATTGGCTGAGATTTATCGATTTAGATTTATTGAATATTTTAGGAAGAGCAATCTTTTACATTCAATTGAATTGAACACCTGAAGGGAGGCAGTAAACACGACTGAGGCAGACTGTCAGTGCTATCCAGGGACAGCACAAGAGTCAATGCGCACAAATTAAAACACAGTCACGTCTGCTTAAACAGAAGAAAAAACACTTGTACTGTGATGGTGGTTGAACACTGGAACAGGTTGTCCAGCGAGGTGGTGGCATCTGCATCCTTGGAGATCTCCAGCACCCAGCTGGACACGGCCCTGAGCGATGGCTCTTCTGCGGCCAACAAAAGGTTAGGAAATGACTTCTCTGAAATACGCACACCTGCAAAATATTTATAATCAAAATACCATCTGAAGCAGCTAACAAAATACATAAATTATAATTCCTAAATAAGTAGGTATGAGTCAAATGGTACCTAGAAACCTTTTAGTCTAGCTGGCCTTCTGTCCCACGGATTTCCAGGTAAGCGGATCTTACATACGAAACATGATTGTGCCCCGGTAAGAAATACACTTGTGCAGGAAAGGTTGGAAGATTACTCTGTTGTAATTCACATCTGTACCGATGAAGAGCTTCCTTCACTCAACATCTGCCTGTCTCTGGTCTTCACTCACAATCTCTTCACGACCTTTTCTTGCTTTTTTCCCCACAGTTTCCAAAACGGAGCCATGTCAGGACCTCACACGATACTATGCTGCAAATAGTAAAAGGCCCAGGGGGGTTAGAAATTAGGTCTGAGGACATCACGGGATCCTGCTTTCCAAAAAAGACAAAATTAAGAAAGTTCACGAGCCGTTCCCGTTTCCTTCGCTCCCTGCGCCGCCGGCTTCCTCCCCAGCCCCGCAGCGGCTCCAGGACCAACCCCGGCCCCGCCGCGGCCCCGCCGCAGCCCCGCACACGGGCCGGGGGGCGGCGGCTCTGCCGCAGGCCGCGGCGGCGGGCAGGGCCCGGCGGGGCGGGCGGCTCTGCCGCAGCGGCGCGCAGGTGAGCTCCTGCCCGCGCCCGGCGGCGGCAGCGGGGCGGCGCGGCCTGCGGGGGGCGGGGGAGGCCGCCGCGGGGGAGGCCGCCGCGGGGGAGGCGCCGGCCCCGGCCCCTCGCCCCGGCGGGAGGAGGGTCGCGCTGCGCTGCGCTGCGCCGCCGGGGCGCGGGGTGGCGGCGCCTCCCTCCCTGCGCCAGGCCCGGGCGCCGGGACCGTCGCCGCCGCCGCCGTCCCTCCCCGCCGGGAGGAGGCGCCGCCGCCCGCCTGAGGCGCGCGGGCTCGGCGCTGCTGCTGCTGCCGCCGCGGCGCGACGCAGCGGGGCTGGGCGGGGGCAGCGGCGCCCGCGCTGCCGGGGCTGGCGGCGGCGCCTCCTCCTCCCCCTCCTCCTCCCGCGTGTGACCCGCTGCCGCATGTGAGCGGGGAGGAGGGACGGCGCCGCGCGGGCCCCAGTGTGGCGGCGGCGGCGGGAGGAGGCGCGGGAGCCGCGGCGCGACGGCCCCCTGCAGCCGCTTCGCAGGGCCCCGCCGGCGCCGCCAGCCCGCCGATGCCCGTGTGGTGCTGCCGCTGCTCCCCGGCCGGGCAGCTCAGGTGAGGCGGCGCGGGGGCGCCGGGCAGCGGCTCCGCGTGCGGCCAGGCGCCCGGCGGCGGCGGCGGCTGCGAGCGGGGCGCTGCGGCCTCCGCGGCGCGGGGCGGCCGTTGGCCGCGAGCGGCGGCGGAGCGCGGAGCCCGGCCGCGGCGGCCCGGGGCTGCGGCGGGGGCGCCCGCGGCCGCACGCCGGCTCCGCCGCGCCCCCGCCCGGCCGCGCCGGCGGCGAGGCGCGCGTAGGGCCGCGCGGGGCGGCAGGTGAGGGGGGCGGCTGCGCGGCGGGCGGCTCCGAGCGGCGGCGGGTGCCGCGCTGCTGCCCGCGCTGCTTCTCCCTGCTTCTCCCTGCTGCCGCGCTTGCCTGGCGGGTAATGCTGCGGCGGGGGGGCTCCCCGTGCTGGGGGGGAGGCGTTTGCGGCTCAGTTCTCCTCCGAAAAAATAAAAATAAAAAATCTGGCGATGTTCAGTTCACGCTCTCTGAAGCGCAGACTTCAGACCAAACTGAAGTGAGTGGCCTTCCTTTATATTATATAAAGAGTTTTCTGTTAACCACCCAGTCGAGTGTCAGCTTAATTTTGTGGGTTTTTTGGGTTTTTTTTTGGAAAAACAGTATGCAGAAAATTCTCCCAGGGTGTTTCAGAGCGACTGACTGGAAAAAAAGCTATTCTCTTTTATCTAAATACGCAAATTCAGAGGTGTGATGAAAGAATTATTCTGTGCTTTCAAAGGGATCATTTATGTATGTGCTGTACTTCTTTCCCTTACTGCTTTTTTTTTCCACGCCAGTTAAAAATAATTAATTGAAAAGCATTAAAGCAAAAAAGGCGATGTGGTTTAAAATATTTGTCATTCTGGGGTGCGTTTGGTAGGACCCGCATGAGGTAGCCTGAGGACCGGCTTTGGAGCTGGCTCAGCTCTGTGCGCACTTGCACCCCTGTGGGACTAGAGCCGTATGTATTTCACCAAATTTTACCACCGCAGAGCTGTCTGCCGAGCGTGTGGGGTTTGGGGGGAGGTATTTTTGTGTGCCTTAATATAGAAGGGTCTGCTACTTACTGACTTTCAATTCAGTGTTTGTTCTAAGGTTAGAAAGGTGGTGGCAGTAGCGGCCCCTCATTTAAGATCTCTCTGGGTTTTGGTGTGATGTTCTTACAAAACACGGAGCTGCTGCAGACAGCAGCGTTTCACCTGCTCCGCGTGCAGCCGCCGGGAAACCGCGCGTTGTAGGTAGATGCTGCTCTGCAAAACTCGGTTCTGTCTGTGCCACTTCTGTAGCTGCTCGTGCGCTAGTAAAGCTGAGGCACAGCAGCGTTTTTAATGTTCGAGGTTCTGTTGTAACCTGTACATACACCCCATAAAAAAGCTTTTTCTTTTTTTTTTTCTTTTTTTACTTCCATCTAGCAGAGAACAGTGTATTAAAGCTGCACTAAAGCCTGTGCGCTCTCTTTGAACCTCTCTTTAGCAAGGCGTAGAATAACATTACTGTAGTTAACTTTGAGCAGAGGCTGGAAGATAATACAGTCTACCTGTGCAAACCTGCAAAAAGAGGTGGAAGAAAAGCAGCGTGCTAATGCGATATCCTATCTGCTGTCTGCTCACCTGCATCCAACTCTTGCTGTTCGTGTTTTATGCATTTCCATTATCGTGGAGAGCTCACGTGCAGCTGTAATTCAGTCAGTGAGGGCGTAATTTGCAAATTTTATTTCTGTATTTCCTGCACTACAATAAAAACGAAGTACGTGCTTTCTGAAATAAATAAAACCTAAGGAGAGCTTCCCAGCTCTTTTAGCACCAGAACAGCGATCCCGGTGGGGTTGGGTTACCGTGTGTGTCAGTGGTGGTGTTACCGTGCAGCCGTGTCTCTAATTGTACTTTCAACTTGCCACTGAGGAAAGGGGTTTTGTTTGTTTTGGCTTTTGAAGTCTGTAGTGAAGCCGTGAGTGCTGCGGGAGGTCGGGCAGCGTGCAGTGCTGCTTGAGGGACATGGGAGCTGGGCGCATCTTGTGCTTTTTGGTCCCACGTAGAAAACAATTTTTGAAGTACTAGAATAGCTTTAAGGTATGCAGATTCTTAGGAAATAAATAAGTGTGGTCTGTTTTTAAAGCAGAAAACGTTTACATCAGGTGATTGGGGGATTTTTATTTAGAAAGTTATTAAGTCTTTATTTCAAAGACTTACCAAAAATAAGTGCCAATGACAATTTTTTTTTTTTAATTCATCATTGCCTTTTTAGCTATAGAGAGAGAGCGTGTCCTTCTTTAATGACCTGGAAAGGCTTCCGAGAAGGCTAACAAATCTACGCAGTCTGCTGGTTGTGAAAATGCTCTGTTGTGCAGTAGCTGACCTGACCGATGGATGGCAGTTCCTTTTGTAGCCGCTCAGCAGTGATAAAATAGGTTATGTCTAGCTTTTGTAGGGATCAGACTTTTCTCCATCTTCCCACCACTGCCAGCTTAGGCTGCCTCCCTTCTACCCGAGCAGAAGTTCCTGACTGTGAAGTCCCTGCGCTGCTCGGCAGGTAGGAAGGTGTGTAGTGGCTGCTGTTGTACCGTAGCTGCTCAGTCAGCCTTGGCTGGTCTTAGTATTACTAATTGTGCAGGCAGTGTGTCTCTGCTGTTGTGATAAGGACAGTGAGAAGCAAATTCCGTTGTGTGTTGTTGATCAAAATAATGTTTGTTGCTGCTTATACTTTGTTAGCTTTGTGTACGCCGAAATTAGAGAGACCTGCATCTCTGTGGAGCCATCTGTCCGTTTGTTATGCTTCTGCAGGCTTTCTGGAGGAGGAAATAGGTTTTTGTTTTTTTCTTTCAACTGCTGTTAGAAAAGCTGTACCGAGGAGTACAATTCTGTATGTTGCATGAGGAAAATCTGTTTTACTCTTGTTTTTGCAAATTCCGTGGCTTTTAAACTGAAGCGTCAAAAGCGAGTTTATTTTTGAAAGGGCTGTTCTGGTCATAAGGCAACTGTTTCATTTTGATTTTAATCCCTCTTTCCTTCTTCACCAGAAACTACAGTGGCCCTGAAACTGAAGGACAGCTTTTGAATTCCTTTGTCCAGTATTTTGGTGACAGCCTTGGGAGCAAGATTAAAAGAATGCCTTTAATAGAAGAAACGGTTCTGCCTGGGGACCCTCTTCTCACTCTGCCTGTAGTAATAATAGGTGAGGTTTTTTTCTATTGTGTTTTTTTATTATTATTATTTTTTAATTGTCTAGCACTGTCATTGCCTTTACAGACCTGCTGTACAAAGCCATTTTTAATTAAATAAGCATCTGCATAGCAAATAACTTTATTAGATTGATACAGTTCTTATGGCTAACAGTAGTGCCATTAAATCATGTAAAAGACTTGCTGTTGAAGTGTATTTGAATTCATCAATTCGTGGCTTGATGAAGTTGCGCTGCATTTGGCAGCAAATACTGCGTCCTAACAGAAGAACCGTTTTGATTGTAGCGTTGATCGTACAGGACTTGATTCGCATGATGCTGTTATGTCTACATCAGGTTGCACAGAAGTTGTTGATGCTGCGCTGGTCAAAATTTGTGTGGTCAACTGGAACAGTTGAAAACACAGCAAAATGTGTGTCGTATACTGGCTAGATGCTAAATTTGCTCATGAATTGCCTTTTACTTTCTGTTGCATCCACCGCTGACATCTGAATATTGTTCGTCTGTACCAGAATGAATCCATGTCAAATCAGCCAGTTCAAATCAATAAATTGTAGTCTCGATTAAATAGTTAAAGGCTCGTGGTTGTAAAACCTTGCCAAATGAGAGGATAGCAGAAGGAACAGGCTCCTGAGGTGGATAGCATTTGTTGAGAGTGCCAGGATCATTTGTATTTGGCCAAGGTTTTTCGGCAACAGCAGGTTGCCAACTCCTTAGTGACTTGATGAAAGGGTAAAGGAAAGACCTTGAGTAAAGGAGGCTTTCAGTAGTCTGGTCCAAAGCTCTTGGGGCTACAGCAAACCAACAGCAAGCAAGCAGAGAGAGATTCCAGCAAATGATGTTTTTGTGTAATGTGTTTGCAGTAAGCCTACGCTACTTTGAAATAGTGGTGTTTGTGCAGTGCCTGTTCTCAAAAGCTCTGTTCAGTGATAGCTTAAAATAGTGCTCACGTAATACATTGATGTGGATGTGACAGACATGAATCACTTGGTGAATTCTGCATCGTAGTTAAACAGCAACAGTTTCCTGGCATTTTGTCAACCTCGGCATAGGTTTGCCATATGGCTAATGATTCATTTTTCTCTGTTTAATTTTGTAAAGATGCATCATGCAAATACCTGTGCTCAATACTTACTTTGTCTGGAACTCCTTTTTATGTGCTCACACCAACCACAGCTGCCTTGACTGTCTCCAGTGGAAAACAAATATGTTATCCAAATTGTCCGAATGTTTTTTCTCAGATATATTAGAAAAAATTTTCAGGTTGATTTTCTCAGTTGACAGCCTGTTATCTCTAATTCATGGCTGTCTGAAGAAGCCTTAGAAAGGACCTGAAATGATATAATACCATAGAAGAACACAAAAGTAGGTTCTCTCCCCACCTTTCCCCCTGTACTACTGTTCTGATCTCCGTGCTATTCTGAGTATCTCAGTGATCTGCAGTTTCCTGTAGTTCATTATGTTAAAACATTCTTCTTTCAGTTTCCCAGAGCTACCTTCTTGTAGCACCATTTTAAAAATTGGAGAAAGATGGCACATATGTGTAAGCAGTTGACTTCATGGTTGAACATGAATTTATAGTGCCCTTCTTTTAGCTTCACCATTCCACTTTTTCCTGTATGATGTCTAATTTATGATTTGATTCTTACTCAGATTGTTCTGCATAGCGTACTGTGTTACTTGCGATAATCTTAAGTAACTTCTGTACTGTGCTGCTGCATCTGTTTTCCCCCAAGAAATTGTGAAGAAACAAATTCCGTTTGGACGAGTTGGAAATGGAAAATTTCATGCAGGAGTCCTAAATCTAGAGGATGCTCTGTGCTAAACATTTTCATCTCCTGCGCTAGTTTTGATCGTTACTGGGTAAACACAATATGGTCTTAAATTGTCATCCAAATTACAAGTCTTTGGTTATTTGCTTTAAATTTAGGCACATAATGGAAAGGTAGTTCTGCTGTAGGTCACTGTTGATCAGAAGCCTCTTTCACTACTTGGACAAAATGCTAGCTGCTTTTTAAATAGGGCTCCGGAGTTTGGCAATTAATTGATTACAAGTCTAAAATTTATATAATAGTAGTATCTAATCTTGTAGTCATGATGAGAAACGTTATGGGAAGTATTGTATGTGAATAAAGAGCAAACTCTTCAGGTTTAAATTTTTCATTTAATTCCCCTCCCCAGCCCCCCCCCCCCCAAGGATTTTGTGAGAGAATCATGGTAAAACTTATTGCAGCAGAGCTTTCATCCTACATGTTCTTGAGAGCATTTCTAAGAGGGAATTTGTTCACCTTAACACCATCGTGGCCCTTGCTAGCCTTTGTGTTGGCAGCTTTTGTTTTCCAGTTGGTTCTTTTTAGGCTTATCCAGTGGGAATAATCCTTAGCAGTGGGAATAATCCTTAGCACAGGGTTCTTGTATGCTGGTGTATGGTTTTTTCCCTCCTTTGCAGACTTCCTTGCAGACTCCATTATACCACAGTATGGAAAAAAAAATCTAGTTACATGTTTGTAAAAAAAAAATTTTTTTTACTATGCACAAGATGTAATTCTCCCAAAAGTAGTTAAATACTTAACTCAATCATGGGAACTATAGATACAATCAGTGTTTTCACAATTTCATCTGATTTTATTCTAGGTGGCTTCAACGTATTGCTAAGGCTCTCTCTCGCATCCATCTCTCTGACGTGGCAAGTAGATGTTAAGAGGGGCTTGTATCCACCCGGAGCTTTAAGCTGAAGTGTTACCTGCTATCTCATGCTGACCTCTGTTTGTGGGAAGGTTTGAGAGTTTGAGAATAAGGCAGAGTTTTCACTGTCTGAAAGACTCTTTATGGTCTTTTTCTTTGTAAATGGAAAAACAGGGATGGAAGTGACTGGGAGATATATAGGCAGGGTCACAAGTATTTAAACCATTCCGTTCAGGTTTTTGTTCTAACTTCAAGATCCCAATGTTGGAAATCCACAGTTTCCCTAGGCAGTCTTTTCCTGGTACTTAATGGTCCTTACAGTATACAGTTTCCTGTCAAGCACTTTAATGCTTTTGCCTTTTCCTCCATGTATTGGTGCAAAAGTTAGGTATTTGATAAGAGAGTCTTTAAGGGACTCGTTGTGCAGCCTCATGGAGTTGTTCAGGTCCTGGGCCTTGGGGAACATGCGCTTATTGAAGACTTCTTCCAACTTGGCAGTCTCAGGTCGTCTGTAGTAAGCATACGTGACTTTCTGGAGCGCATGTCTGCGGCCGGTCTCTGCATGCACCGTTGTATGATGTATACTGCTGCTTGGGACCAGAGCGAGCGTAACTCGGTGGAGGGGGGAAAAGAGGTCAGTGTGTGAGAGAGTGGGAATGGACAGGAGGACCAGAGTAAGAAATAGGGACTAGGCAAACTGATGGGGAATGCAGGGACTGGGAAAACGGTAAAGGGAGAGGAGGACGCAGGCATTGGAGAAGTAGGATTGGAAACTAGTGACAGAAATAGTGTGTGGGAAGATTAGGGGGGAGAGTGCACGAAGGGTGAATGCTGAGACCGAAAGGAGAGTTGAAAGGGCAGGAAGTGAGAACCAGCATCCTAACAATGAGGACGATTAAAAGCCATGAGGAAACGAGTGATTTCATTTTTAGCTCAGAATTTGAATACCATGTAGTAAATACCATGTGTGCCACTTAAAATGGAAAACAAAGACAAAACATTGAATAGTGTCTCATTAGGAGACCACTGTGCTTTTCATTCAGTTAATGAGGAAGGGGAGCTATAGAAACAACAGTACATAGTCCCATGTTTACATTCTGTATCCTAGCACCTACTTTTTTTGACTTAGCTTTCCCTAACTTTTGCTACTTGACTTTGCAATATGAACATTGCTTGAATACCTTGAGAATTTGCATGTTATAAGTACGATCCCCTACTTTGTTGAGTACTAGTCAAAGGAATAGAAATATTTACCTGATATTTGTGTTACCTTATGGTAATATTTTTGTCCCATCTATTTGAGACATTTGAAAAATAGTACATTAAAATTGCAATAATTCATATAAATAAATTATAAAATGGTATAAAGTAAGGATGTAGAAAGATGTTTGGTGTTGTTGCTGTTAGGCTTAGTGATGAACATGTTCTTAAATGAGTTTCTTGTACTTTAGCACTTATCTACTCTATGTATTTGTCCTCACTCAGCTTTTACGTGTCTATTGTGCTGGGTCTATAGCTTCTCATTCTGACTTGCACTGCCTTCAGCTTTGTTTCTCTTTGTCTGTTTATTTCTTCCTCTTGTCCTGTGGTCAGACCTAATAGCATATACTGCTGGTTGTGTTTCTATTCTGTGTTTTACAGTACGCAGTGCAAGTGAGAACACAAAGTTGTAAGGTGATAAAATTATTCAGATATCGGTGATTGATATTTATCACCTGGTCCTTCTGATACAACAGGAGTGAATTTGGCATACTAAACTATGATTTTTTTTTAATACGAATTTTGTTCCGTGATGTAAACAGGCATAAATGTCATGAACAGTCATACATATGACTTTGTTTCCATGTGTTGCATTTCACTGGTAGTGTAAACAAAAAATAACGATTTAAAAGGGTGGTTTAAATATTGTGCTTGTAGCTGTACTTTTTAACTAATTTCTTGTTACCTGAAAAAGATTCTACTGAGTTTGTTTGGAGGAACTTCCTAGTGGTAGACTTTATTTTACTGCAAAGACTGTAAGCTTCTTTGAATGAGGACAGTACCACACTATACTACTAATGTATAATTTTGTTGCTGCTTATTTGGTGACATATAAACTTTAGCTTACTTACATTTTTATTGACTCCCTTCTTTAACAGGAAATGGACCTTCAGGAATTTGTCTGTCTTACCTGCTGTCTGGATACAGGCCATATTTGTCTCCTGAAGCTATGCATCCGAACCCCATTTTGCATGCTAAATTAGAAGAAGCTCGACATCTTTCTATTGTTGATCAAGTAAGCTTTTGTTGCCCTCTTATCCAGATCTCTTCCTTCAACACAATAGGTTATAAAACAGTAGGCTTTCTTTTATGATCTTGTTTAAAATGCGTTTGCAATTTACATAAAAGTAGTGCCACGCACAAAAAAGGGCTTAGCTTTCTTAACCCACGAAGAATTAAGACCACAATAATACTCAGTAACTGCGTGGCCTCAAGCAGTGGGCTTTATCACTTGACTTCATTTTTCTTACCTGTAAAATAAAGGCCAGTTTATACCTTCCTCAATAGCTGTTAACAAATTTATATATTTCAGGTGAAAAGCAATGCATTTTAGGGACTATTTATCCCCCAAATTATGCGTGTTGCATCATGGAGAACTAGTGCACTTATCTAGTCATATTTCTAATGCATTAACAAGTAATTTTTGTTCTTCTGTTAATTTGAATGGAATCGACTCACCATCACTTGACAAAGGCTTTTTTTTACAGTCTGCCCTTTGTCATGTCCCTATTACTTGCTAAAACTGTCTAAAGCAGCACTTGGTCTTCCAGTGAGTAGCTGATAAAGGGATTTTGACTTTCACATGCTGGAATGCCTGGGCGCTATCATTAAGGACCGAGGAACACATGCTACTAACATACTTGAAGTACGCATACTTGAAGTTGAAAATATTCCTAAATAATACAGTTCTTCCTAGGACTCCATTTTCAGTAACATTAGAGATGAACCCATTTTTCTTTTCTGAACGGTATACATCCTTCGCTATTAGTGTTGTGGTCACAGTGGCTCTCGTGCTGTTCATTATCCCTGTGTATGTCTGATTTTTCTGTCCTATTTGAACAGTTAAATCTCCTCCACTTTTTCTCCCCTGCGTTTTTTTTCTCCCCACTTCTCCATTGGTTTGCCATGTCGCTATTTTCTACTCGCCCCACTCTGCTCCTGATTGATTACTGATAATGCTACTACTGTTAACTGTATTGTCTGTGTGAACTATAAGTAGAACTGGAAGCATGCATGTGTATTTGTAGTGGAAAAGTAAGAGTCATTTGGCTGTGTGTTTTTGTTTGTTTGTTTTAATAGCATGCTGTTTGCATAGGATGTTGACCTTAAGGCTTTTTTTTTGGCAGGAGAGTTAGTTGCCTTAGTTTTTGGTTACAGACACTTCATGTTCTTCCTCTCTCCTGTGCCCCCTGAGCTTTTTTCCCAATTTGGGAGGCTAAACTATCTTTTGTCAGCAAAACTTGGCCTCATGGCTTTTATGTTCTGTTCAAGTACTTGTCATTGCATTGTTGTAGAAATACTGAATCATGAGTTACTTCTAAAAAAACGTTTTGAGTACATCTCTGTGTTAAATATTTATCTGTATTTAAATTTCAGCTTAAACTAGTTCTCTGCTTTCTGTTGAAGTTCAACTTCTATACATCAGAATGATACCATGTAGTAAAAGCTGCATGAACATGAAGAACTTTCTTTCATGCTTTAGGATCTAGAGTACTTGTCTGAAGGCCTTGAAGGACGCTCTTCAAATCCAGTTGCAGTGCTTTTTGATACATTACTTCATCCTGATGCTGACTTTGGATATGACTACCCACCGATTTTGCACTGGAAGCTAGAACAACATCATTATATTCCCCATATAGTGCTTGGTAAAGGACCGCCTGGTGGGGCTTGGCATGTGAGTAAATTCTTCATGTCACTTACAGGATAGCTTTATAATTTTGTAGTTTTGGGGGTTTCTTGCTATCTAAGGTTGGTTGTTTAGATCCTAATGGCTGTTGCAGTTCCAACTGTTCAGCTTAGCAAAGCACAAATAGGTTAGAGGTACAAAAAAGGAAGGGGAAAAATTGCCCTTAATATTGGGATTTGTGAACATAACTGCTGTCTTGTGTGGTTTTTTTTCTCCGTTAGTTTAAATTTAACGAGTTATAGTGAAGTGTATTTTATGTGACTTTTTCTTCTATCTTTGCATTATTTCCAGGTGCTGTTCAGCTGTCCTGAATCATAGTGTTCATATCCCATTGGTTTCACCCTTTTCTTACATCTGTTTGGAGTTTTCAGGAACTTGCTTTTATTTTCCTTTTCTCTTGTTCTCTCTTCACGTTCTGCTTTTCTCCAATAACTTTATTAGCTCATGTAGTTATTAAAGTAGTATCTAACTATAAGATGAAAGCTTATTTCCTCAGCACTTCATATAACGTTCACATATTGTTATATCCTAGTATTTTATTGCTCTAAATGAGTACAATGAGAACAACTTCTCCATGTTTTACATAAATATATCCATTTGAAGTTTATCTGGTTACACATCTTGTTTTTCACCACAGTCTATGGAAGGCTCTATGTTAACAATCAGTTTTGGAGACTGGATGGAATTGCCTGGACTCGCCTTTAAAGAGTGGGCAGCCAACAAGCGCAGGTAAAACTATCACTTAGCATATTTGAAAAAGATGAAGTTACTATGAGAGTCCAGATATCATTATTTTAAGAACTGGAAAACAGCCTCACTGTTTACAGGAATGCCTCTTGCTTTGTTTAATAAATTGCCTGATGACACTGGAAATGTGTCTCCCCCGTGTTCTCTGGTGTAAAAAAATGGGCAATGGTTAGCCAGAATAATGTGTTTTGAATGCATCAAAAGCATATGCAAAGCTATACCATGCTTCCAGGCAGCTGTCGAAGTTGCACAAAGAACTGTGTTGAAGAGCACAAAGAAGAGCACAAAGAAGTGCTATTGCTATAAACAATTTTGATCAGAGTTGAGGAAAGATTGAGGGAGGAGTTTAAAATCTGCAGAACTACAGTAAGTTCCTCTTTCAACTTGGGCATTTACTTAAGTTGCTATGCATGCTAGCTTTTTTTTTTAAATATAATTCAGGAGGTCAGTATATTTCAGCATTTGCTTTATAGACAAATGCTGCAGCATCTAAAAATGATTTTATATAAGGATTTTAATTTTAAGAGAATAATTCAGTGTTTCCCAAGGTTATTTTCTAGTAGTAAGTTCCCGGAACAGATTTTGGAGGAGAAAAATTACTATCTTGCACAAACTCAGAGACTGTAAAATTAGAAATCATAAAATTACTCTCTTGTACGAACTCGCTCAAACTTCAGGTATACAGTTAGTTTACAAAGGCCTATGTGATAGCGTACAAACTTGGGCACTCTAGGTAAGCTTCTTCTAAAATCTGAATATTCCTAACTTTGGTCTAGCAAAATTAAAGGAAAGTCTGCTGCTGCTATCTGTCGTAAGGATTGAAGGAATAGAATTAAATTTGGGGGTATATCTTTAAGAGCAGACTGTTGCTTGTTTTAGGACAACACTTGCAGTAAAGAAACTGTACCTTTGTTCTTTAATCGCTTTCTTAGGTAAGCACAGTAATCTTGCCTCCTTGTTAACTTCAATCCTACAAGCTTCTTCTTATCTGAAGCTAATTTGTTTATATTTTAAATTTCAACAATACTAAAGACAAAAATGCTGACCTGTGTTACTACAGTTAAAGAAGCATATTTAAAAGTACTGCTTGTACTTGAAAACTTGTAGTCATGTAAAATACAGTTTCATAAGTTTCCTTATAAGAGGTCATGATCCTCTTCCTCAATACATGTCTCACAGGGCTTTCAGAGTAAGAACTTGAACACTTACAATTACATATACTATTATCTTGTTAATCTATGAGTAGCCCGACCTCTTGTAAATACGCTTTCAAACATAACTCAGTGGCTACCCTGATGTTCAGTACTAATGTTTCTTTTGGCTTCCTCCTAGGACTCGCTTTAAAAGAAGCAGTAGCAAAATTAATGCAATTGCTGAAAATAACTTTGTTTTCAGCTTTATTTTTTTAAATAAATGATAAAGCAACAAGCATAATGAGAAAGACATAGATGTAATATCAGGATCCCAGTGAAAGAATATTTTTTTAAATTAGCTATTCAAGCATCAAAAGCCTATTTCTATATTCAGTTTAAGATCCTGTATAATATTTACTTTTTTAATTCCTGTGGGACTTAGTTCTGTGATAGGGAACTACTTAATTTGATACCTACTGAATTTAGCTGTACACGAAGGATGTCTGAGTAACGTATTCTTTATTGTACTTGGCAAGTATTATAGCACACGTAGAGTTTCAAAGTCGGCACTTAATTAAACAGCATAGTAGCTCTTACTTGATCCTAAGTAAGGGTATTCTCACTGAGTAGAGTTTTTGCTAGTATTGTATCGTTGACTGTAATGAGGTTAAACTGGCTTTGTAAAACCCTTCCACAAAGGACTGTTATCCTGTTGTGGAACCGTAGAATATTTTTATGCTTCTTTTGCTTGTTACTTTAGCACTTCAAAGTTTTTCTGTCGTAGCATTGTAAATCTTGTCTTGTATCTCAGGAATCAGGAGAGCAAATAAAACAACTTGAATGGGTTTGAAGATGCTGAACTCCATGTTAGTTACAGTGAGCAGAATCAACCCTCTGAAATTTGATGGTCATACAGTTTGTCAAGTACGATGTTCCAACTAGCAGTACAGTCTAAATATTAACTGGAACCTTTCAATTTTGTTTTAGAAATATAAAGAGTGACCGAGTAATGCCAGAGGAAATAGCTTGTTATTATAAACACTACGTTAAAGTCATGGGCCTCCAAAAGAATTTCAGAGACCATGTTTACATAACATCCGTGTCCAGGCTTTATCGAGGAACAGATGATGAAGATGAAGGTCAACTAAATGAAAATATTTCAACACAGCATTTACAAATGGGAATGGAAGGTGGACAGAAATCACTGATTAAGAGAAACTGGGAAGTCAGAGGTTATCAGAGAGCAACAGATGGTTCTCACGTGCCATTCTGCCTCTTTGCTGAGAATGTGGCTCTTGCAACTGGAACCTTTGATTCTCCTGGCCGACTGCAAGTTGAGGGAGAAGACTTTCCTTTTGTGCTTCATTCCATGTCTGACTTTGGAGCTGCTATAAGCAAAGGCAAATTACGTGGGAAAGCAGACCCTGTATTAATCGTGGGTGCTGGACTTACAGCAGCTGATGCAGTACTGTGTGCCTACAACAACAACATCCCAGTAATCCATGTGTTTCGTAGAAGAGTTACTGATACAAGTCTAATTTTCAAACAGTTACCTAAAACACTTTATCCTGAATACCACAAAGTCTATCACATGATGTGTACTCAGTCGCATACTGTAGATTCTAATCTACACTCTGCTTACACTAGTTTCCCTGAACACAATGTACTTTCCTTCAAGCCTGAAATGAAATGTGTTCTTCAGAGTGCCTCTGGACTGAAGAAAATTTTGAAGTTTTCTGTAGCCTTAGTTCTGATAGGTTCTCACCCAAATCTTTTCTTTCTGAAGGACCAAGGACATGGCATAGGGCATCACTCAAATCAGCCAATCTCATGCAAGGGGAATCCCATTGAGATTGATCCATATACTTATGAGTGCACTAAAGAAGCTAACCTCTTTGCTTTAGGTCCTCTGGTTGGAGACAATTTTGTACGATTTTTAAAAGGAGGCGCATTGGGCATTACACGATGTTTGGCAATAAGACAAAAGAAGAAACATGAATTGATTGAAAGCAGGGATGGAGGAGGTGATGGGGTACCATAAAGGAGACATTAGAAGTTGTCACGTATGGAATTACAGAAGTAGTCTAACAAACCGCACAACGAAAGTCATTAGCAGTCACATTTTTGTTGTATACAAGTAACCTGCACTTGTATTGCTTGGTAAAGGATGCTGTTACTACAATGCTTCATCTTCTCAGAATACAACAATTGGTCTGCTATTACAACTGATCTCTGCTCAACTGGAATAGCTTCCAGATAAACAGAAAATGAGACTAACTTCTGTTGACCTGCCTGTCATCTCTTGCTCAGCTAAAAGAGCAGAATTCCTCTGGGAAAAACAAGCCTGCCAGAGTGGCTTTACATTTTAGTGTCAAATTCCACAAAATATTCTGAAATTCAGCTAACTTGTAAAAACAGAAAGCTCTCTTAGTATAAAATGATTCTTGGTCCCAAAGCAAGTTTGGAACCTTCTGTTTGAAACAAGAATTTTATTTATTTGCCATAGTAATACAGTAATACTTTGAGCCCTTAGTAAAATGGTCTTTACTATAAGGAAGATTTCTGTAAGCAGAGGCAGATTGCTCAACACTTATATATTATCCTACTTGAGAACTGGAATAAAAGAATGAGCATTCGCCTTTAATGCATGATTGGACAATCCGTTAATGTTTTTTTTCACTGGTAAGCCTAGAGTTGGGTAAGTGCAGAGAGACTATATGTTCCCCTACAGTGACATGTACATTCTGAGAATACCGATTAACATAAACAATAAAGTGCTGGTGTAAGTGCTCTTATTACAGTGTCAATATACTGAATATCTAATGTTCTACTGAAAAAAATGTTGGAAGGACAAGTACAGAAAAAACATAGATGCAGTTTTCTCAGCTTGTAGTTCAGGAATACTGAAGGAGATCACTTGACTGATGAATGATAGATATTCTCATCCTCCATTTAACCAAGCATTGGTTATTTCTCCTTTTTTTTCTAGAGCAGCATATAACATTAAAACTAGTTTAGTCTGTGGTTTTTGAAACATTATGAAAGAGGATTGAATTTCACAACTAGCTTAAAAAAAACATAGTTCCTCTGAAATCTTTTATGGCTTGTAATAAGACCAAAACTTAACTTGTACCTACCTCTGAATTTGAGATTAAGTTTCACATTTCTGCTCCATAAGGTAAGATCTGGAATTCGTCTGCTGGATTTGAGCATAGTTTATTTATCTAAACACACTCTAGGATTATTCCCTGGAGTGAGGTACACAGCTAGTTAGAAAATGGTTAGATTATCTTTTAGAACTCTTTCTGGAAAAGTGCTTGTTTTTCACTAATTCATTACCAGACATTTTAATTCAAGTGCAGTGTGATGGAATAGATGTTATCCAATTAAATTCTTTGTTTGGCTTTTTGTGTGTGTGTGTGTGTGTGTGTTGAAGAATGTCATGTTAGATTAAGGTATTGTATCTGCATGATTAAAATCTCCGTATTAGAACTTGAGCAGATTATAAAAAGGAAATTAGGCTTAGACTTTGTGAAACTGCTAGTGCATGCTGGTATCCCAGCTGTCTAACTTTCATAATTTGTAGAGATAGCTTTATGCTATAAATGTCTTTTATCTGTGCCTACTTACAGGCCTTTATGCATATCAGTAAGTTACTCAGACTTAGGACATAGAAGTGAGGCAAAAAGCTAAGGGGTAAAATGACATAATTTTCAGTGGAAGTCCAAAGCCTCCATTTCTTTGTCAAGTATGAAATGATACAGTTACTTCTAACAAATTTTAGCTTAGAGCCAACTTAATTGAATAAAGATAAACATAAATAAGGCAATTTCTGTATTAATTTCTGCATTGCCTACATTGTTTGAATTCAACCATGCATTGTCAATAATAGTTAAGATCTTAATTTTTTTTATAGTTGTATTTGAGGTGGTCTTAATTATGCTGAACTCTAGACTTATACCATCTTAATTCAGTTATGAAGAAAATAATTTGTCTTTTTTAGCAGAAACAGTGTAGACATAAATCTAACTTAAACCTGTGATACATAATTATTTTAACTGAGAATTGGTGTCACATATGATCATAAAATGTCATTGCAGTTCCTATATTGGGAATACATCTGCACTGAGATTAAACTGCTTCATTTTTGTGTCAGTATAAATGTCTGAACACAACATGCCATTGCAGTGTTACAGCATTTTCATATGTCACATCAGACTTTTAAAAGCCAGCAAAACAAAGGAAGAAATTTACTTAAACACTTACTTTCAAAAAAATTAAAAAAAAAAGCTGAAAACAACCAAACCTCCATCCCCAGCTGCTGCAACTACTTACACACCATATATTCATTGTGATGACAAATTTGTAGCAGAGATTTTTTTGTCCTGTTTGTTATAGTGGTTCTTTTACTGCGACATTACTGCACCTTGAGGTTTAACTGTTTTCGTTTTTTTTTTTTTTTCCTTTTACCATTCTTGCCAGTATGTTTGTGGGATAAAATTCTGATGTGAGATCAGTTAAGAGATCAGTTAATTGGACAGAGCAATTTTCCCAGTGTTTGTTAAGCTGCTAGTACAAAAAATAATTTTTTTAAGTGAAATTGTACTGAAAAATTGTCCTTTTTATTCCAGGAATTGCTAGCTCTAAAATTGCAGCTGGATTTTCTGACTTGTGGGTTTCTCACCTTCTTTACTTTCTGAGGGTTTTTTTCTTTTTCTGTCATCTTAGGTATGTTGAGAGCAAAAAATTTTTATAAATTAATATTGTAATTCAGTTTCTTTAGGATAGCTTTACCTAAAGCATTATATAATAGTTATTGCATTTATTATGTATTAGATGCTGTCATTGAATTGTTTTTGGAAATAGTTTATTTCTCAGGTTTCAAAAAAATACCATTTTGAATTTCCTTTAGGTTATATTCGTTCTTAGAAGGGAAACTGCTTCCTTCAGCCCATCTTTCAGCGAGAAAGATCTCGCTATAAATCAGTTGTAAAGTATTTTACATTCAAAAATAATGCTTGCTACTTAAGCTGTATTACTGATACACAGGCAGGAAGAATATAATTTTAAAGGAATTTCATTTGGATTTCTAGAAGCTGTAATAGTATGTTAACCATAGTGTGTATTTTATAATAGAGTAGTGGAAAAATGTCTTTTATAGTTGGTTTTGGTTCTTGTTCTTAATGTTGAATCTCTCTCCTAACTAAATTATTGCTAAGATTATTTTAATTAGTCTCCAGCTGTGTTGGATTGTGACTGTGCTTTGTTGTCAATAGATCTCCCTAACAATCTGTCCAGTGTGGGATTACTTAACAATAGGCGCTTTTTAAAGAAGGCACCTAACTGTGCATGATAAACAGTGCGGAGCTTATTTTGGTTTCCAGTAGATGATTGACTTCTCCTTAAAACATCTTGAACAAAACAGTGGCTAAGATTTTACCCTGTTGAGTAAATGCAGAAATCCTTTCTGCAGGTAATGCATCATAGGCTAAATCTACAAAGAAATTTGTGACAATAACAAGTTGAGAACAATAACTTGTTTTGTCTCTTAGGAAATGCATTGTCCTGAGCTGGAAACCTGGGCTTACTAGAGAATATATGGAAAAAGTTAGCACCAAAATGGTGCCTGTACTTTGAGTAAGGGATGCTGAAGTGCACCCTGCAGTCTTAGGTCCCTAGTCTTCAACACTTAGGGAGTTGATGGAGCATACTATATTTTACTTCTGACCTGCTTAGGGGTTTTTTTTTTTAATTTAACAATGAATTTTACAGGGTGATGGCTGCATAATTAAAAACACTAATCTTGTAGCCTGTAGCTTCTTTCTCTAGCAGCTCAAAGAAGGCTAGACTCAGAAACCTGGAGTGTTTGTCCAAAGCTGGAGGAAATTAAGTTAAGAATCAAACTTTTAGGCAGGCTTGGTTTGCATGAAGGGCTGTTAAGCCAGTTGAAGGAAAGAAAAGGAATATACTTCATGAAAGCTTGCTTTTGGGTAAACTGCTTTTGAGAGACAAAAGGTGCAGGATTTACCAACTTCTTGTCAGTCCTCACTGATCTCAAACAGGTGATGACCAGTGAAGAGTGCTGGGAGGAAAGCAGAGAAGAGTCTGAAAAATACTGCCCGCAGACCTGTAAGTGCTGAAATGAATCCAGACAGTGTTTCTAGGCTGAGTTTGGTGTCTTCTCTTTGTCAAGATCCACGTACTGTAACTTTAGATTCTTTCTCTTTCCTGGATTTGTCAGTCTAATGTGTTGCCATTTTTTTTATAAGGTATTGAATGAAGTTACATTGAAGTGCAACACGGGCCCATGAATTACTAGTAATTGCATTTGCTACAGAAGCAGTATAACTGGCTTAGTAAGGTGGCGTGCTGAGAGATGAGACTTTGTTGGTTTGGTACAATACGTATTTTCCACTTTTGAGAAACCAGATTGGTTTATTCACGTGACAGTGGAATCTGCGTTGTAACAGTGCTAGCTCAGAACGATTGCTGCACTGTGCAAGAGGAAGCACAGGTATGCCTTAAAGGCTGCTGATTATTGGATTATATTATTATCTTCTATACAGTAATAACATTATTTTGAAAAAGTTATGGAACAAAAATGCTAAAAGATTTATACTCTTACATTTTAAATAATACCTTAGAGCCTTACAAGTAAGATGTTCTGTTATCATTTTGGATTATTTTTTAAGGTGAGAGCAAGATTGCAGCACAGTACTTCAACTGGTATGAGGGTTTTCTTTTTTTTCCCCCCTCCCACAACCTGGAAGAAAGCATATGTTTTGCTTTAAATAGCTATAATACCTGATATTATTTAGCAGAAACACTTCGTACTGAAATGTCCTTTGACAGAGAAAGGAAGGCTTTGGTGATACTAGGGATACAAAGTTGAAGTTAGGATATTGAATTATAAACAGATCTTTTTCTGAATAAGACAACACTGTCTTTTGGGGAATATGGTACATTTAAGGGGTTTGAGTCTAGCTAATTTTTGAAGACTGAATTACTCCAGGAAGTAGGCCAAGGATGAATTTGGTGTAAGGCACAAAATTAAGGACTGTGGCAAAAAGCAAGTGTTTTGGTATAATTTCATAAATGTAGCAAGGCCAAGCACTTTCTTAACAATGGCTTTGTGTGTGCAGGCATTATGCAACATTTCTGCTCTGGGGCTTTTCAGTGTATTAACCTTTATATTAAGCTTGTTCACATGCTAGATGATTTTCTAGCAATGATAATTTTGTACTTAATACAGGCCATACTAAGTCCAACTCTTATAACCCAAAGATCATTAGTAATCAGCAAAACAAGGAAAATATATACTTCATATTCTTAGCTCTCCTATCCTTTTGAAACAACTAGTTCTGGAGACTAAGTTCATATAATTTGCATTTTTCCCCTCCATCTCTATATTCTGAGATCACTGATGATGGGTAGGTATCAACCTACACTGCTTTCAGGAAGCTAAAATTCAGCTTCATGTTCCTAGACATCCTTTACAGATTTATATGCCAGCCTAAAAAAATTAAATAAAAGTTTTTTTTATCTATTCCCAAAATAGTTGGTAATATTGGTATCTTTAGATTCTTTTTTTAACTAGGTATATAAAGAAAAATAATTGTACATAAATCTAAAGCTAGAGACAAGGATATTGAATAGAACTGTTATAGTTCTGGAGGATACATTGAGTACATTGAAGAGAGGGGAATAGTTTATTTTTTGTGAGTTCGGATCCAGGACTAGCTTCTGTGTGAACACTGAGGTATTACTGTTCAAGAACTGATCCTGCTATCTTCTACCTACCTGGAAAATTTGGAAAGTCAGCACTGGTTTTTGTCCATTTTTCTGCAGATCTAGTATTCAGGTTGTGGAATTCCAGTTTTAAAGGAGCTACAGGCTTATACGTAGGGATGCAAGATATTCTGAGATACTGTGTAAACACAACTTTCATGTTTCTTGCCTCAGTATTTCTGCTTCTGCGGAAGTTTTTATGGGTCATATACCCTTCTATAGATGAGAGCGATGTAAACATAACTTTTAGAGAACAGCTACTATCAGCTGAACTGTATCTTCCTTCTGAGCTACAAGCAACTTGTGAGCAAAACCTCAGCTTTGATTAGATGATAAACTTGACCAAGGCTTGCATGCTAAGCTTGTTTTATTTTCTTGTGTGAAAACTGACTACTGAGACGAAAGGCAACAGGAATAAAACTAAAGCAGTTTCACTTAGAAGTCAATTATTACAATTTGGAGAAACACTCTAAGGCAGAGGGGTGGGGGAGACTGAGGATGGTGACAAAGAGGGAATCGGAGAGCTATAGTGAAGGAAAATGAAAAACTTGCTAAGTGTTTGAATGGATCTAGTGCTGTAGCTAATGCTGGAGATGGATTTTGATAGCCAAAGCAGGAGCAGAATGATATATGTGAATTACTAAAGCAGGTGCCAAAGTTGTTAGTTGGGGGGGAATATGAAAATGCTACACAAATCAGACTTACTGCACTGCCCTGCAGTGATGGTGGTCATAAAAAAGTGTAAAAGACGAGCAGTGGCAGGGAAGACAGAGTTCAGGTTTTGCCATCTTTGCCTTAGGTTCCAAGGAGAGCAACTACAATGCAGTGAGAATTAGTAAATGTGTGACTCCAACACAGAGATGTGGCTACAGGTGACACGGGATAGATTCATGAAATAGAATAGACCAAGAGAAGGGCTAGTTGTGTGGGGGAGGGAAAATACTAAGAAAAAGACATGGTAATCATGAGGACTGAGAAATCATCTGAAAAAAATGGATGGATCATAGTAGAGCTGGAGCAGGGGGTGGAGGTTTGGGGTTAAGCCTGTAATTAGCACTTCAGCTAACGTGTCAGTTATGGGCTGATGGTAAATATGGAATAGAGCCTCTGGGGCAGACTCCGGAGCGGAGGTTAGTGAAATGGGTTTAGAGTGTTGGAGGAGGTCGATGAAAAAGAGGAAGCTGAGGCTGATAAGCAGCTCATTTTCAGAGTATGGGAATTAGCACGATGACACAGGAGAGGCCAGCCCGACCCTCGACAGTTCATTCTGAGAGAAGATGGGGAGTAAGGATACAACTCCGAGTGGACAGAAGCAGAAAAACTTCAACAATGAGAAGGAAAGTATCTTGTTAGTCTTTCCAAAAAGAGGTAGTGGCTTCTGGAAGTGATGTGGGAAAGAAGGGAAGTCAGCTGAAACTGTTGCAAGTTAAACTGAAAGTGTGTTGTTCCTGCGCAGATGCTGCACCCCTCCTCTAAGTGGTGCATGAAGTAATTCCAATTATGCTGCTTTGTCTGTGTTCAGCTAAGCTGCTGAATGCAAGACTGTATTTTAAAAGCCTTGCTAATAAAAAGTATATTTAGTTTATGTATTGTGTACATCTCCTTCCTGTGAGCACTGTGAGCAAAGACAACACATGCTATAAAAAGGCAGTTCCTCCCCGCACCCCCAACCCTCGATCTTTTTGTTATGCAAACAAATGCAAGAAATAAGATCTAAAGATAAGTTTCTGTTCCACTGTATTTTTAGGTAATGAGCAGGTGTGGAGGCCTGCAGATCATGGTTTGAAGTAGATGAGGAAAAAACTTAGATATTATGTCTGTTACTATTTTTTTTTTAAATACATCTTCTAAAGAAAATCAACTCCATGCAAATTCTCCAAAAAAAATGAATGTTGAAATCATAGGGCACAAGCCACACACATGAAAATGAAGCACACAGCAAAAGTTTAAAGTCCAACATGCAAAATTAATTTCTAGCATTCAGGAATAATTATCAAAATAAGCTACTCTGCATATGCACTGTCATGCAGTGAAACAAAAGAGAGGAAATGCAAAGCATGCTAGTGAAAAATCTCTCCAAGGACACAACAGCCACCACAATGGAAGTGTTTTGGTTTTTTTTTTTTTTTTTTTCTCATTACAGTATAAAAACAAGAAAAGGAGTACTTCCCCAAATGACCTAGTAGTCAAAACTGATAGCACAAGTAAACTGTTCTGCTGGCTCCAGAGGAAAGTTTTGTCTGCACCACAATAATGCTGTCCTCTCTCATGTTTATCTTAAATGATAAAGGCATTTATCTCCACATAACTGAGAAATGCAAAGGTAGATCATTACAAAAATCTCTATAAAATGTTATAAGCAGCATTAATACTGAAAGCTTTAAACTACCTATGCTTACTAAAAATCTTAATCACTAAGAAATCCACAAAATGACTCCATATAAGAGAAAATTAAAATACTAATTTTAATACATTTGAAAAGCTAGACTGTGCTGGGATTCTGCAAACAGGAAACATCAACAAACAGAAGGTGCAAACAAGTAAGCTCATAAGCATCTTTCTTCTAATGTCTGGAGCTGAAAATCATAAAACAATGCTAAATTGAAGAACAAAGTTTCAGTATTATGAATAGGATATTATTTGAATTGTGGATTATAATGTGGAACAGAAGGAATAATTCAAGTCATAGTAAGGGGTAGGTTTAGATGTTTAAGCTTGTCTTTTGATGCAAGTCATGTTGAAATAGCAAGTGTGCAAAAAAGGCTCAGGGTCACCAAGTCTGCAGGCTTCTCATCAGCCAGACAACAGACAACTGCATTACAAACCAAATCACTATCTGGGAGGCAGCCTCAGGTTGGATCTAAAGCAAGAACATATACTGGATGTACCTTCATCTAAATGAAGTTTTTTTTTTTTTTCTTAGCAGTACTGTAAAAATGCCCACAGGCCCTCCCCCTTCAGCTCACATAGGTGCCTATGAACAACTTCAAAGGAAGCTGAAGATTATGGTAAAACTGCTGATACAGAGAATGCATCTCAAGAGTTTTGAGGAAACCTCCAAGTGCTTGTCTGTGGCTGCTCACCCAGTCACATGATAGGTGATTCCATCAGTACTAAAACACTAAATAACTAAAAAGAAAAATTATTAAAGCTGCAAGCTCCATAGACGGGGGACCTGGATTTGAAGAGTCAGAAATGGTGTGACATGAGCAGTCTCAGAGATACCACCAAGGCTGCTGAAACTCTAACAGAATGCACACAGCATAGCAAAGAAAGAACTACTTCCTTGCACTAGGACCATACACTCTAAGATATCTGTTGGGAGTTTCTAAGGTGAAATGGCAAGTTCTCTTTGCTTTTCACAACTGTAAATGTGACCTTCATGAAGGATCTTGGCCATTGATAGTCTGCTATCCAAGCTATTTGCTTGAGTTTAATGATACCCTCAAAAAGACCATCATCAGCAGTCTACAAAAGGCTGTCCAGTTAAAACAGTGGTTCTTCAGTAGGAAAACAGATTCTCCTGTGACAGTAGAAAAACTCACCTGAGGGTGCAATAAACAGCAGTCTGTACATCTCCTCCAGCAAATTCATCAACAGCTCAAGAAAACAAGCTCAAAGGGTCAAATCTTGAACAAGTACCCTTGCCCTGAGACCCATCTATGCTGATGCTCAGCTGAAGCTGAGAACTCCTGTGAACTGAAGGTAGAGTGAATCACTTAACCTATACCAAATATGAGAAGGTCCAAAATTAGAGACAGGATTCCAAGAATCTGTGCTAAAAGTTAGAAGTGAATACCAAAACACCTTTGTGGCTATTGGTGAACTCAGAGGTACCATCTCATGCTTTGTGGATCATTCTGGACAAGTGATCAAGGATATGCTAAGAAAGACCTGAGGCCAAGACTGGCTAAGAGGACTATTTTGTGTTTGAGACATGACAGCAAGGCTGACATCAGGCTATCTGCTGTCCAGGCATATATGGATCTGAGAATGTTGTTCTTCAGTTCTGATCCATGACCTGATGGCTTGAAAGAGCTCAGCTCATCTTGCTTGCATGTTGTGAGCCCTGGCCAGAGATGGTAGCCATGGCTTTGGTAATAAGTACTCAAACTCCCTCACATCAACAAGGTTACTGCTGCACATAGGGAAGGCAATCCTACCATCCTGCATCTTGAGACACGATGTGACGGAGCTGCTGTCCATCTTTGTCTGTATGTGATGGCTTCGTACAGGGAGCAGAAAGCCTGGAATGCTCTTTTCACTGCACTTCAGGTGAACCCTTCAAATTTCAAGCTCTCGGGTCATTAGAATGAACCTCTCCTAACCAAAAAAGGGGCAGCTTTCACTATTGATAGAAATGATGGCACTGGTTTGAGGGACAGATCTTTATATGGTGATTGCAAAAAATACAGGTATATGAGAGAAAGAGGATCAAAACATTCAAAATTCCAAATCAGAGTGCAACAGCTCATTAAGACTCTGGCCTGGAAGTAGTTTTAAACAAATGGCTATTTAAACAAATTGATTTAAAGCTGCAAATATTTAAACAAATTGATTTAAGCTGAGCTTAAACAAGAGACACCTCCCCCCGCCTTCAACTCCAAGATCGGCTTTTGCAGAAACAATAGTATTTGCTCTACATTAGGAACCACAGAGAATGCTGCCATGATCACAGGTCAGCTGCATTTAAGTGTTTCTCCATGGGCTCCCTATTCTTAAAGACAATCCTTCTGAAATCATGCTAAAGAAGCTCACTTAACTTCCTTTTCTCCTTTTCAGAAGTAGGCTTCTGTGAGCCTTTCTTTGCCTAAGTCTTCAACACTGGATAACAGACATTATTTCCAATGGTGAACAGAATCATTTGGCTTCCCTGCCATTCCCCGTCCTAGAGTTTAAGTTAGGTAGAGTGAATCCTTACTTCCTTTTCACGGGAAACTTTTCTTGCTTACCTCAAAGAGCCAGTTTAAAGGGAGAAGGGAGGGACCTCTTCTAAGCCTAAAAAAACCTAAACAAAACAAACAAACAAAAAAACCCAAAACAGGGACAAGTCTCTAGCAAGAGTATTTGCATAGCCATTTCCTACTGACAGAGGAACAGAGGGTTAATTTTAAGAAAGCTAAATTCTCTACTTCCTTATCGAAAATAAATAATAATTGTTGCCAGTATCAGTCAAAGAGGGGATTGGTTCATGGCTCTTAACCTGACACATGCTTATTTTCAGTTTAAGACTCACTGAACTGCAAATAAAGGTTTTTTGATTAGTGAGGAAGGCAGAACAGTACAAGAGTCTGCAGTTTTGTCTGTAAAGCCAGGAGTTGTCACCTGGCAGTGGTGGGCATGCCCCTCAGGTGGAAAGAAAGACACTTTATGCTTATGAGTTAGCGGTAGACAAATGTCAGAGTCCCTTAACTACTGTTTTATTCTGCTCTTTTAATTTGGCTCCTGGAAACTATCAAATCCTTCCATCAAACTTCCTCCCTTCTAATTTGAGGCCCATTACAAATGAAAACTAGTGACAGTATATAAGACACTGCCATATCAGAACTCTCACTTCTGAGGAATGTATAAGGGTATCTGTTTCTCACTCAATACTACAGGTATCAAGTAGGTAAATAATACAAAAATCTTATGGTTGTCATCTTGTAGCTTCTGGGCTTCCCTTGTATATCTTTTATTCTTAAACAATTATTTTCAAACAGTGCTCTTTTCTACTTGCACATGAAAGAAAACGTTCAAAGAAACTGCACTTACCTCTCTCTTCCCAGGAAACTAAAATTAAGCTGTTTGTTACTGCTGCAAAATTTTAAAGAGGCACAGTATCTTTTTTCTAAGTTTACAAGAATGTTTGATTTAACTGTAGACTGTTGAAACAAATACTGGAAATTTAAAGAGTGATAATGGGACAAAAGTGACCGAGTTTTTAAAATTAAAGCATTTGTTTCAATATCTGTAATCACACAAAATTGGTGGCTAGCTAGTAACTTAATGTCACCAACTTCAAAAATGGGAAGAAGTTTAAGCTCATTAAATGTTTTCTGTCTACTCAGACACAAGTTTATTAAAGTTTTGTGTAAGTCTTCAAAAATCCCCATGTCGGAACAATACAGTGACAATATGAAAAAAAGAAGAAAAATCTATTTAACAAGAACTTAAAAAAAAATTAATTAAAAATTAAGAAAAAAAAGCCTGATGCTAGTTTCTCCTCCCCCCCAAAATAACAGAATTAAAGTAAATACTAGAAAGAAACCGTCTGAAACAACATCTTAAATACCTATGGTATTTTACTGAAGTTTTCATTACTTTGAAGCAAAAATTTTAAAGTCTTGAAAACATGCCTAATCCATAGTACCAAACAGTGAAAGAAACTGGTTTTTTTTCCTTTAATAAAAGGAAGACTTAAAAACAAGTCTTACAATAATATGTAGTTCAAATGGTCATGTATATGCATATGTCACACACTGCAATCAGCAAACATTTATAAGGAGCAGAAAGCACATTTTGCTAGAGAAGTACTGTAAATTCAGGTCACAAATTATCTTCTCCTTTTCACATTAGGATCGTATCTGTAAGAAAAAGAAAATTTGTCATAAATAAGCAAACCTCCCATGATATTCAAAGTTAAGAATGTGATATAAGTAGTTTTATTATGTATTCACAAAAAAGGATTGGATGGTGTTCAATTCTTTCCTGGATTGCATGCCTTTGATTAACTGCAGTAGCTGCCCTTTGACTGAAGAATGCAGAAGCTAGAACCTGTGCCATCAACTTCCTAGTTACTTAAAATCTACTTGATGCATGAACAAACTTCTCAAAGCTTGCAATGTCTCAATACAAGTTCCTCATTTAAGAAACGAGAGGAAAAAAAAGAGGGGGTGGGGGGGCAGCAAAGGAATTACTCACAGTGGTGTACAACATTTGGCCATGACTCATGCAGAAAATGCTTCTGCTGCCTTCTACTCCTTTTACTATAAAGCATTTCCTTGCCCTTCTTTCTCCTTTAACATAGTTTCCAATTGCTTTTTAGTTATTTATATATACTTTCTGGATACTGCATGTTTATCTGATTTACTGCAGCACGTTTAGAATCTGAATCTACACTGCTATCCCTTGGCCTTCTCTCTATATATTTGTGCATCACTCCACTCTCCCCTGCCCCCTTCCTCCAAATCCTGTGTCACTTCTTTGAGAAGCTGATGTGCTTTGTATTCACACATGAATACGTTACACACACAACTGAATGATCAGGTAGTTTTACTTCCACAAATTCTGATCTCATTCATCAAACCTTTTTCTGCTTAGATGGGAAAATGTTGTAACTTGTGAGCCAAATCACCATCACTACTTAAGTAGAAAGGTATTAGAAGTCACTGCTGTTGCTATGCAACTCTTACGCTTCTGGTAGAACTGAAATATGTATCCTTTGAAAGCAATGCTCTATCATTAACTACAAGCTATTAGTGCACTACAATTTTCTGACTGGTTCTTACAGACGTTGATATATATTGTATCATGTCTCTTTGATAGTGATTTTGACAAATGCATCCTTCTTCACCATACACATTTTTCTACTGAAATATGCATTTTGGAATTCCTATGTGTTTGACTAACATGCTGGAAAGTCACACACTGGTGGCTTGTTTCTTCGCATATAAGAACTAAGGAAAGTTAAATCTCTTCCTAACCAAAACAACATCCTTATACTCAGTCTGATAGCATTTATTTGACTTTATTGCTAAAGCTTTCTAACAAGTCAGTTCTAACATTTAAAAAAATGTCCTAGACACCAAATTGTACTTCTGTGGAGAGAGGAGAGGAAATAATAGTAATAATAAAATCAGATAAACAGAAGGGAGAAGGGCATGGTACATGGAACCCTGCCATCAGTGCACCCACGGCTTCAACCTGGTCTGCAACTGTCTCTGGAGAAGCAGACACTGGCAGTCCTGAACATCATTCTCTGTAAGCCCCCATCACACCCCCATCAACCATTCTCCTTGTGAAATGAATCCTGGATGATGTGTTCCAGACAGAAAGAAATCAAACAACATTATGTGAGAAAGGAAACTGTACGTTGTCTATGGCCTGAAAGGGGAAGAGGAGCACAAAGATTCCATTACTGTGACCGAATGCACAGAGAAACAAAAAAGCTTGCTATGAACAGGGAATGATGAATACAAAGGGCCATTACTGAGCAGAACCCATTTGCTCTATAGTCTTAAAAGAAAGCATGATATGCCTTCCCATCCTCCTCTATCCTAGCATGTACTGAGGCAGCAACTGAGGGTACAGCTTTTCTTCCCAGCTCATCTTTACCTCTGAGTGCTGCACAAGTGTTTTTGGGTTCATCTTCAAATGCAGTTTTCATGGGAAATTGTGACCGTTAAGCTAGCATTATGCCAAGTGACATCACTCAGGATTAAGGACAAAATTTGGTTACAATCTGCTGAATATTATCTGCGTGTTTTAATGTTTTTGGCTGTGGAAACTTCTGTATGTATAACCATCCTGAACAAATTGGAGTTGAGGTAAAAAGCTTTTCTAAGCATGAATGTGTGTGATTTACTTGAGTTTCCACTGCTGTGTTTTGAAAGACTAGAACTAATCAAAATATTTTGAACTAGTTAAAATCCTAGCCTTGCACTACAATCAAGCTGCACAATGTTTTTATAAATGTTTTCTAACTGTCATATATTTAAATGCTGTACTTCAGAGGTAAAAGCTTGATAAAGGGGCAAACTTAGCTTAGAATATTCTCTTAATTAGAGAGTGGTGGTAAATCATTAAAACAGGATTACAGTTCAAAGTAACTGGACAAGAAATCAACTGAGTAAGATTATTCAGGGTGAAAGAGAGATTAGGGAAAGTGGTATACAACTGAAGTGTGGATCACTGAAAGAAAACTGGTGAAACAGACTATATTTTAGAGATGAATAATGTAAAGAATTATGGCAAACAGCAGTATCTCAAGGGGAACTTGGATCTACCAGAAAAAACCAAAAAAAACAAAAAAAAACCCACCACATTCTCACTCCTGTGACATAAGTACTGACTACGACAGGATTGATGACTTACTCTAATACTCTGTCAGGAGAAAACCAAACTGCTAAACATAGCATGATGAATGTAAAAACGCCACCTTTCCTAAGTCTGAAGACTGGAAAGATAATAAGGCATTCCGGGAACACAGAAAACAGACAGGATCTCTTTTATTGTGAATGGCTTTGAAAGCAGTTTAGGAAGGACTCTAAGATCAGGGTCACATAGGGGCTATATTGAGGGATTTAAGATTTTTTAAAGCTTTGTTTTAAATTCTAGAAATGGGAGTCATTAGCTCAGTCAGAGACCTTAACAGAAAAGAAAGCAGTCTTGCCAATAATGTTTTCATAGAACTATTTTGCTGTTGCTTTAGCTCCCTCAAGTGACTCAGTAGAGGGACAGACAAGTGCCATGGCCAGCATGAAGGAAGTGTCAGGCCCCAAAACTTTTTGCCGGGAGTTCAGATTAGAAGTTCAGGAAACTAACTTAGCTGTAACATCAAACCACTTCATCAAGCTCTGGCAAATACTGATGGCAGAAAACCTGGCCCTGGAGTCTTGTCCAGCTTATGTGAACAATCAAGCTCGTGCATATGAGACAGGACATAGCAACATTTTGTTTGAGAACATTCTCTTTAGAAACTGTAACAAGCCTGAATGAAACTGGAAATTTAAGGCATAAAAAACAGAAAATAAAAGTCAGGTGGAGTATATTCAAGACATGGGAATACAAGGAATTTTGAAAATAACAGTCACAGTATTCTATTACAAAACTAGAATTTGTTCAAAGAAGTGATGTAAAACATGCACTTCTTCTAACTACAAACAAAACTCTTACCTGAAGAGATCATCAGCAAGTGATTCTTCTCTTGCATGTCGATTCTGTTCCTGACAAAATAAGAATATTCAATATTTGACATTAATGATGAGGCTAATGAACAATACCGAACAGCAATATAGTCCAGTACTAACACAGTTTTTCCTCTAGAAATAACTTATTTCCATCTACTCCATTTACTGCATATTCATGATGCATAATATATTTCACTACTCAAATTTGGCCACTGTTATACAAACTAATCTATTAGTTGAAAAGCTGTGAGTTTTCACCAGAAGTATGTTTTTTGTTTTTTCAAGCATATTTCAGAAATGACCACAGGTTGGTGCAACCACTTGACAGGAGTCAAGTTTTGTTTTGTTCATCTTTCAGAAAGAATTCCTTACCTCCATTTCTTGCTTTAACCAGTCTTCCAACTCTGAATTCTTTTTAGCATGGTGAGCAATCAAATCTGATCCTCCAATAATGTATGGAAGTTGTCCTGCCCCTGGATAAGCTACCTGTTTGGCAATAAATGCTTACAATTACAATGCAAGGCAAGCACATTGCAAGTAAAAGGTCTGTTTTAATAAATTCAGAAAGTCTACTAAGATATCATGAAAGGAAGTATTTCTTTCTTTGAATAAAATTCATCAGACATGGTATTTAAATAAGACTGAAGTAAAAAAAAAAAAAAAAAGTATCTACAGAAAGCTATTAACTGCCTCCTTAAAAAAAAAACCTGACAAATTACATTTGCTAAATAAATACAGTAGTATATTAAATGAAGTTCAAAAACATTAGAAATTGATATTTACTAATAGATTCTATTTTACCTCCAGATGGAAGAGTAACCTCATAAGTAACAAAAAGGTGGGAAAGAAATTATTATTAAGGTTTATTCAGAAGTTTAAAGTGTCACTGGAAAGTGACAGCATACTGCTAGAAAGTTGCACTATTTGACTAACATTCTCTGAATTTTTTTATTGAAATACATTTTTAGTAATCTTATACCATACTATATTATTTTTTTAATATGAGCTTAAGTGATATTTTTTACACTGACCACCAAAGGATTTTCTTAAAGTTAGCTCCAAGAGCCAAGCAAGCAATAATCTTGCTTTCATCAGGTGCCATTTTTAGTAATATTTAAAAATATAGTGTTAGATAAAATTAGATAAATTAGATAGTCCTGCATCAGATAAAATGCAAGACACTGATTCATCATATGCTCCATGTAGGTCTTCTGCAAAATAAAACAGTGAGCTTTTGGGGGCACAACCTGAAGCTATGATTCTAGCTTAGATTATGGCATGCACCACTTAAGGACTTATCTCAAATGACAAACTTGGAATAAGAGAGCACAAGCATCCGAATAATCTAACATGAGGTAAGCTTTTGTCAGCCCAGTACTCTTCTACTCAGTTAGCAAAATATTGGCTCATAATATAACATGCTATTTAAATTGCTTTTTTCTATACTTACTATCAAAGTTTTAAAACTTTTCATAATTAATTTCTACAATATTAAGATAGTACTTTAAAATATTTAAAACAGTGCCACCTTGTGACCATTTCAAATATGCACGAACCTTTTTGAACACCTTGAAATTTTTCTGTCCCCCGTAACCTGTATTTGCAAACAGCTGACTGTTTGGTCTTGGATGGCTGACAACCAGTGATCTAAACTCAGTCAAGAGAAGCCTGCTAGGAAGGTTACTGGAGTCATCTTGAAGTTTGTTATGGTTCTTGTGTGGGAAGAAAAAAAAAGTTTAAATTCTAACAGTATAAACTTTAGAAGAGAGAAATGACAGTGAGCATAGCTGAGGTAAAAAATGAGAATTACAGAAGGGCATGGGGAAGCAGCAACAATGCTAGAAGTGCAGAAGATGGATGTACTTCTAGGCCTCCTTTTATACTACCATTAGTGCTGGGAGCTCAGTGAATTTATTTCTCTCCTCTATACACTGGTTGAAAAAACTAGATTATTAAAAACCACAGTAATAATCACACTGTCAAGGTTCCTCATTTAAGTAGGATTTTGCATCAACATAAAACTCCATGTAAAAAAGCCACACCTTTATATGCAATTAAGCTGTTATCCAAGAGTTACTTCTCTCTTCTTTCCCCTCACTCTGCCTCCTACTTTGGACTAGTTACATCAGGATTGCTTACTTAACTGGAAACTCCATTTGACTCTAAGGAAGACAAGGTTGAACATCTTCAGCTCAATTCTAGACTAGAGATTTATCATCTAGACTAAAGATTTATCATTTAGACTATAAATTATAGTATAGTGTTATAATATACAACAGTATACTGAAGTATAGCCTTGTAATATATGTAAAATTTAGTACCATCTAAACAACTTTTTGCCTATTAAGCTGGATCTGATCAATGGAGCAGTTGCATGTGGCATGGGAATGCTTGCAGGTCAGCCAGTATGTACAACCATTTTGCTGTCTGAGGCTAGATCTATGTGGGGTGGTAGAGGACAAGTACTGCAACACAACTGCAGTTAAACTATCTTTTACTTAAAACAGTTCCAGCACAGAAGCAGTACAGCTAGGTAACAGTAAAGTGCAAACTAATGGTCCCTTAATCCGAGCTGACTGCACTTCGGAATACCTGCACAGCATTTCCCCTTCCTGGGTTGTTCTCTTTACACACACGAACAGAGTTTATCCTGCCCCTTGTTGACTGGCCAGTCTCTTCTCCTTTCAAAACCTTTCCATTTCAGTTTTGTTTCACCTCACCTGTCATTCCCAGCTATGCTTCCCTCCTTTCCTCCTCCATCCTCTCTTAGTCATCTCACCTGTAACATACAGTTAGCCAGCTATTTACTGTTAATGAGTGTATGTTATATACATTTTCCCAGCGGTCCATCTCTTCCATTCTAGTTGTGATCTCTATAGAGCAGACAAGAAGATCCCATTCTTGTCTGGTCTTTAAGTAGTTACCTAACAAAAATACCAGTACCAGTATTAACTACACTGAACGGATAATAAGATTACATTAGGTTTCTGGAGTTTCAGTCATCTTAACTCTCCATAATGAATATCATCACATGGATGTGTAGATGAACTACAGTTCTCTGCGTCTTAGACAGCTAAGAAGTTAGACTGTACTATTCAAATTTACAAAGGTTTATTTCAAGGAATGTGATCTTTAGATCCTCCTTTACCCTGAAATAGCATCCCCAAATATTATGCTTTTAAAAGCAAAATTTAATGTGTTTTGTTAACACTTCTCAAAGCTGTTTAAAGTTACAACTGATCAGTTTCTTACCAAGACTGGCAACTCTTGCTTGAACTCAGTTTTCTTTTCTGAAATTGGAACTGATCCAAGTTCATCTTCTTTCTGTATGACAAAATATTGTTAAAAAGAAAAAAATATATATATGGAATTAAGTACAATTGTCATAATTACATAAGACTGCTTCCTACTCCTTCCAATGGATTAGGCATTTTCAAATAAATATAAATATTTAGACAGTAACAAAACTGACCGCACTGTATTTTTAAAATTATATGGGTTTAGGCACATCTTAGCTTTTTTTTTTCCTACTAAAAGACACAGTTATTTGCTCACATGTTTTTACCTTACACAGGCAGCAAAAGCTTTGTCCATGTCTACAACTTTTGAAGTCCTTTCCTGTTCCGAAAGTGCTATAAAAGCTTCCAAATATAAATAGTAGCATTTTCAGTTTCATATGTTAAATGCACATATGCCCAAAAGGACATTTCTTTACTAGGACAGGAAAGCATTCTGCAAGTGCCTTTCCTCCCACAGTTTAAAACCAAGTTTACATTTCCTACATTACTTTCACTGGCTGAAACAATCAGATCAGCTTTACGCACTCCGTAGATTTTGAATCATCTACCCACATTCTCTGTCATGCTAGCTAAGCAAGGTACACCTATACTTGAAGAAAATGGGTTATATAATTATTCCTATGGAGCTTTGTCAAGAAATCTCCTTGCCTATGCCACTGGAAATATAATTTATCTGACAAAATAGGTCTGAACTGGTTATTAACCTAACTGGTTTAAATATGCTACAGGATCAACAATGCTATTAGAAGACTTTCTCAAAAAGAAAAAAAATCTTTAAGTATGCATAGTTAATCTCAAAAAAAAATTAGTTAAATGTACAGATTTGTTTTCCTTTATAATCCTGACAATAAGTTACACCAAGAAAACTTTCTTAGACCCTAACAAAACCCATGACACGATCCTGGCAGCCATTTCAGACCCTCAGTATGGTCAGGTCCTTTAGATAGTATTTCCTCTCTGATACTGTAAAGAGGAAGAATCAAAGAGATTCTCTACAATTATAAGATAAAACTTAACCTGTGACCAACATTAAAAACTAACATTGTTATAAAGTTCGTTAGTGTTCATTTCTGAAGACTGTTCCAAAGACCTACACCACAGTATCCAGTGCCCACACAACCAATTGCCTCTGTGCTCAGGCACACAACACAACTGCAGGTCAGCAAGCTCCCTTTATAGCTCAACTGATGCAACTAACCGTTCAAAATTCACACGTAGCCAGAAGCAAACCCCACTAAAGTATCGACACAAGAGCACTAAGCTGGTCTGAGCGAAGGCCACCCAGACAGTTGCTGATGCTCACCTGCTCCCCGGTGAGCAAACTCCAGTGACTCAATCATACATTCAAACTTTTAGAAATTTCAAATGTTTACATGAAACAATATGGCAACTTTAACAGAGTCCTTACTGTATGTATGGCAAGTTATCCAAAGCAAATCAAAGAAAAAAAATACTCCTTTATTAAACAGCACGTAAATACTGCAGCATGTAAACACTGCCTACACTATGCAATAATCTGTCTGGGCAGTAAGCGTTTGTTTGTTTGTTTTAAATAAACAGAAATTAAAGCTGCTCCTTTCTTATTCTCCTCTTTGTTCTTAATAGGCTGCTTTGCTAGGGCTCTCAACATTGCTGCCTTCTGCAAACTGTTTGGGGGCTTTTTTTGTTTTTTTAAATAATGTGGCTACTTGTTAATTCAGCATCCCTTGTTTTCTTGGTTTCTCCTAGAACCCCACCTTATTCTTAAGAACAAACACTCACGCAAGCAAAAAAAAATTTCAAGAAAGCTAAAAATACCAAGAAAGCTCTCCATGACTGGAAAAAAATATGCAACAGTTCTTTTCCTCTTTAGTCTCTCTTTCTCTGATTTGTTTTAAGCTCTTTAAATTAAATTTTACTATTTGCATACTGATGAATGAATGTGAAATCATAATATTGAAGCTATGTTAAAGCTGTGCAAATCAAAAGCGTAAAATCTTGGAACTTCTGTATTCAGTGCACAGCATGCTAATATGAGTCAAATCTTGCTGCCAGGCTCTTGGCTTTTTCAAGTAATATGTTTACAAAACTTCAGAACAACTCTCTCAAACAGATACTTCGTTAGTTAGCAAAGTCAGTCAGTCAATTTACTGTTGTGCATAGAAGTGTAGTCCATCTAGAGCATCAGCCCAAAGCCTAATATACAGAGAGAGCATGTGAAAGAATGTTAAAGTAAAAAATAATTTAAAAAACACTCTCAGAATAGTGTTTTACTAAGACAGAATTCCTTTGTCAGTGAAACCTATTTCTAAAGGAGAAAACCAAAACTCGTAAGATACATGTATACTGGATCAAGACATATAAAGTATCAGTTTAACTCCACTTTATTAGTTTTGCTAAGATGAACTGCCATACTCAAATAAAGGCTACAGTTATTTCAAAAACAGTAGTTCTTCACTACTATAAGCGATTTCTAGACACTGAAATAAATACAAACAGTCCAAGAAAAGAAAACCTTCTTCTCAAGTAGTAAGTACAACTGTGTTTCATACTCCGATGATTTGCACCTATACTGACCTGACAGGAAGCCTTCCATCTTTTTAGTTTGTTTGCTTAATATTAAAAACACATTCTTTCACAAAAGCTTACCAGACTGTTCGTATACACAGTTTAGTGGTACTCATTTTTACGGACATAAAAGATTGTTAAAATTCTTGCCTAAGGGATTCAAATCATTAATGTGACGCCTCCAGAGGTGCTCTGACTGGAAAGATGTCGGACACTCCTATAGCATCCAACAGAAGAATCCTCAAGTAAATGTAGGAAAGGTTATGTAAGTAAAAATATAATGGTGAAAAAATATTTTAAATTGTTGGACCAGGGAGATATTCTGCTGTTCTCTTATACTATTTTCAGCAAAAAGATAGGAAAATAAAAAAAAAAAAAAAAAGAATACAAGCAGCTTTCAGTTCACAAAGAAACCATGTCCTGAAGAATGAAAAAAACATACTTAGATAGGTGCAACACTGCAGTGTTCACAGGTAATATCTATGTTACATCCATTTCTACATTAGAATGATTTGAGAGGTTTAAGCAAAAAAAAAAAAAAAAAAGCTTTATAAAGTAGCTTTCTGTATGCAGAAAGCCTTGTCTTCATAAAAATCCATTTGCATCCTTCCAATGAAGTTGTAACTTCCAAGGTCAGGCATGCCTGAGCAAATGACTTACCAGTAATTTACTCTCCTCTCTTTGCATTACATTTACTTCTTCAATTCTACTTCCTTTGGCTTCCAAACATCTTTTTTTTAGTATATTGCCTTGGGATTTCTGGCCATGACCTCCCATTTCATCTTCCCAGTCTAGGTCTCTGCTTCCAAACACAATTTCTAGTGCCTCTGTATCTTCAGATAAATCATCCAACTCCTTTCTCTTCTTTGGTGCATGCTTTTCATTATTGTCAATTTTATCACTTGCTGGTTTGCCACTTTCCCTCAAAAGCTTTATACCTGTGTCTTCTAATGCAAAATTTGGTTTTTGGTCCAGCATGTTGTTTTCCTTTTGACACTGTTCTGCTTCGCTGCTCTCTGCTGATGAAGCTGTGGGTTGAGTATGCTTAGAAAGAGGTGACAACCTTTCCTCCAATTTTGCTAATTTAGGTACAGATGTTTCTCCTTCTTCTTCAGTTCTTTCCCTTAGCCAGAAAGGAATTACAAAAGAAAGGAATTAAAAAAGCATCTTTAAATATGATTAAGTTTATCAGCAACATAATAGCTTCCTAAGGTTTTACTGATTGTATTGTGAAATTCAAACATAAATAACCTTGAGACAAAGCTCTCCATTTTAGGATACTGACCTAAAAATTATCTTTCAAAAAGTAAATAAAGTACAGCACAAGCTTTTATTTCTACAATAGTTATATTTTTACAAAAGTCTATGTTTTGAATAAAATGTACACTCTTGAGCTGAAATGAGTTTCCAGAAACAGCACCAACACAATAGTGAGAGAAGTAACAGCAAGAGCATCTCCACATACCTTTTCCCTCTAGCTACCTGGAAGTAATTTGTAATCGAGTTACACTGCTGACGTGAAGCACTCTCTTTAGGTTTACCCACTTCTGAAAATTTACATGGTGAGAGAGGATGACTTTTTTGGCTAAAGCCAGATGTTCTGTTCATTCTAGACATCAATGTTCCTGTATTTACATTGCCACTTGTACTAGGGTTTTCCTTTACAGTGGTTATATCCTCGAAAGCCATTTTCCTTTTTCTGTCCATCTGAGGAGTTTTCACTATCTCCATACTGTATTAGAGAGAGAGAAAAAAAAATTTAAGTGAGCACACGAGAAGCTACCAGAGATTTATACAGCAGAATATCATTTTCTTAAAGCTGTACCTGTACTTTGAACATATTTATAAACAATGTAAGTGTGCTAACAACATAAACTGTAAAATACGCTATGATAAAATACTGTAATAATCATTAAATGGCTTTAAAATTTTGAATACAGGTTTGAGAGTCAGATATGCAGTATCTGCTTTTGTAGTCGAAAGAATCAAAAGACCTGTCCGATATTTTCTGTTACCTACTTGAAATCTATCTATTCTACTTGAAAGCAGAAACTAGCTCATTGCAGACAAGTGACAGCAATTTAGTAACTGTCACTTCAGACACTGTACATCATTGTCCATGGCAATCATACAGTTCCTCTGCCACACAAGTTCACTTTATTTGCAAGCATTAGCTTAGAAACTATTTCCATTCATGCTTACCACGTGTGCTCTTCTAGCTCTGTATCAGCTACATATACTGTGCTATTATCCATAGTAGCTGGCATTATGGTTTCAGCCACGGCCAAACTCTGAGAAATGGCTGGGCCTAGAACAGCTGATGCAGGAGTAGTTTTAGTTGCAGCTGCAAGATCAACACAACAAAAAATTAAAAGGTTATTATCCATTCTGTTTTTCTTTGCATGCATGATCACATTACCATCATTGGTAACTGACCAGGTGAAATTTTAGTAAAATGGTCTTCAGGCAATTTATTTCTCTGTTTTAATCATGAAATCATCCAGATTCAGTCATTAAAAAAAAACAAACAAACAAAAAGAAACAGTTCTAAATGACAGGATTCTGGGATTCATTTTTAGTTAAAAATTGCACTAAATTAACTATGGCATTTTACTGATCTAAAAATGAAGGATCAGTGGAATTTAAAGTGGAATTTATTAGTATAGACTTAATTACAAAAAAAAAAGAGAAAGAAAAAGAAAAATACATACTTTATGCAAAACAGAGCACAAGATCCATTATCAGTTTGCATTTAGTGTCTCATGATGACCTCTAACATGTGGCAGTTATAACTGGGATTATTCCTAATAGTATAGTATCACTATTTCATACTTAAAGAAAAAAAATCTGATTTAGAATAAGATGTCCTCTACAGCCAAGTTGCTTATAATCACCATAGTGAGAGACTGCCTTAAAACATTGTTTGCTGCTGTTTGGTCAGTCGCATTATTGCTCTGTAGAACAGGAAGAAGAGCCTATACAGCTTCTTTTATACCGTGTTTGCACTCCTCCTTGCCTTCATGTAATTATGGCTTCTTTAAGTCAAAGGACACTATCCTTCACTATTTTCACATGTCTCACCATGCTTCTAGATATGTATTTTTAATTGCCACCCATTTCAGCCACATACATTTTTCCTATACCCAATTCTGAGGGTTTCTATGACGATTTCATTATTTTTATAATCCATTATTTATACATTCTAAAATTCATTCTTGTTTGTTAACACTGTACACTGAATAAACTATAGACCCTCTCAGGTCTCCTTCTTGAGCTACTACATCTTGCACATTTTGCTATTCATTGTTGTGAGACAAGATCAAAGGAAGAGGTCTTGTTTACAGCCCCTTTGATTTTTAACACACATACACAGAGGTTCTTGATAACCTCCAAACTCTATAATTTGTTTTCTTTTAGAAAATAAACTGTAAGCATACTTAACTTAGAAGCCTGCTATACGACCTTTTTATGCAATTGAAACAATCAATTTAATTTTTATCCAATTGAATCATCTAACAGGAAACAACAATCAGCATTTCTAATTTATTCGGATGTCTGCCAGGTCAATATCTTTAAGTTTACTTTGAGAATCAATTTCTTTTATATTGTTCTTCAAATTAACTGGATGGACAGTGGCCCAGATCAAAGGTATTCAAACAAAAATTCTAGTCAACCAACACATTTCTGTGGGCTTTACCAGTTCTGCATGTACGTCTTTCTCTCTTCGAAATACATTTTTGAATAAATAATGTTCTTATAAGAAAAGCAAAAATTTTGCTATTTTGTTTTTTTCTTAAAGTTTCCAAGTTTAAGTTCTTAATTTGATTTAAGTTTTTTAAAGCTTTTTAAGGACTTGGTACCTGATGCAACACTTTGTCAACAGTTATGTATATAATCTTAAATTATTTTCTGTTCACAATTTTATAGAAACAGAACACATACTAACAATTTTGGAAGAAACATGACAAGGGGAACAGCGAAACAAAAACTTTGTCTCTCACACATTTTTATTCCTATTATATTAATTAGCAAATACAAGATACGCTTCAAAACAAAGCTTGAAATGTCTGCCCCCGACCTATGACTTCGGCAAATGTGGAAATGCTGTTTCAGTGGTCTGAATTGTTATTTTAAGGTTATGTTTGTTTTTGCAGGGGGGTGGAGGCAGGAGAGGAATTCTCCTAATGCAAATAAGGCACACCTTTACAAATTCATTCATTTCTTATTCTCTTAGTTTCCAGCATTCATCTTTTACTTCCTTATGACCCCAGTCATTTCATAGAAGTTAGAATAGCACAGGATTCACGTACTACTACACAGATATTGATCCTGTGGCCACTAAAAATGTGAACTTCAGAAAATTCACAAAACACACACACAAAATAATCCTTTCCTTGTTGTACTATATGTCTGCTTTTTAAGATAATTTTAGATCTTCTACTGTTTTGTTTACATCTACAGGTCAAATAGTTTTCAATGTAGTTTATTTCAAGACCATTAAAGAAGAGTTACCTTTTCAGTTATATTTCAGACTTGCACACATTTTTCATACAGTGTCATTCTATTTTAGTGGTCTTGTAAAAAAACCTCCCCCCCCAAAACAAGAAAAAGAGGATTGCACAGTCACAGAAATCTTGCCTCTTCAATGTTGTTAAGTTTTTAGTATTCTTCCTCCAATTACCTTTGTCACCAGGCTGCTTTCGAGGGTTGCAGTATCTTTCTGTAGACATGAAGATAACTGCCAATCCAATTTCTGCCTCAGGAATAGCCCTTAGATCCTTGCTATTAACACACAAATAATATTAAGACAAACCACTAGAACAAATGCTTCTCAGTACAGATTAAAAGATGAAGTAACAAATGGGCACAAATATGATACGGTACAAAACGTTCCACTCTCTCTCTATGCAAAAACATCAGTCTACACTACAATTTTCCACAATACAGTAAGACAGCATATTTATCCACTGACATACCCATGTCCCACAAGTATGAACTACCATGTTTCTTGCTGCTACGGCTACTGCCTAGTCTCAGTAATCTGGCAGATGCATCTTTCTCTGCTTGATCTTAGAACTGGGCATTCAACCATCTGTGGTGTTCCATTAATTCAAAAATATATGTGAATAGAAAAGTGACGTGAAAGATTCAAGTACTTCTGACAAGACAGATTTCAGTACAGACATGCCTCTGCACTACCACCATGAGAACAGCATAAGCACAGTGGTTTTTTCCCCATATGTTATAGGAAATTCAGAGGAACTAGACAGCGTCTACTTACTAGGTTTACAGAGCTGGGTTTTTTTTTCTTTCACTATTTATTATTATAGACGGTAGCATTTTTATGATGCCATGAATATATAGCCTGTTCTCTTAAAAAAAATCCAATTTTTATTAAATAGAAGCTGCCTTTCAAAAACATTATATGCATATACTTAAAGGGAAATGAGTGACATGACTGCAAGGTGACATTTCGCATGTTTTCTGTGAAATAAATATGTATGTTTATTCAAAGTCAACACACATGATCTAACTGCAATTTTTAGAATATATTCATTTTTAACTTCTTTTAAATAGTAGAATTAAAAAAGAACTTGCTAATTTCAAAAATTGTTGTTTTAACAAAGATTCATTACAATTAGTTTTTGTAGAATTGGATCCTCTTTAAAAAAGAAAAACCCTCATAGAGCAGTCAAATCCTTTCTTTCCTGTTGCAAGAAATTATAGTTACTACATTATTTAAGTACTTAAAGCAACAAATAACATGCCTTCTTTCTAAGTATCCTACACTTTAAGAATGCAAACATCATGACTAAATCACGACAAAAATTCTGCAATTACCCTATCACAGTAAGACAGAGCAATGCTTCACCTCTGCAGAACAGTCAGAATGGAATCAGTCCAGTTTCTCATAGACTCAGATCCTGGGATCTGAGAGTTTGTCAGCCCAACATCAACAACACAAACTTCAGGAGCAACCAGTAAAGAAGTTTCTTTTCTTCCCTCTGTCATCAATTTTGCTTCTCCTCCTCCAAGAATAACTGCTGGACTCAGTTTCTTGTGCTAAAGAGAATGCAATTAAAAAAAAACAAACCAACAAACAAAACATATTAAAATGTAGTGAGCTCAGAAGTATGCTACACTATCAGCATAATGCTCATCACTGATGCACTAACAAAAGTTTGTTCAGTTTCTCCCACTATACTTCGTCTTACTGGGGTCACTTTCTTCTAAAAAGGTGAATATATGGAAACCTTTATATCCTGATGAGCCCTGAATGAGTATGAATCCACAGAGAACAGAAACTGTGCTAAACTGCCCCTGCAATATTTCTGGAATGCAAAGCCCAATTACCTGCTTGGCAGTTAGAAACAGGAAAGTTTTTCCACTGAATATCTTTTTCCTTTCATGATGCTCAGATAGATCCAGTTTTTCAGTGCCAATGGAAGGCTCATCAACCGGGGGATAAAAGCTGCAGGAACAGAAAATTAGTTATGAAATTCAGATTTACACATCAATACTGACTAATACTCCTTTCTATTTCAGAGGAAAGCGTTAAAGGTAAAATAATTTCTTTGTTTCCATTAAAACTATTTATACAAATATTTTTTAAGAGACTGGAAAAGGAAATAGAGCCTCTCATTTCTCAGTATCTAAGTTAAGACCAAGATTTTCTACTTCAGTAGCTAAAAAGCACAACACTTTCAGGAATGTATCCAGCTTATCTACTTTAAGCAACCACGGTACATTATCAACTAACGATATTGATAAATGAGACTGCAGTCTCATTCTGCACTTACTCTGGCTAATACTAAACGCCAAACAAAAACAGTCATCTTGCTTCCTCTGTCCTTCAGGCGGAGACTGCCATCCCTCCTTCAGATCAAAAACAAAACAAAACAAAAAAACCCTGTGCACCACCAAACTAGATGACAGCCTGTTACTCTGGCAGAAAACAAATTCACTTTTTCTGGTAGAGCAGAGAACTGAACTGATTCACTCTGCAGCTTCATAATTGTTTTTATCCAATTACAAAGAAAATGGCCAGGAGTACAGCTAGGGAAAAGATTAGGCAAGAGTGAAACTGTACCCTGAATCTTTAGTTTTGGCCATGTAATTCACACGAAACCAGAAATGAACATCTCACACACTCTCCTGTGATAACTTTGGACTAACTCTGGTTATCTGCAAAATGATACGGTGATCTCAACTCCAGTTAATGACAGCATATTGACCTCAAAAAACACCTGTGGAGTATGACAGACATTTTACTGCTCGCTCAGGATACTATTTACAGGATCCTTGAGCCACATATTCACTACCACAGCAGTTTGGACGGGACAAGGTAAAGGCATATCCTAAAAAGGAGCGAGAGCGTGGGTAGATTTTTAACTGAGCCACACCTCTTCTGTGCCTAAACAGCAGCTCATGCATGTACTCTGAATGAATGCAGATCTACATATCTTTATTCTGACTGCTCATTTTATGTCCTTCTCACACTATCATGCAGAAAGAAGAGATGCTGAACACACAAACCAGATTTAGGGGTCAACAACGCAGAAAGTTATATTCATACATGCACAAATGTTTTTAATTTTTTTAATCAATCATCCAAAGATTATCTGTTTCTAAACATGCAACATAATCCCTGAAATGCTGAAATATTTAAGTTTCTGGAAAAAAAATGGATTTATTATATAGGTAGTTCCACCATCCATAAGCACACCAATATGCCCCTCAGAAACAGAGATTACGCATTCTTAAAGCTGAACACATGCACAGGCACATAAATCTTATACTGCATTCAAATACTCAATTCAATTATAATTGGCTAAAATGCACTAAAATATTAGAGTTAGCTTTAAATAATCTTTGTTATTTTGTGTTTTTCTCAATCGACTCCTAAAGCTTTACATATACAACTGAAATTGGTAACCCTCATGAACTTCAGGATTTGAAAAATGAGTATTTGGTGAGATTCAGCAACCTGCTCAAGTCCAGTTACAAAAATATTTTTCCATTACTTCATCTGATACTGAAACAGATATTATAAACTACACTAATTTTAAGGAATAAAGCAACTCAGATTTTAGTAAGGAATATCAGTGCACTCCAAAGTCAACATTCCTGAAGCCCACATAACTATGTTACCAAATTTGAGTATACGATACTCCTTATATAAACATTTAACATAATATATAAATTTATATAATAAATATATATAATATATATTATATATAATAATTGTGTTATGTTTATATAAATTTATTTAAATACATATATAAATAAATTTATATAAACATAACACATAAACAATAATTTCCAAAGAATACCTCTTCATCCCCCTCAGACAGACAGAAGAAAGTAAATTAAAGTAAGTTTGTTTCCCAAGTCAAAATGTGACAGCCTATTAAAAGCCAGCATATTCACCAAATGAATTGCCTAATACCCCCCAAACTGAAAAAAAGAAAGCATTCTATTTACAATTGAAACAGTCTTCAATTGATCCTTCCTCTTTGCAAGCCAACCAAGTAATTATATAGAAGGGAATAAGTTTCATTAGACAGAAAAGAAAAGAATTTTTTTTAGGGGGTGGTGTTTGTTTTCTAAAACACACAATGCAATAAGGAATATTTAGTCATTAGAAGTCTCTATCTGTCATTGTTAAAGAACTTAGAAATTGCAACTGGCAAACCCCTATCTAATCTACAAGTAACTTTTAACAAATAGAAGGTTTTTAAAAAGTCTTAATAGGAGAACAGAGATAACTTTCCTATTGCCTTGGCACTGCAAAATATTTGCAGACAAGAAAAATCTCTCTTACAATTGAAAAGTTTCTGCTAGTAACAAAAAAGTAACTGAAAATTTTTGTTACACAGCTTCAAGAGCATCTCATACACTACTGACAACATATCTTACTGTATTAACTAGAAGTCTTTAATCCATTGCTTGAAGCATCAGAGGCCAGAAAGAAAATATGGTCTTTTTAGGTAAGTCTCTTAATTGCTTCCTTAAGAAAAAAGGGAAGCTAAGATACTGCCCATAACATAGGACTCCTTTGTCCTGAAGTATGAATTTTGCTATAGATGAACCTTGGAAAAAAATACTATTTAGTTTGCCATCATAGTCAAGTAAGCCATATGAATGGATCTATATGAAGGTAATATACTTTTGTCATTTTTACAAAAGCCAGTCTATGATTTTGGGTTTTTTCATGTTGCTTAGCAACAACAGAAATTCAAGAATTTTGATCCTAGAAGCTATGCCATAGTGATTTGTATTACTGGTTCCGTTTTTATGCTGTCTTACATAGAGGTGGTCCTCTATCAGTAAACAAAAATGTTAAAGACAACCTAGGGAGAATCTCCCAGCAAGAACTGTTACTGATCAGTGTGATTTGACTTCTTCCACTAAGACTTCTTCCACTTCTCAACGTTATTTCTGGCAGTATTATCATCACAATCATGATAGAGGTAAAGATCAGTCAAATAGAAAACAGATAAACAGTATTCAGATTCAGCCTTTGATTACAAACTCTGTTTCTGCTCTGTACTGCCACTACTAGGGCACAAGACTACAGATACTGAGCCCTGCAGAGGCAGTTATTAACCTATAGTAAATATGGGGGACAGGGTCATTTTTAAAAACCAAAAGGATGAGTACAAACGGACAAATAGTAGTTTGCATTACTTCAAAACTCAACTATCTTTTCCCTAGAAATACATTTCAAACCTATCCTTCTGAATTTTGGCAGCAACTTTCAAATGATCATCTTGCCTTTGTTTTTTCCTTCTCCCCCTCAACAAAACCGTTCCTTATTCTCCTTTGAAATGCTCATCCAGTCCTGATTTAAGCTCAAAGGGAACATACTCCCTTTCCATCCTGTGATTCTGAAACTCTCCTTCTACTTTCTCCCAAAAGCTTTGAATACAGCAACACCACTATCCAGAAAAGCCCCTCTACAGTCTACAATCTTTCATTTAAAAGATCTTGATTCATGATGAGTTTCTGTTAAGGGCTCAAGTCACCCTCCTACCTTTTCAAAGCCCGGCACCATATACACTGAACTGCTGCAATAAAACCTGTCATTACATATAGGGCTGCACTTAGCCATTAGTGAACTTTTAGGTTCCAGCAAGTGCTGGAGGATTGGGGTGAAGTATTTCACAATAAAAAGTCTCAAATAAGAAGCCACATTCACTATATTAATTGCAGATTTACAATCCTGTGAAGTCTTGGTATAGGCCGAAAAGCTTTAATGTTTTGGCACTTTAGGATTATCTTAACACTAAGATAATTTGGGCTCAGTTCCATAGTGCTAATCAGGGTTTAATTGACAGTATCACTTGGCATTACCACACCAATATGTCTTTCTTAGTTCAGACCCACAACAGTACTGGCACAAGTTGTGTAGTGTCATGTGGATGTACCAGCTTGGGTCAGCTCTAGCTTCAGTGTAGAGATTCCCTGTGAAACTGAAAAGCATTTTTGGAAATCAAATGCAAACAGCTGCTAAGTAAATTTTAAGTATCTTCCCACAAATTACATCTTAAAAGATCATCCATTTGAAATACTGTAATTATTTTAAATATAGATCTGTTTATTACACCAGCTGTCTCATTTTGCCAGATGCATAACTATCATCTCTTTGAAAGCTAAATATTGGATATACTACTAGTGTCAATCACATTTAGTGAGCTCAATTCCTCTGAGGGTCTTAACAGTTAACAAAAATGTTAAAAAAAGGGAAACATATCCATCAAATTCTATTTTAGGGAGCACTTAACAGCTGAATTATACTGTCTGCTCTTAAGAATTTAATACTGAAGGAATGGACAATGTCCATCCTGGTTTTAAGAGCCTAAGCAGTGTTACCACACAGTAACAGCAGCCTTACAGGTAGGTATCACTAAAACAAGCTAATCTCAGATGACACAACCAATGGCTGGCTTTCATTGGCTTGTAGTATCTGTATTAAAATAAATAAATAACCTGCCATTATAGCTGATGTCCAGCGTTCCAGACAGGATTCTAAGTAGCTTCTGGTTAGTCTTCTCACATGCTTTCAAAAACAATGCAGAAGTTTAAGTAGCAGGAAAAATAATAGTTTACTAAATTTCTCCCTTTTTTCTGAAGTGGAAAACCAAATGAGCTTTAAAGATGAGAAACTCTTGAGGTGACCAGTTTGATATACTACATAAACCTCTGCAATTGTAAAACAGAATCTAGAAACTAAAGAACATTTGCTACCAATCACTCCAGACTGGCATCTGTATTGTTCTCACAAGGCACTGTTATGTTCTGTGAAATATATTTACCATCTAACAATTACAGGTTAATATGAATCCTCTGCAGCACTGCTCCCATTACCACATGTGCATCACTGAAGTTTGTTTAGCTGCCCTTTTTTTCTCCCTCCTTTAAGCTATTCTACCAATGGCTACTATCAGACCCATTATGTAAAATTAATTAAATCTCTATGTCACGACATGCATATGCATATACATAGATTTGTAAGTATACAAGAGCGTATGTATGTGCATACATATACACATATATATATAAATAAAAAAGCAACAAAGTTATTTCTGATCTTCCTCACCACTCATTTCAGCCACCTCAAAGGTCTGGTATCCAGTATCCACCATATTAAAACAATTCGTCCAGAAAAATCCTAATGGCTTTAATGCATTTAAAATAATTTTACTTCACAAATTATTCTTCCCACTAACTAACATAAGGGCTCAACACTTGTTATTTTCCAAATGCCAAGTACGCTTTCTACTTTCTAATTGTCTATTTTTTTAATGTTTTTAAAAGCTTGAAAGGAATAGAAATGATTAAAGAACAAGTACCTATGGAATTTACTTTTTTAAAAGAACACACGATGAGAATTTCTTACCCGCATAAATCATGTGTTCATACAAAAAAATAACAAAAGGAAGAAAAAAAGTAGACAGTCTCCCTCTTCATGGTAAAAATGGCTGCATTACAGGCTCAGGTGAAATTCTCTCATAAAACAATGGGATTATTTTACACTTGTCTACATGAAGAAAGTGACCAGAAGGGCTATTTTGCAATATTTATTTATTCCAATGCAAGAATTACCTTTTCAACTTAATTTAACCCTGAAAACAGTATTTTATATTCACATAATGAAGTCCAACGCACATTAGTCTCACTTCAGCTCTTGCTAGAAAATAAAAAATTCGCTGTTTCAAGGAATTTAATGGTCAGGCTAACTCTGTCTTGACCAAAGCTTACAATAAACTCAGAAATTAGAAACTAACAGCGTACTGGGAAAATACGTTTTCATATTGAAATAAGTTTTAAATAAGTATTTGTTTTATAAAAATCTAATTTTCTTGTTTTCAATGTATCAACACTCAAAAGAGTTTAAAGGTTGTTTCAAAGATACTACCACATAGATTGCTGTAGCAACCTCTGAAAACAAATTCCTATGCAGAGCTAGTAACATGTCTACACATATAATAAGTACCAAGCGCCTACTTTTATATATATATATATATATATATTTACACACACACACATTTATAAACAAATTCTAGAGATGAAAGCAAGATTGCCAGAATATTAAAATGTGTTTCATATTAAGCATTCTTCTGCAACTAAAATTATTGCAGTTCATATACTTTGTCAAATTTGAACAGATAAACATATAATTATTTGATAATTTAATTCCCATAAATTTAATTCTGTGACACTGAAAATTTAATACTTACTTTTCAGGAGCTGGCAACTGTTGTCTGGACTGAATAGCTTTGATTAATTCAACAAAAAACTCTGGTTTTATAATTGGTCGACAACAAATCAAAGCACATATAGTCTGAAAAGACGAAAAATATATTTAATGCACTGAAAGACTCATCTAGAATATGCTTCAACTGACATTAGCTTTATAAGTTCTCAAATGTGGAAAATGTTGCACAAATGAATACAACTTTGACTTTGCTGTCAAGAAACATGGTAATTTTGCTTTTAACAATCTATTTTTTAATTGCTGCGTTGACCAAAGTTATGAAAATGAATAAGCCAACTGATTAAAATCAACAGTCTTCAAAAAGAGAGCTAAAGCTCCAAACCACAAAACAATGCCAATATGTTCTTTGGCAGGGAGGGCACAGAAAAGTTCTACATAACAGCTTATGAGAAAGAGTATTTAGAAATCAAACAGTGGCTAAATAAGCATTAATATCCAATTTGCACGTAATTATACTGAGTATAGCAAGTGAACTGGAAATTTGAAAGGCTAGACTTTCCTCCCAAAATAAAGTGTGCCTCCTTTAACCTGTTTGTAACATAACATAAAAAACAAAGAGAAAAGGAAGACATGGAGAAATGAGAAGACTAGTAAGAAATCTGTCCTTTGTTGAAAAACAAAAAAACACTGGTAGAAATGACAACCCAGTGAGCATCAAACCTTACACTCAGAAAATAATTAGAATGGTTATGAAAATACAGACTAAAAATTAAGTAAATACTACCTAATTAGGCGATTTTCTTTTAGAGACGTACAACAATGCTATTTGGAGTGATTCTATTAATTTGGGTGTGAAGTGAAGCTCCATAGTCAAATAAGCAGAGTCACGTGGGTTCTCACCAAAAAAAGGTGATTTCATTCTTTTACCACCCCAGGGCTTATTCTCAGTCCCCTCATTGGGCTGGCACTAACGTGCATACAACTTGATCAAGAAATGTGTTCTTTTACATTGCAAGGTTACTTCTTCGTCTAGATGAGTTCTCTCATCCCAATTACTATGTAGATGCATGAAAGGTATGGCTAGCACAGGAGAGGCAGCAGAAGCACAGTGGGAAAAGATTCACCCCTTCTGACAAAGCCCTCAGTTTTCATACTTAGAGGCTCTGGAACTGAACTGTGGAGAAACTTAGCAGAATATAATAGAATTGGCGAGACTGGCCAATTAAAAAAAAGAAAAAGAGGAGGAAACAACATTTTTTTTTATTGATAGACTGGCTTTTCTACAAATAATACAGCAACATTGGGGGGAAAAAGGCAAGGTTTTGAGAATGTAAGTTTCTCTTATTTCTCTTACTAAGTCTTCAAACAAAACTCCTTTTCAGTTTTTAGTTCATTTAAAAAATGACATTTTCGCTTTGAAACATAGAGATGTATGTTTATCTTTCTCCATCCTCTTCCTACTCTCTCCGTTATTTAAACAGCTTTATTCATTTTCTCTTCCCTCCAACCTCTCATCAACATACATCTCTTTCTAAACTTGGAAAATAAAGAGTAGTCTTTATTGCTTTTTAAAGGAAAATTTTGTCTAACTAAAGTCAAATGAATCTTTGACACATTCTTGAGCAGGTCTAGAATTTAATCGTTCTCATCTGTGGGAAAACTGCAAACCAACTCAGTCAATATTCAAAAGCTCAACATACCTTCACAGTAACTTTTACTGACACCATTACAAGGTGAGTACACTCAGTGGTCCATTCATTCATTACAAGGCCTCCAAGCTGCTGGATGGCTTCATTCAAAGCAGTTTTTCCAGCGATGTCTAAACATGAGGAGCAGACAACTAAAGATTCATATTCTACTCTGCAAAGAACAAGTATAAGAGAATTGTCTTCCTAGTTTTAGTGAAGCATTGCAGTGAACAGAGCTGACTGTTAACTATGTTTGTCCCACAACAACCCCATACGTCTTACGTAGATCAAGGACTGTGATTTAAAGTTACCTGAGGAAAGGAAATACTGTTTTTTATTCAGAAAAATTAAACTGCATTTTGATTTGATGTCTGAAATGTTTCTGAGGCTACCCAAATTCTTTGGTCCCAAGAAAGAGGACAGACATTTCTTGGAATTAAAGCTGCAGGGTTTGAGATGAAGGGAATATTGGAAGAAACCCTACTTCTGAGGATTTTTTCTAAGGGTGTGCTTCCAAGGGCAAAAAGTACACTTAACAGAAGAGTTTGTAAAGTAAATGAATTAATACCTAAAAACCAGAAGTTTCATAGAGTGTGAATTCAAGCAACTTTTGATGGCCCTTACTCTTGACCATATGCCTATTTACATTTGCAGATCTTCCACATGGAATTACAGCATACCAAGTCCCATGACTTGATTTGCCTTAGTTGGCAAAGCAGAAAAAGATTTAAATCATCTTTCAGGTACAAAAGTCGCAATGCATTTGATTTTGTGACATGTGTACATTTCAGGTATGTTTATCTAAATGTCCAAAGTAAGTTATTGTAAGAAGTGGTGAAGAATGCTGCCTTACCATTAAATAATAGCAGTAGAAGTAACATAATAGTCAAATTTTCAGAAAAAAATCCAACTTCTGGTTGCTTTAATACTGATTTTAGCGGTCTTTAGTAAATGTGCTACTTACCTGCCACTTTACTTCAAGGAGTGTTGCTATATATTTGCAGGGATAGCACTGGCTAGCACATTAAGTTTGAAAACTAATAGTAAATTGTGTTCACTAAAGAGGAGGCAGGCATATGTTATAGTAACAGCATTCAATGGCTAGTGCTGTATAAAGCATTCTCTAACTATCTCAGTTCTTATCTAGTTACATTATCAACAGATGACAAGAGCTCAGCAAGACTCCCTCCCTCCCCTACACTTCCCTCTCTTCTTCAGAACAGTTTGTTTTAGGATTATTTTTCCTTAACTAAAACTTTGTTCTTTGCTTAAGATAGTCTGAAGGCACTCAACGTACACAGTTCAACATCTTCCCAAAAGCCACTGTTTTACTATAAAACAATTTTAATGTCAGAAGCAGGTGCAGAACATAAATAAATAATACTTCTCTATCTCCTTTGCTTTCTAAAAACACATAATTCGAATTTTTTATTATCTTCTCGTAAATTTACATGATGTGCTAAAATACTCCTATTGAAAGCTGTAATTTTCACACTGGTGTTTTAGTATCAATGTAACTAGTTCTTACCTAAACTTGCTTTCAAAGACTCCAAAATTGACTCTGTCACCAGACTCTAAAGTCCTTGAAGTGCCATTCAGTTTTGATCCATTAACAAAGGTACCATACTTGGAGGTATCCTTTATTGTTAATAGAGGGACTGAGAGAGACTGGCTCTGAAAATAAGCATAAATAAGCCTTGTTAGTTAATCGGAAACAGGTTTCTGTTATGACAGAATAAAGCACTCGATACTTAAGAAAAAGCCCACTAGATATTACCGTAAATAAAGATTTTGGACAATGATGCTGGCTATACATCTTTTTTTTCTCCACTGCAAAGGGAGGAGAAAAATGCATACATTTCTAGCTTCAGAGCTTTAGCACTTCTTACATGCAGTATATTTGGAGGCTGTGCAAGGCTAGCCCAGAGCCTTTGCTACCATGATTTAGCAAGGCTCTGAGACCTATTTTTGATGCTTTTACCTACTGTTCAGCCCTGGCATATGTGCCCAAGTCACTTGGTAACTATGGGGCCTACTGAGGGGTTCCCCTTATTTTGCTATTATTTATTATGCTAGTTTTCTGCAAGCTGCAGAGTATGGCAATACCAGCACGCTTTGAGAACAGGTTAGACACTGTCATGTTTTCCAAACAGTTCATAAGCCAGTGAGAATGGTCAGCTTGCTCTTTGGAAATTTTGCTATGTAGTTATCCACTGCCTGTATTAACAAGGACAAATACATTTTATATATTTTTCCTTCAAATTTTATGTACATTTACAAAAATGAAACTCCCACTGACTGGCTTCAAAATGTCAGCAGAAATTACAACATGTAAGTGATAGTAAGGTGCTGCTTGCTACATCTGCTTGGGACATATGTATTTCCACAATCCTGTAAGCAAATATGGAATTAACGATGGGGAGTGAAACATGACCTCAAGAGCCATGCCTGGAAGAAGACAACTGAAACATTTTCCAGAACCGAAACCTAAAGCTTGTCTACACAGGGAAATTTAATTGTGTAATTTTTCTGCTATGATTATTTTAATACAAATTCCTAATGGATCTTCACTCTGGGATAGAAGGAGTGCCCAAATGGGAACCTGAATTAGTGGAATGATGGCACTAAATTTCTCAACACAGACAAGCAAGTTAGAGAAGAATTCAAGATTAAGAAAGAACAGGTGATCAGTGGTTCTCTTCCAGCCGTAAAACGTCAGTGAAACTGAAATGAAAAGCAAACTGTATAGTCACGTAGACGGAGTCATCCACACACACAGTGCATTGATAACGCAGTAAGATGCTGGCTACTTACAAGGCTTGTTTCAGGATGACTCACTGTCAGAACCGCATGGCTTCGACTGATTGACTGATCATCCTGAATTAAAATTGCACAGTTTTTGCGCCCGACAACATATTCTGTACCAACTAAAAGTCGATATGGCTCTCCTGAAAGTAAGCAAAAGGACAGAAAAATAATCAGTTCACACACACACCCCCTGCAAAACATCCGAAAGGTCTTAGGGACCATTCAGAAGTTTGCAGTATGTCCAGAACTTTATTTCTTAACTTTTTATTACTCCTTCAAGGTTAATTTTTACATGCAGAAAAAAAGACGATGACATAACTACTCCAGAACACAAGGTCTAGGGGCGCACAACTCGCTAACGCGGTTCAGAGGGCAGGTACCCCCCGATGAACCTCTGCGGCTCCGGAACATCAGCACGCAACATGGCCCCGGGCCAACATGCGGCTCCTAAGCGCCGGCCGCCGCCCGGGCGGGGTGCACGCCGATCCCCCCAGCCCCCGGCGAGGAGAGGGCGGGGCCCGGGCACGGGGCTCCGCTCATGCGCAGGCTGGGCGCGGGAAAGGCCGGGGGCCCGCGGCGCCATCGGCCCTCTCACCTGCTCCTGCGGCGGGCACCAGCTTCCACATCCTGGAGAGCGGCGCTGGGGGGCGCGCTGCGGCGGCGGGGGGAGGGGGGCGCGCGCTGCGGCGGGAGCTCGCGCCGCGCCCCAGCAGCAGGGCAGGGAGGAGAAGGGCCCTGGCTTGGCGCCGCCGATGCCGCTGGGACGCGCCGCCTCCCCGCGAGCCTGGCCTGCGCCGGCCCGCCCTGCGTCGGCCCGCCCTGCGTCGGCCCGCCCGTTGCGCGGCGCGAGGGGCTGCGGTAGCCGCGTCCCGGCGCGCGTGCGCGGTCCGTGCTGAGCGCGGGGCCGACTTCTACCTCTGCAGCGCCGCCGCCGGCTGGCGGCTGCCCGGCCGCCGGCCCGGCCCGGCCCCTGGCTGACCTGCTCCCTCGCGGGGCTGTGGGACGGCGAGGCCCGGCCCAGCCCCACCAGGAGCCGCCGGCCCTCACCGTTGCCCGGCAGGGCCTGACGCCCCGGGCCGAGCCGCAACGCGGTCCTGGGCCTTGGGCGGGGGAGACAGGTGAAGCCGATTAGGGCCATTAAAGTCTATTAGTGCCCTCGGACCCTGGCAGTTGTCTCCCTTTGTCTTACTTGTAGTCCCTAATGCTTCAAACCATGAATATTTCCTGACAAAATGCATTAGGTATGGAAGAGGAAGTGTTACAGAAATTTAGCTCTTAACTAAAATCTCGGCAACTTTTACATAAGTAAAAGGAACAAGCTTACTTATTAAACTTACTGGAATTAAAAGAGAAAAGGCTCACAGAGTTTTGAACTCCATTCAGCACGTTACTTGTGCAGAAAATCTGCTGCTTCTGTTGGCCGGTAGTGTTCCTGCACAGAGAGAGCGAGCATGTGTGCAGAAACAGTCACACACGTGCGATCGGTGGTTGCAAACATAAGTTTTGGTTGGGCAGTTTCCGCCTGCTGTTGTGCAGCTCAGAAGGAACAGAGTGCCAAATTCCCAAATGTCCACAGCTGTGTTTAGGTGGAAGTTGAAGAGGAAATTTCTTCCTTTTAGGTGATCAGTTTGCATCTGAACCAACGAATGTCGGTAACTGCCCTTTATCCTTGCAAAACAACAGACACTTTCGGGGTATGTTCACAGCCAATTCATAACTCAGAAAATAAGTTGAAATGGAATAGGGGAATTCAAGATAAATTATTTCTAATAGGAAAAGTTTTCCTTAAAACACATGGAAATATAAATGTCAGTCAAGAATGTTATTTCTGTAGAATTTTAATGTTTAATCTCCATGTGTAATGACTTGAAGTACTCTTTGTCATTAAATGCTCACTTATGTACCTTTTTATATTTTCCCTCCCACGCTTCACCTAAGATAAATGGTCCCAGTCTCCTTAATCTATTTCATGTGAGTTTTCTTCTTTGCTTGGTTTTTTAGTCCCTCATAATTCTGCAATTTCTGTTTTGAGCTAGGGTGACCAGAAATGTATAGTGTATCCTAAATGCGGCTATTTCTCAGCTTTAGATAACTGTACTTACATATTCTCTATATTATTATTCATTATCATTATTCTGTGTCTTATTTATTCTGTGCACTTGACTTTTCTGGTCACAACTTCATATTGACAGATCATAAGAAAGTGTATGAATCCTGTAAACTGTATGATAATGTTTATGATTTCCATTTCCCTGCATTTATCAATTTTTATTTTACTTTCTGCTATTGTGTTTTCCCATTTGTTTACCTTCTAGGCTTTTTGAGTTTCTTGCAGTCTCTCTTATCCTGATGGACCTAAGTAACTGTGTCCTCTAATATTTGTAGGTTCTCTTTTTTCAGATCATAAATAAACAATTCAGCAGAGTCCCAAACTTTGTTTGCTCAGAAACTACCATTGCAGAATGAGGCATTTCAGATATTCATAGGGCTTATAGGGTTAACTTGCATACAACCAGTGGAATAGTACCACAGCTTTGTAAATGCTACAAAACAGTATCTAAACAGAATATTGAGGTAACCTGTCATTAATATTTTGCCCATAACAGAAATGTATATCTGCCTTATCTTCGTATCCTATAGATGCCTGCTTTCTCCTTGTTTGTGATATTCTGTACTTGACCAGATTTTTTCTTAGTAGCCTTTTGTGTCAAAGGTCTCTTGAACTGTTTTAAAATTTTATAATCAAGTGCTATGTATTTCTTTATGTAGTTTGAGCGACAGATGCAGTGTAGGGATGCAAGTTTACAGTGAAGACTCAGGTGTCTGCTGAGCCCTGTTATGACACTTGGTCAAAGCCTCAGAAGTCAAAATTATGTCTGTGAATTCTCATATGTTCATTAGCTCTTAGACGTTTCTGTAAGAGATTATTGAGACATTATTACCTTTAGAGAAGACTACTGCTAGTTAGACATTTTCAGATCATGCTTCTCTAGGTGTTACTAGGTTTAATTACTGTTATCCCCTACAGATGTTAGGTTTACAGGCTTATAATTTCTCAGGTTATCCTACAAGATGTTTTTAAATGCAGACCTCTTCTCCTCTCTAAACCTCCTGACCTACTTTAAGCCAGAGATTTGATGCTTTAATAGTTCAGTTAATCCATTCTTAAACTCTTCCTAAATTCACAGATGAGTATCATCTAAACTGAAGTAAGACTGGTAAAGCAGAGCAATAGCTTATTCAGACAAATTTCATTTCCTTTTAAAATGCAGGCAATCTTCCTTCACTTACTTTTTTTATCATGACAGCTAGGCCAACATTACTACTGTTATTTGAGACATCAAGGTTATATTGCATTTTTTTAAAATTTGTTTGCTTCGTAGTCTTTGAGACAATTTTCTCCTCATTATCAGAAAATAACAGGTCTGATATAGGAATTGCACCTCAGCAGTGAAAGTTACTGAAAAGTGCTTTCTGAAATTTTTTTGGTCATATTTTCTTGTTCACTTTTACCATGACAATACAATGATTCTTTCAGAGGTAGATGTTAGGCATGTTTTTGTGTTTCTACACATAAAATATTTGCTTTTGTAACTGGTTTCCCCTTACTTGATAGCTTCATTACAGTGAAGCTTTATAAATTGTGTAGGATTTATTTAACAACATCTCTTGAACAACATTCACTCCCTTCCTTTATTCTCCCCCTCTTGTTCAGTGATTACATATCTCCTGAGACTCAGTGTGTTTTGAACTGATTTTGTTGAAATATTCCTATCTAAAACTTATAATGACTATTTAACACCTACCAGACATTCGAAAAATTACTGTAATGATATTGTGGCAACTACTACTTAGTATTTTGGTACTATTGCTGCATTGGCTGCTCTATGGCATGTAAGACTAATAATTATTTTGTTAAGTGCTGTAGAATTTACCAACAAACAATATCAACATTTTTTCTCTATATGCTGAATGTTGAGTTTGATCATTTTATATATAGCATGCTGATGACTAAGCCTTATGATTTTAATTCTGATGCTTCTGAGCCTCCATAGCATTATGTATTCAATTTCCCTTTAATTCAAAAGTTGATAGTGTAGATGCACTGATAGGTTTATCGTCTCTCATATTGAGTTTTGTATCGTCTCTCATACTGCGTAGATTTGGCTATGTGGTCCTTTCTACTCAAAATTTGCAGCTTTCTAGAATCTATAGATGCTTTTTGTCTAACTTAACTAAGCTTCACAAAAGGGTGGAAATCATTCATTCATTACCTTTGCAATTGGCCAGTTTACATTCTCAACAGAGATAACTGTCTTGTTATCTCAAAACAATGCCCTGTACCATGGTTTAATGTTCATAAACTGCTCAGGTCTTTTCTGAATTCCATTGACGGTGTTTAACTAGAAATGAGACAAAGGGGAATATAGATCTTTCCACTAAACCTTGTTTCACAGCAAAGTCAAAGATCCTGTTTTCTGCTACTGTCAGGGAGTGATTTGTGCATATGCTTAACTTAATCTCCCCCCAAGTCAGGAAGGGTGTTATCAATCAGATCTGAGACTCCCAACTGTCAGGTTGTTTTGCCACAGCTTTTCTTAAATAAACACCCTTATCCCCTAAAACACTCGCCAAGAAGTGAGAGAAGCCTTGCTAGTTGCAGTGATCTTAACAGGATCTGACTATTGTACGTGGAGGAGCTGCTGACCAGGTAACACTGCGTCGGCCTCAGCCTGTGCACATGCCCTATGGCTGCAGGATGGAGTTAGCAGGATTACGACGACAGAGGAGCCCGTAGGCAGCTCCCACTTGGCACCGGCCGCGATGCCACCTGCACACCCTTGTCTTTAAAACTGAAGCATCACGTTCTCACCTGAACATCCTTTTGCTTGGCAGTAGGAGCGATGAACAGAATTGTCTTCTTCTAAGAAAACCCTGTAAGAGCACTGAAGGTGGAAGTGCTGGGGAGCCTCACCAAGGCCAGATGCGTGCAGAGTGGTGCCCTGAGCAGCCTGCCCCATGCCGCACCCCCTCAGGGCTCCCAGCCTCGCAAGGGATGTAGGATTTAACTGCCAATCTTTTGCTCCGTTCCTGTCCTTGACTATTCCAATTAAACATCCTATTGTACTTGGAGATAGGGGCAGGCAGTATTTCTTACTGAGATGCGAAAAGAATCAGCCTACCCCGTGCACAGCAGCCATACAGGGGGCGCGCCAGTTTATTTTAGTATAGCCCAAAGGCAATCGACTTTCTTGACAAAACCCGCCTGTTTTTATTTATTTTCGCCAGCGTCTCGCTGCTGCCTGCGGGCAGCGGTCCCGGGGGCAAGAAGCCCGGTGAGGCGGCCCGGGTCTGACCTGCCTTGCGTCAGCTCTTCAGGCAGCAGCGGCGGGAGTCGGCCGTTAAGGACAGCGCGCACCCCCACCGCCCCGCCCCGCCCCGCCCCAGCCCCGCCGGGCGCTCCGCGGCGCGGGGGCCCCTGGGCAGGGGAACATGGCGGCGGCGGTGGCGAGGCTGGGGCAGGCAGGCGCGCGAGCCGGCGCCGCGGCCTGCTTCTCTGGCTGCCGGCGGGTAAGGCGCTCCTGCCCGTCGCGGAGCCGGGGGCGGGCTGGCGCCTCGGCGCTGCTTCGGGCCCTCCTCCCGCCGGGGCCGCCCGGCGCTGTTGTACCTTCGGAGGGCACCGCGACTGCCCGCTGTCGTTGCGGGCCGCGCCGAGAGCCGGGGTCCCGCCGTCGAGCCGTGCCGGGGGGCGGCCGGGGGCCTGCGCGCGTATCACGGCGCCGGCCCGGTGGCCGCAGTGCGGTGCCGCCCCTGACCCTAGCGGCAGGGTTGCGCCATGGCTCGGTCCCGGCGTTGCTGCGGGCTGCGGCCCCGGAGCGGGACAGGCGTGTGGTGGCAGGTCTGATCAGTAGGATTTTGTCATGTCAGAAAAACGTGGTGTTCTTTGGACTCTGCGTCTGAGCTGCTTGTGTGTCTTAAAGCCACTTATGTTTTCTGTGCTTTTTTCTTTCTTTCTTTCTTTCTTTTTATTTTTTTAATGAGAAGTCATTGCAAATAGCTGAGAGTTCGAGTTCCAGCAAGAATGCCTGAAACACTTGTTTACTATAAGTGCTGCAGTTCTGGCTGGATTGCCTTGTTTTCTTGGTAAATTTAGCTTTAGTTTAAGCTTCAGTGTCTTAATTTTATTCTAGAGAGTTCCCGCAACTCTTCTTTATTCTTAGTTTTTGTTTCATCATTTCATTGAAACATAAATTGTTGCATGGGAAGTGTAACTCCACAACTGCTTGGTCATTTTTTGCCTGTGTTACTCACATGCATGTGTATTATCACATGCAGAGATTTGCATGTGGTTTCTCAGGTTGGCTTTCAGCAATACAAAACCTACATCCATATACATTGTAAAGTGCAGCATTTGTAATTATTCAGCTACTACTAAAACCAATCTGTCAATTTCAGTGTTGAAAACAGGATTTAGTAAACAGCAAAAACTTGTGATATTTGTGCTGCTTTGAAATAACTTTTCTTCTTGATATCAACAGGAAACAGCACTGAGTACTTGTATGCGGTTATTAGCAATGCTATACAAAAGTAGCCAAGCAGTCTTTTGTAAAATATACTAGAATTTGTATTTTTGAGGAGACATATTGAGAATCAAGTATAAATGAATATTAAGAAAATAAATGTATTTATAGCCTGTATTCTTATAATTTTGTGTACTTCACAAATAAAAGCAGTATTTTTTTTCATCCTTATAAGTGTTTTCACAGCTTCAGGTTGATGTAACTGCTGTACTCTGAATAATTTTGGAATTTCTGAGTTATTACTACAATGCTGCTACCCCAAAGCGATTAATTCAGTAGTTAGTTTCGGAGTTGAGTTAGTCTACTGTTTTAGGATACCAGTAATACTCTCTTGACTACTTTTGCAGCAGACTTTCTTGATGATATCACAGACTCTTTGCATCGTTGGAGTATTTTCTTATTACATAGATCACTAGTTATAATATTGAAATTCTTCATTTTTTTCTTTCCCTTTTTTTTTCTTAAAGCACTAATCATGTTTCTTTTTTTGCTGGGACTAGTCCACTAAGAGCTATTTTTCTGTAAATAATATTTTTACTGGGACAATGTAATGCTAATGCCTAACCTTGTACAGATAAAAATAGTTATAGTTGTTACTCACAATTAGATTTTCTTATGACAGTGGAGGTATAGTGTCTTGTATGTAGAAATGAGAATTTGTATGTACAAATGAAAACTTTCCTCCTTTTGTTCTTTCAGTTTTTCATCTGCGGACCAAATGTGGTTTATCAAGACAGCAGTGCACCACAAGCTACGTTCTTTTCACCTCTTCAAAAAGTGATGTTGCCACCGAATACCTTTCAAGGGAAAGTGGCTTTTATAACTGGTGGAGGTACTGGGCTTGGCAAAGGGATGACAACAGCTCTCTCCAGTTTAGGTGCCAAGTGTGTTATAGCAAGCCGGTAAATACTAATGAACACATTTTAGAGCTTTAATTTAGCACCAAATGCTGAACTGATCTATCTGTCCAGCCTTGAAGAAGAAAATTAAAGCTTATGAAGAAGAATAAAAAATAATTTCTTCTATGTATTTTAGTAAACTTTAAATTACAATGTTATATTATAAATACCAAAAATTGCTGATATATCTACAAATATCTAACTCTAAAATCCTTATTGCTGTTAGGCCTGCTATATAGCCAGCAGTAGGAAGAAACAAACTCAGAAAAATCTTCTGTGAAAAGGGGCAGTAAAACAAACAACCCAAAAAGTTAAGATGTAAATTCCACAAAAGTGTAAGAGAGGACACAAAATTGAAATGAATGTTATTAATCATTTTGAATTTATTTTTGCAGGTGATCCCTATATAGTAGATTTTAACTGCAAGAAATAATTGAAGCCATTCCTTTTAACTCTTAAGACGTTAAAGACAGCTATAGTTTTCCCTAAATTAAGATGATCTTTCTAAAATTCTGTTAAGTAACATCACACTAAAGAAAAACAGTCTAACTTTTAATTGAAATAAAAACATGATGCTATTTTTCCAATTAGTGATTTAGATATTTAGTCTTAAGTCTCAATATATATCTCCTTTCTAAAATACTGGTAGAGGAGTAGCTAAAATTAAGTTTGTTATGAATACATATTTAGATATAAATATTTTTGCTAGCTTACTGCATTTGACTAGCATAAAATACTCTTGTCACTTTTGAGTTGCTTTTCAGTAGTAGTAACCAAGAGAGAAGACTCAGATTTAAATAATTTTCTTTCAGAAAATTAGTAATTATGTATAAATTTTATTTTAAAAGTAAGATTTCACTAACCTCAGTAATATGTGCATGCACATACACATAAGACGTGAAGTTTTAGCTCATATTTGTTCAGAAAGTCATATTTCAGATTTTATTGATTAGAACTGTAAATTTATTTAATTGAAATCCAGTGACATATTACGTACTTGTTTCTAGGAAGCTTGATGTTTTGAAAGGAGCAGCAGAAGAAATTTCTTCTAAAACAGGGAATAAGGTAAACTTTGCAGAATTGTGGATATGTTAGTTATTGTAATTAAAAGGTTGTACAAGCTTTATGCATGTATATGATTCTGTGACTTGTTTAACTTATGAATGTGTCTTTGAAGTCTTACAGCTGTCTTTCCATTATTATATAGGTTTATGCAATCCAGTGCGATGTGAGAGATCCAGTTTCTGTTAAGAATGCCGTTGCCGAATTAATCCAAGTGGCAGGACATCCTGACGTAAGTGTTCTAGTTAAAGGGAGGAACTTCGGTCTTCATTATTGAAAATACTCTGCATGCTAGGTGTGGAGAAAATTAATATGGTAAAAAAGCAATGGTATCTAAAGACACACTAGACAAAAAGTGGCAATACTTCAAGATAAAGCTGACTTTGGCAGTTGTACTGTCTACTCTGTTCCTGTAGTTAGTAAAATACATAGTGGCCAAATAGGCAGAACATTGTTGTGCCTATTTTAAGGACTAACAGTTTTTCTGTAAGCAATGGGTGTCACATTTTGTTGTGATCTCTCAAGTTTACAGGACATTGTACTGTGTGAAACAAACTTTATTTTTACAAGCTCATTAGGTAAAAAAGCAAACAAGGCATTAATCCTTTCTCTGCAGACTAGCCTGAATTGTTAGTTTTCTAGTTACTTAGTTCTCTAGTTCACTAATTCACTATTTTGCTATTTCAAGAATTGCTAATTTGCATGCTTATGAGCAAAATAGTTACCTAACTGGTGGTGAAAGTGTTCCTCCCTTCTCCATCATGATGTGCACGTCCTCTGAATTGCACTGGGAAACATGAGAGCCTTAGCAATCCAGCTGCTAGTGGATCCACTTCAAAGGCTTTTTGGGTGAGCTGGTGTATTTGTACCTTCCAGCTCCGAAGTTTGATCTATACTGTCCCTATTGGTCATTTTGTTTACTAGGCAAGAATTTACTTAATTCCAAAGAGTTTTGGTCTTATCAGGTGTTAACAAGCAGTTACTTATAAAACTGCAAGGATAGCAGACCTCATTCTTCTTTGCCCTTGAGTATCTGGTATACGTGTTTCTCTTGCTTTAGCCTAATGGCACTGTTCCCAGCATGCATCAGGCGTGCTGGCATGTATGCCAACATACAGTATGAGTTGTGTGTTAGGCCCAAAGCCTGAGCAGGATTCGAGTGAATGGTCACAACTGGAACAGTTATGATGGGATTCTTCAAATTAAATGAACAGAATATTGCCCTAAAATCTTCCTAAAAAGGTGACTTACCTGTGTTGGTGCCTAATTACACCTGTTGCTTATTAACAGAATGTCTCTCAAACTAGAAACAGAAGTAATCATAAGCATCATCTTTTGTCCTTAGTTTATGAAAAAAATAAAAAGAAGGTTCCAGTTTGAAAACTGAGTCCCCTTAAAATCAAGAAAAAAAATCTTCAGTCAAGAGCTAAACATCTTTTAATAGTTTGGCACAAAATATAGAGCTCTTAACAGCCTGTGCCTCAAGAAGGGTGGTATATTGGAATCTAAGCAATGATAGGAACTGAATCCTGATTTGGTAGTGATAGGAGCAATTTAGGTTCTGCTAGCTGATTAAAAAGTATTATGAAGATATTAACATTGATGTAAAATATATGCAATGATATTTAAAACAGTTTGGTAACTGTATACTGTAGATGATTTGCATTCACCATGTAACTTCCTATAGACATGAAGGAGAACTTTCTGAAATTTTACATGTGGTGAGTCTGAAGTGGAGAAAGTATCTCTCATAGCTATGTACTATAGCAGTGCTGTAAAACTTGCTCACTGTCTTGGTATATAGACGGTTATTCTGGATATTACGTTGACTGTGAGTTATCGTGTTTTTTTTGCCAAAGCACGTTGTCATCCCTAGGTTTTAAGTGTGCAGAGAGTGGGAAGAGAATTCTCTCTCTCTGTTACATTTTCAGTACACTAGCAGTTTTTTTAATAAATGCTGCCCATGTCTTGTTCTTTACAGGCACTTCCTGTCTCTTTAATTTCACATGTTTTGTGTATTTGAGAGACTGCGGAGTGAATGAATATTCAGTTTTTCTATCTAGTTTCTCTTTAGTGACACACATGACATGCTTATGAATATTGCAAGCCTGGGTATCACTGCCAGTGGGCCTCTACGGTGAGATCTCAGAATTTGAAGTTAATGCCTTTGTCATATTCCTTCTGTCTTTGTTCTTCCATCCTTAAGATTCCTAGTTGGAAAGCAGTGATTCTTTTTTCATATGGTTTCTTTCGTAGTCATATTTATCTACATCCCTAAAAGATTATTTCATGCCATCCTTAATTCACTAGGTTTATTATTGTATCTTTATAACTGCTGTATTTATTTATGTAGTGATTTAAGTAACCACTTCGGTATGTTGAAGTTCATGGGTTTTCTTTCTTTGAAATATCTAGTGTCCTTCAAAATATAGGGAGGTCATTAAATTGTATTTACTACCTGTATGTAGAATTTATGCCCATTGTATCTTATTTGTGATTGTATTCCTGCAATATGTTTGGTGCTCCCTTTTGTTATTGAAAGTTGAAATATCCTAATTTAGCCCAGAAGTTCCTCAGGACAAAGGTTTTGATTTGTGTGTAAAGGTGCATGAATCTAAGTGGCATTTCATAAGTAGTAATACACCATTTTATTGCTTCAGCACCTCATATTATTAATAAATACACAAGATCTGGCCGCATTATTTTTGGTCAAAAACTGATTTTGTGATACTTAGTCCCCCTAAAGGAGTACATATAACTTGCTCACCTGGAGGGCTAAGCAGGGGATGTATTGAAAGTACCTTCTCTAACTACTGTTTGTGGAAAGGCAGCAATGGCAGGTATACATATATTCAGAAGAGTTTTGTACTAATTGCATACAGTTCATTAAATCACAATATTCTCTTTGTGATTACTGATTAGACTTCTTGTCAGGCAGTAATCTGCTAAACAGACTTTTGTCATTGAGTTAGCTGAACATCTTTACACTTTTATTCTTGTGCATCTGTTGGCTGAAATATGGTATGTAACCTCAGAACTTGGGAGTAACTTTCCTGTTAGGATGCTAGTGAGATGGTGTGGAAAATACTTAGGTACTAGAGTTCTTAAGTACTAGAGTAATTAGTAAGTATTAGTGTTAGTAAGTACTAATACTGAATACTAGGCTAAAGAATTAATTTTAGTGTAACTTTTAAATTTTTATTCATGTATTTCAGGTTGTGATAAACAATGCAGCTGGAAACTTTGTTTCCCCTTCTGAACGACTTTCTGCTAATGCATGGAAAACAATAGTTGATATTGTGCTTAACGGTACTGCCTTCGTAACTCTGGAAATTGGAAAGGAACTCATTAAAGTACAAAAAGGTATCTTAAATTTAAGATAAACAGTAGCTAAGCATTGTAACATTATCTTATTACTAGTTTTCCTTACTGTTGTGTATGATAGTTTTGAGACTCTGAAAAGAAACAGTTTTTAACACTTAATCTTTTCTAGAAAGAAACTTCTTTTTGAATGAAATCATACTTGCCTGTAGTGCAGTAATACTGGTTGGCAATTATTTTATTGTAGATTCTGCCCTTAAAATTGGACCCAGAGGCCATGAGGTCAAATGTGAGAATTTGATTGCAGAGTTTGTACTACTTGTAAAACAGCTGTAAAATTTAAAGAATAAGAGTTTGTTTAAAGCGTATGCTATTATTTCTGTTCTGTTTTCTGTTCTATGTCTGTGTTGCTTTCATTAAGCAACTGAACATCTAGCATTGATTTAAATGAACACTAACTCAGGAAATCACTTTGAATTTCCATACTAAACTTTAAAAAAACCCAAAACCCCCCAAAAACACAGCTGTGGTTTTGACTAAAAGCACTGTAGAATATTATCTTTGAAGTAAATTGAAGAAGAAATTTGAAATTGAAATCAGTATTAGGTTTTATTTATATTTTGAGCACTCTTCCTGAATATAAATTTTAATTTTGGACTATCTAAGAGTTTGATCCAATATTTTGGCTTTGCCTTAAAAAATATGGTAGTTCTTTGATGTTCTGTCTGACTAAAGGATCATATACCCACCCACCCACACACCACAATATGTATATGTATTTAAAAATAATTTAATTGGAATAGTTACCTAAGGGACATCACATGCATGCACACACACGTATACTTACCACATACCCAGGTTATTCTCTTTAGGGGAGGGATAGCGTATGCCTTGTTATGTTATGTCACAGATTACATACAAAGAACTACTTTTATTCTGCTTTGTCTTCTAATTATAAATTGAAAAATATTGAGCTTTCTCATTTTTTGACCTGACTGCTCTCTCTGTCATTTAAACCAGTGAGATACATTCTGGTTTTCCACATGGCCCCATTTTTCATGCTTGTTTTCTAGGTCCAGCACAGTGTGGAAATTTACCCTTTTGTATTTCTCTTAACAACTGAATTCTTCCCCACTTCTGATGCTTGTTTTCTAGGTCCAGCCACTGTGTTAAAATAATCCTTTTGTATTTGCATTGTATTTTGTTAACTGCTGAACTAGTTGAATGTCTCCAAAATTCCCCCCCCCAAAATACTCCATGTTTCATACTTGGGTTTGTACAATATTAATGAGAACAATATAATGTTGTATATAGGTGTCTAAGTCTGTAACAGTTTTGATCAATTGACAGGGTATTTCTTAAATACATTAGCAGCATGTAAAAATATCATTTTCAACATTCTAGTGCTAGTATCCCCATGTTAAAATTCTCATCCTCAACTCTATCTCAGTGTATCATTATAGCAAACTATTGCAATAGTTTGCTTTATGGCCTTCCAGATGCATGTGTTGTCTCCTATAGTAAGTTCAAATCCAGCTTTAAGATGTCTTTCTCTGCTGAATGAAAACTATTCTTGCTTCTAGCTTCAAATTCTGCAAAATCCTGTCCGAGTCATTTACCTTCATATTACCTGTCTTCCTTTCTCTTCTAAGCTTCCAAAACACATGAATTTCTCTTGCTGTTACCTATATGTCTTCTTTCTAGGAGATTCTGTATGCAAGGCTTTGTATTTAAGGCTTTCTCTAAGACTTGTTTTGCAAGTAAATCAGATGTTACCTGTTTGTCCTCTCATTCTCCACCTTCATTTTCTCTTGCTTGTGCTTTTCCCTTGGGCAGAAGGACCTTAGTTTCAGAAATGATGGAAAGTGTCACTCTTCTTATAGATGCTACCCAATACAAATATTTTAAAATAATCTATCAGGATGCTATACATTTGACAGTCACTAAAGCACTGGCACATACTTATGTCCGCAGTGTGACCTACATTAAACCTGTTTTAGTAAGTAGCATAAATCCTCTGCTTTCAGACTAGAATCTTAGTGGCAAGAACTTGTCTTACTGCATATACCTAGCTACAGCATGGTCCCAGTTTATACTGAGATACTTAAAGGGGGTTGTATCACCAGTTATGAACTGTAATCTGCTAGTGCTTTATGTTATTTCTTTATGCATTAAAGTTTTTGAAAGTGAGAGAAGTTAATCAGTTAGTGTCCTTTGAATGAATATAGACTTTAGAAATCAAAATTGTACATGACCTGAAATGTGTCTTAAAACTGTAAATGTGCTGGTCATTCTGGTTTCTATATTGGGTTCACTTCTCTTTAAATAATCAGCATTTTAAAAATTATCCCTTCTAATCTGCAAAATATTTGTAGTTAACAATCAAATCTAGATAACTTCAAATTTAGTTTGTGGTTTTTGTAAGTTATTTTTTTCCTTTCAAAGTCTCCTGCTGGAGGCTCCTTTTCTTTAAATAGTGTCCATTGTTTCATGATGTCTGCGGGGATATCTGTTAGCGCTTGTTTATGATCCTCTTTAGGTTCTCCCGTGTAACTTAACTATAAATCTTTAACTGAGTCTCATGTGACTTCATTGTCACATGTGTACTATTGGTAAAGCATATAGTTTTAGTGATGTCCCTTAGGTAATTATTCCAATTAAATTATTTTTAAAATACAGTAAATGGAACAGTTATTTTAGTTTCTGTGGCGCAAGTAAGTAGTGAACTGTCCTCTCTTCTTCCCAATTTCCTAGTTACAGTAAGTTCATGCTAATAATTGATCAGAATTTGCAAGCTTCTATAAAAGAAGAAAGAGTTACATTTTTCATTCTGTTCTGTTCATTCATTCTGTTTTAGTTAAATCTATGGTAAAATATAATTTATTAGAAAAAATGGTGTCTTTATAGAGGACTTTGTTATGATAATAGTGGGAAAAAAATAAGAAAAATCTATGAAACATTATGCAAATTAACGTTGTCATATGTTCTACTGCAGAAAAAGCTGAGAATTTCCAGGACATATTTTTTCTGCAGTGTAGTAAACTTCAAGATTTAACTTCAAACCAAAGCTGTGTAATTTTAAGATTATGCCAAACTTAACTTTTCATACTGCTATTTTTTTGTCTTTTTAGCCAGGAGTTGATGGAATTGGCGACAAAATATAACCGGTTAGTAACTAGTTGCCTGGGGCAGCTTCTAAAAAGACACTGTAAGGTCTTAGGCCTTCCTTCTATGTAGACTGAAATTTGCCCATGTGTGTTCATTGTCAGTGAAATCTGTGGGTTCAGGTTGTACTTTGGAGCCTAACCAAAACCTGTTTTCATTCATGGAAAAGGAGGAACAGGAAGGAAAATGCTTAAGAGACAAGCTTCCAAGAGTAGATGTTTAAAAAGTCTTTTTGAAACCCAGAGTGGTATCCCTGACACTTGAGCTGCAAACTTCTGTACTACTGAAGTTGTTTTTTCACTATGAATTCAGTTTGAACTTTGTGGGGGTTTTTTGTATTTTGTTTTTTTCTTCTTGTAATGTTTTTGCCACTTCCAGGAGCAGCATTCCTGGCTATCACAACAATTTATGCAGAGTGTGGTTCCGGATTTGTGATGCCAAGTGCCTCTGCCAAAGCTGGTGTAGAAGCAATGAGCAAGTGAGTAACAGCAAGGACACAGTCTGTTCTTCACATCCTTCAGATCTGGTAACTGGTAAGCTAGTATAGTTCTAGTTCCATTATATCATAAGAGAACCTTCCTGCCTTCAGTATCCTGACAAGAAGGTAGTATGCTGACAGCTCCTTGAAGAAGGGAGTATTAAATATCATTATTGTGATGATTTTTTTCAGGGCAAAAGAGTGAATCTGTGAGTGTATGTTTGGGTAGACACACATATAATTATTAGGAATTCTGTTACTTAGGTGTTTCATCTGGGCCATCTTCAGTTACTTTTTAACACTGCTAGTGCTTTTGAATGGAAAAATTAGCCAAAAATGTTGGGTCTGACCATTTGCTATCCTAAGAAGAGGAAAGTAATGACAGAGTAGCGTTTCTTTGATACAAGTCTTTTCATTTACAAAGACTGTGGAAAGTTTTGAATTCCTAAGTGCAACAGAAGTTGGAAAATAAATTGTTATTTGGGGGGGTGAGTGTGGTGTTTCCCACTCCCATCCCCTTTAGCCAACTCTCTGCTAATTGTTCAATTATGTAACTTGTATCTTCCGGGGCAACAATCAGTTGGGGAACAGCTTGTTCCCAGTTGCCTGCTTCTGCCACTTCCCTTGCATGGGCCATGGCACTTATCAGACTGCAGTGAGCCTATTAAACTTGCTAATTCACTGAAAACAAACACTATGAAAAAAATGAAATTTTTCCTTCTGGTTAATGAGTTAGAGAAATTGTCAAAAAGTCAGATGACTGTCAGAGAGCCAGTGCAAGAGAGGAAGTTAAACTGCAAAGTTGTTGTGGGGAAGAATAAGGACAAATCAGTGGAACTATTTCTTTTGGCAGTAGCAAGCTATAGAATTTCAATTACAGAGTAATTGTTTTTTGCCTTTTTTTTTTCCCCCTTCTTCTCTGCTGGCTCTCATAGGCGCAAACCAGCACTTGCAAACAGTAATCAGGAGAACTATTCAAGGTTCATAGTGCCTTCCACTTGCTTTTGTCTTAGGAAAAGGTGTGTTTGTATTTCAGTAGAGTCTATTATTGGTTCACCTAGCTAGTTTCATAAAGAAGCGTTTCCTTTCACTGTCTTAAATTAAGGTCTGCAGTTGTTCTTAATTCATAACAATAGCATGTAACAGATATCCATGTTAGTCAGCAAATGGAAAGACTTCTATCATTATTAACTATGTTGCAGTCCGTGATAACAAATTGGCCCCCCTCTGCACTTCAGCAGAAGCAATTGAATGGTTCTGCAGCCTTTTAGTAACTAGAATTCCTTATCTAGAAAAAAATAAAGGAAAAAGTGAGTCATGATTTCTGCTTTATAGAGCTGAGTGTGACTTAAGTGTGTACTTTTCAAGGACTTTATGACCCAGCGTATTAATTCTCTGTGACAGACGATGTATCTAAGTAGTGCTTGTTCAAAGAAAATGTTGCCATGAAGCAAAACTGTCCACTTGTCCCAAAGTGTAGAGCGTTTTTGGGAACTGTGCTGAAAATGTCATACTTGTGAGGTGATTTAAAGTACAAAAGAACGATGTGGGCCTAACAGTTGTTTGCAAGGAGTTTGGATGCCGAAATTATCTCTGTGCTTTGTGGGGGGAAAGAATCACTCCTTCAATTTGCTTTATCTATGATACACATATTAAATCAGAATTCCTCTGTTTGTGAATATGACTTTTTTTTTCTGAAACATTTTTGTCAAGAATACCGAAAAAATCTTAAGTGAAAATATGTGGCTTAGGGCTCAAATTTTAGTATTTGATTCAGTTTTGATTATAATTCTTTGCTGAATAGCATTATAAAATACTGTGTTTATAATGTTGATGCATTTTATTAATGAATTTTTAGGTCTCTTGCTGCTGAATGGGGTAAATATGGCATGAGATTCAATGTGATTCAACCAGGTCCAATAAAAACAAAGGTACATAGTATGGAGTGAAACACAACCTTGGATATCCTTTGTGTAGTACAGAGTTGCTTTTAAGATGATCTAACCTTTTCTATAACCTTTAAATTCAAATATGGTTTCCTTGGAAGTCCAAAACTATGCTGTCATATTGAACACATTACTTAACTTCTCAATACTTTATTTGTAAAATGCTATAAAGTAGAATTTCTCAAACTTTTGAAACCTGCCACTGTCCCTTCTGCCGCACTAATACAAATGAAACTCATGTCTGTCTTTATCATACTGTTGCTTAAAAACACCCAGCTATTATAGTTTGTGAAGTGAGTTCTTACACTTGGTGGAGTACAACTGCCTATTTCTGTCTGAGCTCCTAGTTTATAAACATTTCATCAACTCCAAAATTTCAGAGCCCCTTAGAGGTATAGGAGGACAGAGCCTCATGAGTTTTGTTGAAAATCACAAAACTAGAAAGAGGAAAAAATAAGGCAGTGAAGAAATGTGAAGCTTTGGTATGAATGAAAAGGACTAAAGGATTTGAAGGAGGTCATCCAGACCAGTTGGTATAGGAAGAAAAAAGTAAGCAGTGCTGCAAGAAGAGAGAGGAGGAACTGTTTCACTCTGAGTTCAAATATTGAACATATTAGGAGCAGTGACAGCTAATGATGATATTACCTCTGAAAAGGTTTCACAGTTACTTAGTTTTGCTGTAGTTGTTTCTGGGGGTGCTACTTTTTTTTTACTATTTTTATTTGTTCTTTCATCAGTCTTAGATGCTGCATTGGACAACTGAGGCTTCTTTTTTTTGTTTTTTTTTTTTGTTGTTTTTTTTTTTTAACTGAAAGGAAAGATAAGTGACTATCAGCATGGTTGTAAGAGCATTAAAACAACCTTCCAAGATCAGACCAAAAGTCCTGCAGGCCTTATATCCAGGGAATTGTTAGACAAGAGTATAATTAAGAAAAAACAGGTAATGATACTTCCTCTTTATTTTTCCGGCCTCAACAATCTATGGCATAGAGAGTTTGATACAATTGGTATTTTTTTGTAATACAGTTATCTCAGTGGATTTCCCTGCCATTTTTTGTCCTATTCTTGTTTGAATCTGTGCAGACTTTTAGCTTCCACTGTGTCATGTGGCAAGGTCACTTTGAATTACAAATTCTCATAATTTTTGGACAGTTAATCTGCTTTAAATGTCAGTATTGCTGTCTCCCATAATTGTTTCAGATGTAAATTAATGGAGTATATCACATTTGAGATAATGTGTATGCTCAGTAAAGCAAGCAGGTGTTACTACTTTTGCTATACTGATCTGAGTTAAAGTTTCTCTGAAACTGTACAGCTCAAGACCTGCATTATTTAAAGCAGGATACCACAAATAGGAGGCATTCTGCTGTAAGGTGTGTACCCCTGTCTTTGGAAAGCACTGTCGTAAGGCATGATAGGAAAAGAAAGAAGCGTACCAGTGCAGTGCTGTTAAGCTTGTAAACTGGCATGTTAAAAAATATTGTTATAGAATACTTAAATGGCATGTGTAGAGCCATAAATTAGTGTGCTTAGCTGTCGTAACTGCAGTAACTTAACATAAATATTCCTAACACATTTTTGATTTTGCCAAATCAAGTTGTTTCTTTGTGGAAGAGCCAGGAGGAACAACAAAAACCTCTTCTATTTTCCATGACATTCTAAGCTAAAATTCACTATCTTAGTGTAGTTCTAGTCATTGTTGCAATTTAGCTGAAACTTGAGGTTTTTTGCTTTTCAGTTTTCCTTATTCTGTCATGTATAATTTATTCCTGTCGCTTTCCCCATTCCTCTCTCCTGTCTGTGCAGCAATTTTGAGCCTTGCTTATTTCCTCAAATGCTCATCAAGCATTTGTCAGGTATTTGGGAAACAAAGATTATTAGAATCCCATTTCTTTTCATAGATGGTGCAAGCAAATGTTCCAGTTTATCAACCTCAGTGAACACATAGCAGTGTAACATAGATAAATTGCGTTTCTGTCTCCTGCTTTCTTCTTTCTTCCTTCTGCTAACAAAGATGATGTAATACAGTTTATCCCCAAATACTAGCTTCCCTATCGGGTATTCCATACTAAGGAATCTAGTCTTTGTCTGATTTTAATTTCTGATACAACAATTTTTTTTCAAATATTTCTCTTAATTTTCAGGGTGCTTTTAGCCGTATTGACCCAACAGGCACATTTGAGAAGCAGTTAATAGAGAGGATTCCCTGTGGCCGTCTGGGAACTGTAGAAGAAATTGCAAATCTTGCTGCCTATTTCTGCAGTGACTATGCAAGCTGGGTTAATGGAGCAGTAAGTTTTAATTGTCCTTGTTTATACAATCAGCCTTTATGAGGGTCTGAGTTTTGCTACCATTCTTTAAAGTCTTAGTTATAATAAGGCATTTAAGAAATTAAACAAAACAAACTATCAATTTGAAATTCTTTACAATCATAAGTAACACTGTATTTTATAGTAGGTAGTAGCTTTAAAAAACAACTTCTTAAAATAATGGCTGAATTAAACAGATGTCTAAGAAAAACTGCTGTTGAATACACTGCTTATGTTTTCTCTAGGTTATTAGAATGGATGGTGGAGAATTTGTTTCTATGGCAGGAGAATTCAATGACTTGAGGAAGGTAGTAAATTTCTTGCCTACTCTTTGGCATTCAGACAAATACTTGGATATGTAATTATTATATGGGATTCCAATCAAATGCTCTTGTCTTTTACTAGGTTACCAAAGAGCAGTGGGAGGTGATGGAAGCAATGATCAGGAAAACAAAGGGCTCATAAAGTACCTATCTCACTGTATTCCTGGTGATGTTTTTCGGAAACGATCTAATGAATTCATGAATGTTTAGAAATAACCTATTAAGGAATAGCCTTCAAAATGTTTTAGATGCTGATTTCAGTAAAGTATTCTGAAATTGTAATATTTTGAATATAGCATGTGTATTTTTTTCTAAAATATCTGTTACCAAAAGTGAATGACAGGTTTATTAAAATTTTACTCTTCTTTGGATAATGTCTTACGTAGCCATGCTGTCATCTATGGTTAGTTTCCTTTTTAATATTTCAGAGATTTTTTTTCCGTCGTTCAAGTATATGCAAGTAATTATTAATATTGTAATCTCAGTAACATTTCAAGAACGTTGTACCTGAACATAATTGTTAATCTAAAAAAAACTAAGAAAGTAAGTCCTGATATTTGCATTCCTGATATTTCAGGAAGCCTTAAATTTGCAAATGACTTTCAAGTTGTCAATAGTATATAGTGAGATAGAATGTAAGTTCTAATGTAATATTTTTCACATACAAAGTTTTGAGATATATAACCATCTCAGTCTCAGCTTTTGTTGACATTTTCAGTCTGTTAATTATCTTTTACTGAACTTTAAAAATGGTATCTAGGGATGAATCTTGCCTTCTTGAGTAGCTCTTTCTTTATCATAGATTAAGTTAATGTTCTTGAAAATGAGAAACTAAAACATCATTTACTGTTAATGTGTGTGTGACTAGGGCAGTGTCTGCATAAAAAAGGCTTACTTAAACTAGTAAAGGACACTTGTAATTTGGGACTGAAAGCATTGAAAGTTCATTGGCAGAGGTCTGTAGAAACCTAGGTTCCACTAGCATTCACAGATTGGTACTAAAGAAGCTCTAAGATCACATTACTTCTGAAAGTAGTAAGTTCATTCATCCCAAATAAAATGTGTCAACTTAGTTACAAGCAGGCCATTTAAAAAAGGCATGTTTATTGTTGTCCCTCTTTTGGAATTATTAGATTTTCCAGATTTGTGGGGATTGCCTGTTGTTCCCCTCTTCAAACAATGCATGGAATTCTCCAAAGAAATCTGGCCTTTACAGCCTGAAATCCATGCCATTTTTTAAAATTCTGTTTTATTGCAAACCTCTTCCATCCATGCATGCAGCCCTATGTCTATGCTTGTATGTGCTTTCAGGCTGATACACAGCGATTTAAGAATTGGAATATAAAAGCGGTTCAAGGGTGTCTTCCTTCAAGTGATGGCAGTTGTCTAGTCCTTCTACTTGCACTTCAAGCCGTACTAACATATGCCAGCATCTGACTTTGAAATCACTTGATAGCTTACTTCAGCATTGTGTTAAGGCAAATGTTCTGCTGAAAGGATGGACTGTATTAGCATAGGTTTGGTGGAATAATAACATCGCTTCCATGTGCCAGCTTTTTCTTGCCAAGCACCAATGTAATTTGTGTACATCTGAATGTATAGATATGCTCTCTGTCTCCTGAGTGTGTGGGTCCCATAGGTGGTTGAATATCCTCCATGCCAGATAATAAAGCAAATCAGTTGATCATAGCAGCCTTTAAAGTGTCTCTTAAACATGCTATAAAACTCTTTTTAAAGCATCCTGGTTTTGGTTGGTCTACTGTGGAGATCAAATCCATGTCTTCCCCTGAAAAGTAATTTGTTCATCATCCTCCATAGATACTTAATTTTTCTCTCCGTATGGGACACACTTGTGTATAAGCTTTTGTCACTTTAAAAAGTGTTTCAAAACAACAAACAAACACTTTAAAGATATTCTCGTGAGTCATGGTATGACCAAGTACTTCTCTGCTTTGTTCGTTAGGGAATTGTCTGGAGTTGGGATACCAGTAAAAATAAGTAGTTTTCCACTGTCTTCGTGCATCCATAGGTATGTGCAGCTTTTACTATAGGAAGCCTCTTCATGTAGTTGAAGGACAGGACTGACATTAAGGAGACCTGGGTTCAGTCTCCAACGTTGCCTTAAACTTTCTGTGACCTGAAGCAAGTTATTTCTATTGCACCTGCACTGCAGGGCAGGTAAGCTTTGCAGCACTCCCTCTGGACTTGGCCATCTGAACTGGGGAAACTGGCTGGAGCACATCATGGCTCTCTTTTAGCTCACAAAAAATAGGTCCTGGGTGGGGCAGGGATGGAGAAGTTCAAGAAAAGAGGCACATTTCCAGGCCTAGTTTCAGCATTAAGTTAGGATCAGGTATATACCTGGCTTTGGGTCTGGGGGCTAGGATGTACTGCCAGGTGCCACATAGTCTTATGGGAATATCCCTGTTCCCTAAGTGTAAAATGATGGTAACAATACTTTTTTCCTTTATCCGACATGCTTTTTTTTATCCTACATGTTGTCTAATGTATTTTTGAGATACTGAAAGCAGAGATATTTTTGCTAGGGGAAGGATGAGATGGAGGAGAAAGGACGGGAGAGAAGGGAGATAGGCCTAGCACTGCTAAAATTAGTTTTACCAGTTATCTCTGTAGTAGGCACCATGGTGTTTAGATGCCATATCTGCAGACATAGTAAATGTCAAAAATCCATTACCTGACTTTAAATATATGGACCCACAATTTCTTTGGCTCAACCACCACTCTAATATCACCCTGCCCGTACATGACCTCTGTTTTGAAAGTAAACTTTTAGGATCTCAATTCAGAAATGTATCCCTTCCATGGCAAATTGCAATGAGTTCCTATGCAAAAATACTTTAAGAATTCTGAGAGCTTTTTAAAATAAATACTGCTTCTTTACCTAAACATTAAAAAAAAAAAACCAAACAAACAAACAAACAAAAAAAAAAACAAAGGTAGGATCTTTGTTTTTCCTTCATTGCCGTACTCACCAGAGAGATACAGGCCAACTTAAGGGGAACTTACGTTAATTCACAATAGACCTTTCAGGGACTGAAGCTCTTCTGTGAACCATCAAAGGGGATTTTAATGCATTGGCCTGCTTTTAATTGATGCAGAAGAACTTCGGTGGATTTCAGAGGGATCTGGAGGTGCTCAGCACTTCAGAAAATCAGGCCGTGTATATTTAGGTGCCTAAACACAGATTCTGAGCCTCCTTGTAGCAGGTAGGTGTGGATTTCAGTATGCGTCAGTAATGAAATTATTATGATGAGGGCTTAGTGTAAATGCACGTGATGCTAAATAGAAATTAATCAGAAAAAGCTAACGTTGCCTAATGACATAAACAATCATAGTTTAAATGCAATTTCAGCAGCAGTGTATGCATATTTTGTGAGATGAAGTTCATCTTCTGAAGAAGCAGTGCTAGCTTTCAGCCAACTGATTTGTATCTGATATTTGCCCAGTATGGAATATGCTATCTAGAAATCCTTTTAAAGGTGCATCACTGATGGATTTGTAAATAGCACCCTGATGCTGTGCATGAAATGTTCAGACTAGAACAGTGAGGGCCTCAGTGCCACAATGCCAAAGCATTTGCTTCAAGCCCTGTGCTCAATCCCAATTAAATCATCAGTGAAAAAATCAGTATCAGAAATCAGGTATTCTCCACTGCGGCCAGTGGTTCACATCACAGATATCAGTTGTGCGTTGTTAGTGGCCTCGGGTGTGGTGGGACCCCTGAGCTACGCTAATGGTCTGTGTTATAGGCAAAGCTTGAAGCAGGCAGTCACGATGCCTGTTATGTTTTAGTAAAATACATATTTTTAGACAATAAGATAGTTAACAACTTGAGTAAAGTAGATCCCATGTAACTACCTGTAAGTCAGCTTCTCTGTTTAGCAGGAGTACAGCATAGCTGCATTACTGCACATAATAAAGGTTTTTGCATGCTGCTACTTTTCTTTAATTTTTTTTTTTTTTTGGTAACGAAATGTCTACCACAAGAAAGGAGCTTGCAGTCTTCCCTACCATCAGCTGTATCATTGCCCTAAACCTCATTCTAGTGTGACCCTGGCATGAAGAGCTCTGTCCAGGAGTGTTTTAGGGATTGTAAATCCTGATGTTTCTACAACAGTTTTGACTTAACCGTATTTGCTCTACTTTGCATTGCACTGATGTAACACACAGCTTTGCTAGAACTGTCTTGTTAAATTGCTGTCTTTTAATCCAAATTATACTTAGGAGAAACGACTATATGAAACATTCCACATGGACATGATTGACAACTGCTTTATGTATTCTGTTCAGGACCAGGGGACAGCTGAGCAGTAACGGCAATAGTAGAAGTGTGAACAAAAGTGTGTTCAGGAAGACAGATTCCAGTTTTTGTGATGACTCTTTGTCAAAACACTTTAAACACTTCATCTTTCACTGTAATGATTTTAGCAAACAGTCACTTTACATATCTATTACAGAACATTTTTTTTTACCTTTACACTTTTTAAATGTTAAAATAAGGCAAAAATCCAGGGTTTCAAGTGCACAGTATGAACAATATCAATCATTTATTGTACTGATAGGCAGATAATCTATTCACCGTTCCTTCACTTGACATACACAATTATATTTCACATTGCATAGAGAAAAGAGGAGAACAAGCAGGTGAGAAGTTAAATCACTGTGCATGGAGTGGGAGTAAAGCAGTGAAAATGACCTAGCTTAATCTTTCTTCAATTTTTTGTGGCTTTTCCCGCCGTCAATGCCCCCATCCTGCCACCATCCACTCCTTAACTTTCCCACCAGGCCCCACTGCTCAAAGGGCGTTTAGTTGCCGGAGCGTGGCCTGAGTTAGAGGATTAACGTCAGTGGGAGTTAAGTGACAGAATGACCTTGGAGGATCTGAGTCTCACTGTGTGAGACCTTTTGTTTCAAATAAAATGCACTTGCTTCTTTCTGCTTGTTAAATTAGATAGGGTGACGCATTCAAGAAGTTGTATGTAGCTAATCTACCAACCAGGAACTGCTTCTGAAATACAGTTTTCTATGGAGGCAGCTTAGGTTTATCAACTCCAAGACACAGCTTGATTTCCTTCTTACACCAGCGTACCTGGACATTTATAGAATTGTGCTGGCATAAAGCTGGCGTAAAATAAAAACAGAGCCAGGCCAAAAAAATATAGATGGAAGAAAACAGCTGTTTCCATACTGTAATTCCCATTTAAAAAATACCTCTCTAGCATAATAAAAGGCAAAGCCCACCATGTAAACTAAATATGATACAAAATCTGTAGTAGATCTTTTTTCTCCTTTGCTATTAAATTGTTACACTATTATAGATTGGACATTCAATGTAAGATCCAAGGAGGCACATTTTTTTCAAACAGTTGTTTTGTCATCTACATGGTACAGAAAAAGAATGTGGGAGATAGACAAACTAGACACCAACAGTCTTAGGATATTAAATTTAATCATAGATTACACAGAATATGATGTAAAAACAGCAATTTACTAGAATAATTATCACCTGCAAAATGTGAAAATAGTTTAGAAAATGGATTGTCATATTCTCTGACACAGCAATAGTCATGAAAGGTACACTTACAATATCATGTGCTAATCTGTGTATTAACTATACTACCTGCCATTTAGCCAGGATTCCAAGACAGATTAAAGGCTTTTGTTTCTGAAATGCCTGTGTTTAAATTCAGTAAAGTTAAACAGCTAGATTGAAAACACTATATTTTTGTCAACTACTGTATGGAGAGTCTATCCCGGATTTCCAATGCTTATAAATATTTTGTCTATATGTGATGAGTTTGTAATGGGAAGAGTGATTGAAAACTGCAGAGAGCACAGACCTGTAAGTGGGTGATTTGACAACTGAAAATATTTCTCGGTGCCTTGGTAAATTTTGGAGAATAGTCATTCCAACTCTTCTGTCCTACTGCAAAACTAGTTCTTTTCTTCCTCACATTTCTGCATTTAAAAACCTGTATTTAGTTGTAACTTGTAGAGAGATCTTTAGATTTTCTCATTATAGAGATCAAGAAGAAAAAACGTTGCAGGTGTCAAAGGATATGATGACCACAACAGTGTTGGCAGGTTTAGTTTTTTTCCAGCTGTTTTCATGAAAGCAAAAAAAAAAGAAAAAAAACCCAACTCCAACATGTTTTAGTTTCTTATTGAATATACAGACTGGCCCAAATACAGACATTCTCTTTATCAATCTTATAGTTACAAAAACTGTACATTACAAACAGTATAGAAACAAACTGAAAGGAATGTGCCACACATCCTGGCTAATTTTCTATATGCAATTTAAAAATACAGCCTACTCCCTTATAGTGCACAGTTATTGTGTAGATAGAGTACATCACTAGTTAAGTGGACATGATAGAAGAGGTCTAATTTTCCTCAGCACAGAGAATAAGAGCCAATTCTGCTCGGTAAAGCTTTCCTCCATCAGACAAGGCCATGATGCTTTTCTTGTATGTCGCAAGGTTGTTAATGTCTAATTCCTATTTAAAGAACAGATAATGCTTTATAATCCAGTTTAGTTACCAGCGTGAGCAAGTTTGCTGGCAATGGCAGAAGACAGGTAGAAAAAGGGCATTCCCAGCCTGTCCAACAGTAACACGTTGAAATCACTGTTTGTATATTTGAACATTATCTATTTTATAGGCATATGTTAGGTTGTTGATAGCTAATGTCTCAGACGCAAGCTTTTGACAGCGTTACTATGTAATCACAGCTCCTTTAGGTAAGGATTTACGCTGCTATGACTTTTGCCAAGATTTTTATTTGCACTGGACTTCAGGAATAATGACTTAGAAGCTCTATATTTATCTTAATTGGGTGGATTAAAGTGCCCTTAAAATCCAAATTAAATCTAATCTCTAAGGGGAAAAAAATCCCTCTAGGCTTACCTTTTTGTTCTTTTCACACAGATCCTTCAGGAGAGCATCAAGTTCATTTTCATCTATATAACCATTGCCATCCTGAAAAAAAGTGTTAATAAGACTTTTAAACATTTGCTTTTCATTCCAGAGCTTATGGCTAATTTTCCACAAGTTCAGAAAATGAGTGCCATCAAACTGCTAAATTAATGCAAAGGTTTTCTGATGACTTACTTGATCATACATCTCAAAGGCTTTATTGAATTCTTTTGCACACATTTTGACACCCTAAATAGCAAAAGGAAAAAAAAATCCATTAATGACATCAATTGTGCATGATGCTAGCAGTTTAATCTTAAGAATGTGAAGCTTCATACCTGAAATTTAATAAGAAAATTTTCCTGTACTGGGAGTAGCCTTTGGAGAGAAAAAACAAAGGTCAAAATATTTAACGGTTTCTGTAACAGCAATTGGTAAATGATATTTATTGTAAAAAGAGACAGAAGACATACCTGGCCAGTTCAGTAAGCTCCAGCTTTCCGTCATTGTTTGCATCGAACATTCTGAGCTGAAAGAATATATATTTTTACATTACTAATCACAATTAATCCACATTAACAAAGAAAACACTTCTTTGGGAAACTTAAATTCAGTGAAATTTTGCCTTTACATAATTCTGAAATGATGGCCCCCAGTTTTTAATCTGTCGCATTTGCCATGTGATATGCCATGCATTTATGTAAAATACTGAAGTAATTTATAGTAATTAATTCTACTGCAAAAGCCTCATCAGAAACTAGACGAGCAATTCTGATTACCCTATTGTGAGGTTCTAAACTGTCTACAGTGATGAATATCCCCTACCCGAAACATGCCTGTTATTTTTTATAGGTGGGAGGAGTGTTGACATGATACCATTTTACTCTTGATTTCATGATCTGATAATAGCATCATTGTTCTTTATCCTTAGAGATAAAACAGCATCCAGGTAAAGCTCAATAGAATTTAAGGCATTCACTTCTTTAGACGGAAAATAATAAAAACATTTTTATTCAGTTAGCTGCCAGGTCTAAATGTATAAGGAAAGATCAGATTCTGTTTCTGTGATATATTTCAAGAAAAGAGTGAACAGATACTGTAGAAAATCAGTAAATTTTGTTGATAGTATAAAAATGAGAAAGTAAATGCCTTCAGATAATTATAATTAAATGACAGGAATAAATACAATAATATAATTTGACAAAATGACTGAATACTAGTTCTAATAATTTGTAATCATCCTATTGTATTAAACAGTTGCAAGGATGAGCTCCTGCTGCTTAAGAGGCATAAACAGCTAATACGCATTATTAGAAGTCACTGGAGATATTACACCTGCCTGGCACTTCTCCCACTTTTATGTCTGTATAGCTCCATTTTTTTAGTTTCATATATTATTTTGCCTTTGCTGTATAAAATAATCACAGCACAGCAAACTGTACAAAACATTGCTAGATATTGTACTGAAAACACCCACACACTATCCCATCACTTTTAATCATACTAATTTTAGATGTAATTTTTAGATAGGAGGAAAACCAGACTCCTGTACTGAGATAAGCACGTATCTTTTTAAATATGGAATTAAAGCTGTGAAAAAGACCCAATTTCACTTTGCTAATACACAATAGACGGCAAGGAAGACTAGAAAAAAAATTCTATGAACATTCATTTTTGTATAAGACTCTGCTTCCTTTTAACCCTTTCTTTCTTTCTTTGTATCTCCCTTGTGTGCTTTTCAGGTGAAAAGAGATTTACATTGGGAGGAGGTAAGCAAAGGCAGCTCTAATATTAACATTTTTTGGTGGGTTGTTACTGGCTGGCTGTGCCAGCTTGCAGCTGGCCACTACCTTGTGTTTTCTATTAGATTTCTTTTCTAATTTCTGAGGTGATTACAGCAGAGTTGGCTTTATAAGTTTCTTATTGCTCTTAATTCTTTGTCATTATGTCTTCCTGCAGATGCAGTACTCAGAGCGCACTTTAAGATGAAGGTCAGAAAGCTTCCTAAATAAAAAGGATTGTAATATTTTCACCAGTCAATAAGCAAGGACAGTTCTAGTTAAATGGTTTATATTGGTGCAACAAATTAGCAGTCAGGAAATGTTTTGATTAACCTTTCTCATCAACTTTTGGGCCAGTTTGGGGTCTGCTGTGTTTACCTAACTTGGTTTTGATAATTCAAAGTATTTCAGGGCAAAACTTAGTTGCTAAAACAAAGATCCAGTGTTATACACTGGATATATTTCCTGAGGACGAGAATTCGGAATCTTTTTCTCCTTGAAACGTCCACGCAGAAGGCAAGCCTGGTCTCCATGGCGGAGTCCAGCAGTGCTGGGCCGAGAGGAGTGCCCTAAGGAGGGGCGGATATAACTCCTGGGCAGTGACAGTTTTGTTCTGGTGTTTACCTAAAATACTCATTTCTCCTCCTTACAAGGGGGAAACAGGAAAGAGGGAGATGTTGTAAATGCAGTAAGAAAACACTGTGGCATTTGAGACAAGAGAGAGACCCTACAGCACTCTAGGAAGACAAAACATAAAAAATAACCCCAGATTAATTAGATCGAAACATAATAATGTAATTAATCTTATGACAGGTACAATTTTTCTTCTATGAACTGCAAAGACCTCACTTTTACGTCTAACAGCACAAGTAAGCGTATCGGGGGAAATTCTTTGCACAGTACTATGGTATGGTCTAATACTACATAAAACCCGAGAAGATTCAAAATTTTTTTAGCAAAATTTTTTTAGCAGCACTGCAAACTTTCATTCTCAGATCAAAGTTCTGCAGCTGCAGAAGTGCTTGCGATGTGCCTGTGCATGATTAGGGCCTGGTGGGGGTCTTTATGTCGTTCGGAGCCTATAAGGGGCTAGGGAGAAACACAGTTTGGATTAATCCAAAATGAAATGCCTGTAAATAATCTTACCATTATTTCTGTGTATTCTGTTAGCTTTGAGTCTTCAATCTGCTTATTTGCTTTCTGTAATAAATCTTTCAAGAAGCTCTGTTAAAATAAATAGATGAGTAACAGGTGAATTTTTTGCCTACAGCATAAAATGCTTGACTTGCTAACTTTAAAGTGATGGGAAATACTGTTTTACTCCCACTTTAATACGACTAATGAAGTACAAAATAAATATGAAAGTGAGTAGTAATTTACAGGTAAGAATACAACAGTTTCTTTTGACCAATTCAAGTATACTGCACAGTCTAATTCGGAAAAAGTGACTCGTAAAACTTTATGCATTATATGCCATTTGCTGTATGTGGGTTTGGAAAAATAGATTGTCCTCCAAGTATACTGTTTCCTAATCAGCTCTATCAGTAAATTACATTAATTAACCTTGAAGCTACTTGGAAAACTTGGATGCCTAATCTCTTCGTGCAACTTAGGAACAATTTTACAGAAAAGATCAATGATTAATCAAGTTTTCTCCTTGCCTATGGCAGTACCTGATGCTAGTAGTGAAAATGTGAACCTATGTTGCTCCTTCTCGCCTTATAGTTCAGATACGTGCAGCCAATCATTAAATTTTTTTAACGAGAATTTGACATGGTATCCCATGACTTTCATCACCAGCCATTTCTCCTTTAAGAATAAGACTGTTTCTCCCATTCACTGGTTTAAATTGCTGTCCTAGTTTTGTGACAATAAAAAATAAAATATCTACTTATTTAACCAAGGCACTACAAGACCTGAAATTTCTGTAGGTTTATCAAAGCTCAGTGAAGTACCTAATAACTCCTCTCATTCGTTTCATTAGCATCATTGTCTCTTTGGAAATTTGGGCCTCATTTCAAGATAGAACAGGTGGTAGCTCCTAAGAAAATCTATTTCTATACAGATGACATCCTTAACTTGAATGCTACTGTGTTAATGCTCATATTAGTGACAGCCAGGATAGTTCTCCCGGTCTGACCCCTTCTGTACTGAAAGGCCTTCTTATTAGTTTGTATACAAAGAGCATCATAGAAGGATTACAAATAGATGTCACAGAGAGGTGTTTAATCTTTTGTGCTTTTGGTAGAAAATAGGAGTGGAAAGGACTTTGAAAAGCTGTCCAGTACACCATGTCTCAGGCCAAGACTGTCTATATCTAAGCTTCCTGAGTTATAGTCTAATCTGAGATATTTTCTGACCACTCCTAAATATAGACAGTGATGGAGAGTCTATCTCCTCCTCCTCCACTGGTATTATTATTATTATTAAAGTTTTCCCAATATCTAACTAAATTTCTCTTAGAAAGTTATAAGTGAGTGTACTCCTTACAGAGCATGTACTTAAAATGTTTGGACTTTTCAAGAAATATTGATCAGTCTTAAAAATAAAACTGATTATTTTCAGAGTTTTAAAATGACACTATTTCTCTGCTACAGACAAGCTCTCTCAGCCCAGGATATATGAGATCATCAGGGATCTAAGTAAAATTTCTTAATTCTCCAGCTGATCCTCCATCAGCCCTGCCTTTCAGTGTCTACTTCAAATTACAATAGCTGGCAACAGTCCTTAAGAGCCTGTCTAACAACTGGGAAGTTCTCAGTATTACGTGCATGACCCATAACTTCTCCCTGATCATACAAACTTTTAATCCACCAATTCTGTCTGAGGATTACCTTGAGGCAGGATCCTCACCAAACATCATACAGATACCGTACTCAAAAAGGAAGGGAAAAAGGAAAAAATTTGAGAATTTTATGATGTGAATTCCCCTTTCCAAAAAAAAGAAATAGCTGCAAGGATTTCAAACAGCTTGACCTCCAGGTGCTTTGGTTAATGCTTAAGTAGCCCTTCTTTAGAACACCACATATGAGCAATATAGTCCAAATTAGATGGATGAACCCTGCGAGGTCTTTCTCTTGCTATGAGTTGTTTTGGATCCTCCAAGTTTAAAGCTACATTAACTAACCATGTGTAATTAAACTGTGGGAAAAAAGTCTGCTTCCCCAGGTATAGTCAGCTTCTACAACTTTGTTAGTTTTATGATTATGGAAGGAATTCAGTCTAGTTTTAAAGCTTTGTTAAGTCTGTAAGGGTAAGATGGTTAACGGAATAATCTTGATTGTGCTCTTCTTTGTGAATAATGAAGTTGATACCAAATTCCCACTAAGCTAACCAAGCACAGGCAACGCAATTCCAGTTGTGTTGACCTAACAGTATTACAGTAGAAACAGCAGTGTTACAAGCTATTTGAGAGAGTATAATTTGTCCTGCAGCATAGTGATTAATGATAGCAATGCCCTTGGAAAAAAACAAAAACAGCCCTCTCCCCAAAATACCAAAAGAACAGCCCAGACCTATCTATGAGACCTATCTATGTTCCCAGGGTTGAAATCATCTTACTTCTAAGCTCAAGTATCTGCTGCCTTGAGGCACTTGAGGCAAACACTGATCTGAATTAAACAACCTTTTTAGAAACATTAATCAGAGTTGAGTTTCACTTAAAGTAATTTACCAGTGATAAAAAAATCAGCTAATCATATTGCATTCCAGTAATGTTTGAAATGCAAAAACATGCAATGGCGGGTATCTGAAGAAACAGCAGCACAGGCTGTAATCCAATGCTTATTCACACTTCATGCATACCCGCAGATATCAGTTTACCTTTAGTTCCTCAGAATCAATGAAACCACTGTGGTCACTGTCATATTTTCTCCATGTCTGCAATCAGAACATGAAAGATGTAATTATATATTCATGTAAAGCTAGTCTTGAATGACTTTACAAAGGGAAAATTCTCATACTGTACCTGCATGAAATCTTCACTTGACTTTAGCTGCTGGCACCTAAAGAACAACAGGAAATTTTCTTCTGTCGGTAATATCTGAGCAAGCTGTAATAGATTTTAAGAAAGATTAAAATTTGATTCCTCATTAGGCCGGCTGAGCCTTTAAAAGCATATGAAATTCTTTGTGATCAGACTGCCTTATTGAGCTAAGAAGAATTAAAATTCAAGTTTTGTTACCCATTTGTGTAACTATATCTTTGGTGGATATGTGGAGCCCGCAAATGAGAATGATGTTACATTGCTCTCCAGGTAAGAGAGATTGTATGAGTAAGTATGTGTATAAGTAAGAATAACTGCATGCTCTTACTCTCAGTTTCATAACACCAATAATTTGGACTCCTTTAATCCCACTGAAGGTATTGGGAAGCTCCCATGCAATTAAGCTGTCCCTAGAGCTGTCACTTCAGTCTCAGTTTCATATGTGCTGCTAGTAGAGGATTTCTACAAAGCCAGGACCTTGCCAACAGCTCTCTTTCCCCATGTGCTGAGCACTGTCGCTTTGGTTGGTGGTGTGACCCATGCAGAAGTGGAGGTATGCTTCCTACACTTAGCAGACATCTGTGTTCCCCAGCTTGAGGTGAGCGTGTTGAGCACTCCATGTCTCGGGCCATCTCTCCTTTGCTTTCCTAGCTGCCAGTATTTTTCACTCCAACCTATAAGAAGGCCCTATAAGAAACTTCATCTCTTAGGTTGAAATGTTTGGAAGATGCCTTTGAAAAGCTACTGGCTTGAAGCTTTGCCATATTCATCAAGGTCAAACAGAACTGAAGGTCAGGGAGAAAGAAAGGAAAAAGCTGTTCAGCAAAGGGGTAACTAGGGAAAGAGAGGGGGAAAAATTCACTCGTGCAGAGTTAGGATCTGTGGTGAAAACTTTGTTATGACTGTGAAGAGAAAAGCAAAAAAAGAGGGATGTTTAGAGAGTGAGTGAGAAGGACCATGAATTAAGAAAGCAAGGAAAAAAAGACTACTGACAGGTACTGAGTAAAACTAAGAAGAGAACACTTCCTTTTACTGAGTAAAAGGAAAAGGGAACACTGATGTGAAGAACACACACATATAAGGAAAGCAGAAAAACAAATGTTAAAAAAAAAAGCGAGGAGAAAATGAAAGCAGGGAGGATAAGGGGATGGCAACTGGTGATCATTTGTCAGGCTCAGAGATGTGTTCAAGATGAGCTATATAAATACCAGAAAGAAATCAAAAGGGATTTTAGCCCTGCAAAGTCGGGGGTGGTTCTTCCAATGTCTGTGCTCATACAAAAGCCTTTTTTAAAAATCAGACATTATTGTACTGGTTATTGAAAATGTTCATTTACTATAACTCAATTTCAGCCACTGAAAAAAGTACAAGATGGAGGGTATGCCATATAATTTAATGTAAAATCATCATTTGTTTTTAACAGAAGCCCAATATCTTTTTTGTGCTCAAAGTGTATGAAATGTGTTTTGATTGAAGAAAACTTTTTACTTGAAGAATAGACCAGCTGTGCTTACTAGGAGGAGAGAATGGAGAAACAAGGATTTCTGAGCAGCATTATTTTATGAAAAATTACATCTGCAGGCTTCTTGGAGCCTCATCTTAAAATTTTGATTCAAATTTCTGATTCTGTGCATTCAATTCACACCCTAAAATCCCTCTATCTGCCTATTTCAGCGCAATTGCCCTAATTGCTTGGGCTTTTTTATTGGATTCCAGCAGTGCCTTCAGCTCGCTCTTGGTCTGCAGGCACAGCAAGGAGATGGAAACAGATCTCTAATTTCTGAAATTCTGAATTATCTGTGCAAGAAATCAGTTATATTCACTAACTCTTAGTGCAATTGAAAACACATATCAGACACTCTTCCTACAGAAATGGAGCAGTTGATTATTGACTATCAAGCACATCAGAACGCATTTGGAGTGCTTTTGCTAAATGGCTGAATATCAAATCTAATCAACTTAAACAAAACGTTTTTGTCAGCAGCTTTCCAAATTCTGCTTCATTATAGATAGAAACAGAGTATACACGTGTGGATAAGTACCTGTCCATATGTATGTAGTAGCTAAATGTGTGTAGTTTAGCACTGATTTATGGAAAAATTGCCTTTTTCTCTGCTGTGACAGGGGCTTTGGTTTTAGGGGTAAATCAGTTCTTCCTACTCAAGAACAGAAATTGAATGGAGGACAGATTTATAATAATCAGGGGTTGGCAGGGGGGACTGATTACAACAGTAAGAAAGAGTTTATGGGAATCATTAAAAAAGTCATAATCAGTGGGAAAGAATACCAGGTAGGCCAGTACTTGCCCCAACCAGAAAATAGGAAAAGTAATCCTGTTTCTTCTTGCCAGAAGTAAATTTATACAATGCTGTAGTAATGTCCCCTTGCGAGCCACAGATTACTTTTTTCAGGCTAATCTTTTTTTCTAGATACTTTTCTGTGTGAATTGCACACTGGGCCAGTACCTTCTCAGTACAAGTCTGAGACTATGGCTGCTTTAATATCAGGTTACAGGCCCATGCGTTTATACCATTGGTCAGAAAACCTAGAAAGCCCTGAGGACCATGTGAAAAGGCTCCTTAGATCACTCTGTTTGGGATTTTGGACTCCCTTGGTCTTCTCTGGGCTCCTTACAACATCTTACAACATTTTGTTCCTATATGCGGGAACATATCTGACATAGGAAATACCCATTTGCTTTGGGGAAGGATATTTTGAATAAAAGGAAATAATAAAACTATGGTTTGGTTTTAGAAAATCCCTGCCTAAATGTAGGATAAGTCTGATGCAAGTCCACAACTTTCAACACATACTTGATGCCCAAATTGGCAGGAATCTTCCTATGATTACAATGGAATCAGAATGAGACCCTCGTGAATGAATCCCAGCTTCACCGTCACTTGAAGCACTCCTTAGAAACACACAACTACTGCAAAATTTCTGTTGTGGTGTACTGTTAGCTATAGCTAACTTTGGTGAGTTTTGCAAGGCTGATAAATGGGAAAACTGATTCCAAGAACCAGTAACAACTCACTAGCAGTACCAAACTAGACCTGAGGTGCAGAATGCATTACCTCTGGAAGAAAATTACCTTATTTTAAACTGTCTCTCCTGCCCTTTGCAACTCTCACACAGAGAAATGCACAGGCATTTACTTTTCAAAGATGTTGTAGCTCAATATCCAAGGTATTAGCTCAGACTTCTGACAAAAATAAATCTTTCCTGTTTTCTTTCACGTGCTTTAGGATAATAGAGACAATATAACCAAACAGAAGTTCAGTTCTAGCTCTTGCATCAAATAGTATTAGATTGCTTTTTCATTGAAAGACTGTATTACTGAGGGATGGGGAAAACACAGGGAAACCAGCTTGACTTCCAGGTCCTAGGTAAACCACTACTAAGAGTAAAGGTAGAAACCTGTTGCTATTTCTAAAAAAGACTTCTTTTTGAGGATAAATGTAAGGGGAATCCAAGACTGCGTTTGCGTAAGTGTGAATTGCTCCAAGTTCTCATTTGCAGCAGCAGACTCTCAAGGAGCGATAGCAGTTTAGTGAAGATTTCTCTGAGCTCTGCTACTTTTATGGAGAGCATGTCGCCCATTTCTGCGTCATGAGTAACAGAGAATAATCCCAAAGACTGAGACTGGCTTCACTTCTCTCCACTCAGCTGCAAGCTTGTGAGAGGCAGGAGATAAATTTTTATAGGCTACCTAACAGGAAAAATGCTTTCAATACTTAAAACAAGATCAGAACGATTTTCTAGAAATCATTCTCTAAGTAAATTTTACTGATACTTAATACTATTTAAAATATCTTTCATTATATGAATTATAATATAACACTTCTTAAAAATCTCAGAATAGAGAATGGAAGTAAAAAGAATATTTGTAGGCGAGTAAGTAGTTACTTTTAATAGTAAGCTTTCAAATGATTTGAATGTGGAAATACCACCCCCGGGGGTTTCAAAACCTTGGGCTTCCACACCTACATTTTAGTGAAAGCATTGATCTGAATGAGTGCAAAAGGGGCAGGAAAGGTCTCTTACAAAAGAAAAAGTGAATGAACAGGTCAGACGCTACATATAGCTGGAGGGCACTGGATAAAAGCTAGTGTATTATCTGCAGTGTGTTCCCTAAGACAGACTATACTCTTTATCTGCGCACCAAGTTGAAAATCTACTTCTTCCTCTGTGAAGCCACCCAGGCCTCCTCCTCCTCTCAGTCAATAGACCTTTCCTGGAAGCTTATTATTCACCAGGACATTTTCCTTCAGGTGCTGTGGTATTCATTACAATGGCTGGGACTCTGGATGTCTTTACACAAGTTTTTCAAACCACATTCATACACTTTTTCAGAAAAACTTGTTGATGTACAATGTAAATGGGACAGGAGCAATCTGGAACTACTGAACATTTTATTTATAAGGGAAGAGAATCAAGTCCAGATATCAACTTTAATGTCATACTTCACTGCATGTACAACCTATTTTGTCTGAGTCCCATCAGCACTTTCCAAATCAAGCTTCATGCTGATGTGAGTGAAATAAAATATAGCTATTGGTTTAGAAAACTGCTATATTAAGAGAGAAGAACCCTTCAGTCAGTGAACTGAGCATTCTCAACAGTCAATGGCTTCCCTGGATGTTTAGCATGTTTAGCAATTCACTGGACGTGGTAATCACCTTACAGTATTGGACCCTGATGGATTTGCTCACCTTTACCTATTAAGTCAATAGCAGAAACAGAAATAGAATTTGAAAGGTAAAACTCTCAGTTATCTTTTCTAAGCAAACAATCACTTTTTCAGGCACTGGCTGCACATTCTTCTGGCATACAATGCCTGCTATTACACACATTCAAAAATATTAAATTAAATAGGATTATTCAATACCAAATGAATAAACATTTGTTAGTGCACAAATAAACATGTTAGTCCAAGTAAACACTATTTATTTTTACATGCAGAATTATTTGATGGATGCTAAGTATTGTCAAAAGATGCATTTTTTAATCAATTGTTGCAAGAAACTGCAAGTGAAACAAGCTGTTCATACTTTCGTGGGAGTTCAGTCTTAATCTGAGATGCATTTAAACAAGTATGTAGTATTCAGACACAGGAAAGGGGAGAAAAGATACCCTGGAATGATCTATTACATCAGCACTGATGCTTCCTACTAACTTTTATAGATTCTGTTCATTCCTCTGCTTTAAAAATAGCTACCTACACAAAGTTGGTCACTGTAGAAATTTTGAAGACCTGGCTTGCTTTCAGCTGTTTCTTAATTAGCTCTCTAGGTCAAATTTCTTATTTCCAGAAAAAATACATAATAGCATTTAATGATAAATGAGCGCAGTCTCACTGCACTCAATGTGACATAAATGACTTGTAGATTTATGCTTGAAATAGTGGTTTCTCAAACTGTAACCTAAGAACTCTCCTTTTTGATATGCAGCACCAAAAAGTGAAAGCAACAGAAAAGACAGTGGTTGCCCGCTTCCTGCGTTGTAAAATTGTTGAGAGCCCGGCAAGTGTGAAAGAGGTTGGCTGGCTGCATCTTTGCCGTTTTTGGAAAGCCAAGAAAGGAACAGCGGATTTTTCTGCCTAAAGTTCAGGAAAGGAATTCATAAGAAATCCAGAGCTTTCACAAAGTGCATCACAACTACTGTTAAAGCTTTGTTTAAACTTAACATGATCACTATGCTCCATGCTATTTTACTAAGTATGAATTTTTTTAGAATAGACTATGCACAAGGACTGCCCCATTGCATTCCTTTGTGTTACTGTCACTACAGGAGTTGTAACAAAGCACTAGTTTAAAAACATATGTAGATATAATTCACATATACCCTTCACACTTTAAATTTCTGAAATTTAGCTGTTAGCTACTTTGCAGGAAAACTAAATTGCTGTTGTTTATTTGCACTGAATAAAGCCTGCAAAGTTAAATGAATTGCAGTGAAATGTCTGAAAAGTGCTAAAGAATACTGTTCTTTTTGCTAATGAAAATGTTTCATTAGTGGAAAAATACTAAAGATCCTGGGACAGAAGAAGAAATTTTCCATATTACTGAAAATCAAAAGTATTTACATGTTATGCTCATATTGTTCTGCACTAAATGTATTTTCTACAAGTAAACATGTCAGTACTTTGTTATAAAGTGACTGTCTTACCTCAACTATTCCTATTTTTCCATCAGTAGTCTTCCCATATTGGTCCACAAAAGCTTTCATTTCAGGTGTTAAATCCTATGAAGTTACAACAAGAGCATCATTATTTTTAAGATGTAGAGAAACACATGCAAAGTACTTGAACATTCTATTAATTATTATTATTCTATTCTATTTATTTCCAAATAATAACATATACTACAGTTAACTTAGTACTTACTTACACTTACTGCAGCTAGATTCCTCCAGTTTAAATGAAATTGAGTAATTTTTTATGATGAATAATCTCATTGTCATAAATTTTACTTCCCAAGGAATCATGTGAATGATTGGCATCTAAACACTTTCAACTCCTATTTTAGTTTACAGAATGAGAAAATTATAGACAGATGTGCTGGAAGATGCGTATAGCAGCTCTTTTGTTTAAGAATGACAGTGAAGTTCATAGGTAATTATTAGTCAATTTTCTCTCTCCTTTTTTTTTTTTTTTGTAAATGAATAACTTGAAGGCAGTGCAAAATCCTTCAAAATAAGGTACATTTTAGTATAACACATCTGAACACCAAAATAGGCTTTCCACATCTTTGAACTGATTTTACCTGAACAATGGGTGCTATTTTAACCCTAAAAGAACCCATGAGGATATCATATTTTTCAATATTTAGTGATCATAAAAAGAGAGTCAGGATCTCACTGTTGTAACAGAGAAAGAGGCAGGCTTGGGAAGGAGAAGACTCGGAGCAGTACCTTATATCCGACAAAGTAATGTCAGCATAATTGTTCTTTGTATAAATTATGACTCCAACTCTACGTTTGTTCTCAAAGGCTGCCTTCACTTTAGGCTATGGCAAAGATGTCACTCCTAGGGTGAATATTTGAATATTTGATCTGACACTTTGACTTGATGTGCTTTGCTTTGATATAAGCTGCCATCAACCTTCAATACTGCTGAATCCTTTCTGTTGTTCTTTGTATTCCTTATAGGTCTGAGCTAGTGCTTGGCCCTTGCTAGCCATGCAGCAAGAAGCAGGGCTACAGCTATATTAAAATAATTAATAATTCCATGGTTATACATGAAGATACAACAGTCTTTGGAAATTTTAGTTGCTATAATAGATCTGGTTATATAGGCCCTAAGTGATTCTCTCACTGGAGACATAAGGAATTTCAGCCGTATGAAGTCTATTGCAGTTTGTCCCAAATTCGATCTACCAAAACTTACTAAAATGTCAGTTCCTTGTAGCTGATACAATCATGGCCTAGTATCCTATTTCTGCCAAAGTCATACATGGCAGGTTAGTAATTTGTGATGGCTTTAATTAAGATGTGATTATTAATAAAATACACTTCAATGTCACCTTTCATCTAATGATGCCAAAGTGGGGACAAGTGTGCTTAGTAGTTAAAATGAAGAATTTGGATGCATGGGTTTTAATTAGTCCTGGTTAAATATTTTACTGATCTTTCAAGTAGCACCTCCAGAATGCCAGACTGTGCCCAAACATTAAAGGCAGCACAGCTTCCTACGGGCTAAACAAAACAGAACTCCTCTAATCCTCTAATACATCCTTTAGAAAGAATTTTTTTTTCTGATGTTCACTTCAGCTGTTCTTGAGCTGATTGATGAGTTATTTAAGTCATATTATTCAAATAAATGAATTCAGTCAGTAATTCTGCCTAAATTTAACCAAGCATAGTGCTAATCTTGTTATAGATGCAGTGCTCCATGAATTAAACTAAGAAACTAACCCTTCACACCTCAGTCTCCCCTCTTAAAAATTAAGAGATATTCATCCAACTGAGTGGAACTGTGGAAAAAGTAGCTTTTTTGGAATGATTTGAAAATCTAAGGATAGATGGCAGTACAGAAACACTTACATGATTGCATTCATAAATACCTATTAAATCCCATATTTCTGTGAGATGGAAAAATATTGTCATTATCTACACGCAGAGAAAGTAAGAAACAGATGTGGAATAGCTCATCCAAGATCCACCCACTGAGTTTCTATGAACCCCTGTGTTAGCCACTATACCTCACAGTTTCTCTTAGCAATTGGCAGGCCTAAATAGAGAACATACTGCGTGAAAGACGGGGCACAATAAATAGAAGCTAAGATTATATATTTATACAGTTTTCATCTTTACAAAGTGGTATTTCTTTCAATATGCCTGAAAATATAGCAGAACAATTTAGTATTTCACATAATGTGTAAAGTAAAAACACAGTGTTACCGAAGAAAAGTTCAAGCCCTAAAACCTCCAGGTATAAATCTGCCCTCTGGAATGAAGACAGTTCCCGTCATGGTGCGGGCATGAATCAGGTTGCATGCTACTGCTCCTTCTGACAAAAAGCAACTGTAAAAGTAGAGACTTTCTAAGTGGATTAATAAAAGGATTAGAATTAGAACATAATTAGAACAGTTCTGTAATTGGGAAGAATATTGGGAAATGCTAAATCATCCTATTCAATGACAGAATCAATGTGATTCTTTAATGCATATGGCATGACTGATGTAAAATCCAGCTGCGAAAAATGCATAATTGAATATTTCAAAAATAGTGAGCAGGAGAGTGACCTGAAACGCAGAAGTTAATGACGACAAAGAAGCTTTGGGGTGTTAAAAGAAGGACAGCCAAGGAAATTGCATATAGCATACACTAGTTTCTCATTGTGTCCCTTCTGGCAAAAGAAAAGAAATTTAAAGCTACTGAATTAGTATCCTGTGAGATGAGACACGATCTAATGAGATGCTTGTTTGGCAAGTGAGCCTTCAAATCCAAAAATCAGCTTAGATTTGAAACCTAAGATGGCATATATCTATAATCTAGAAAAAGACTTCAGGGATCAAGGTATCATCAACCAAAGGCAGAGCCGATAGATGAAGTACTGATTTTGGTGCTGCTACCGTAGATTGGTCTTTTCAGCTGAACCTTCCAAAAATAGGCTTGAATCAGAGAAATGGCAAAGGAAAAACTCAATTAGACACCTGAGCATTTTCAAAATATAGTGTGATTGCAGGCAGAGGTCATAGAAAAAGCATAAATGATGAAGCAGGTGGCAGATATGAATAATTCTGCAAGGCTTTTATGTGTCTCTTTTTTAAGAGGAGATTTTCAAAGCACACTTGCTTTGAAAGAGAAAAGAATCTGATTTTAAGATGGTGAATGCTTTTTCCTGATCTAGAGCTTCTAACTCATTTTTTATCTTCCAAATATTATATCAACATTGTTACCAAGAATGCCATTCATACTAAATATGCACGAGCTTTAATATCTTCTTTCTAATGGATGTGCTTAAGATCCCTGCACTCTAATATAGGAGAGAGATTTGTTCTGTTAAAATACTTAAAAGGTAAAGCATTTGAAATTATGTTTACTCTTTCCTATGCAAAGAGAAAGTAGACTTTATTTTCATTTAGAAACTGCAATCCTTGCATAATTTTCTGTTTTTGAGGCCTTCTGAAATTTTAGTTCCAACTTATACTTATGCAAATGTATGCCCACCCTGATGGCTATATGAAGAATTAACTGGTACCAAGACTTCAGTAACATTAGAAGCACTGCTGGGAGACAGACAGCTGTTTCAGCTGCAAGGCTAATTTGTACAACCAATAGCAAGGTATCATTTTCCACAAAGTAAATGAAGATGCACATTTTCTGGTATTTACTTTTCAGATATACAGCAACTTTAAAAGCAAAGTTAATTATTGAAAAGCTTTTGCTCAATTTGGAGGTATTCTTATACAAAGTAATAATTCATTTCACCCACCCACACATGTCATCTAGTTAGTATAATTTTATTTTCTGTTACTTCAGGAGTAAGCATTTTAGCATAGATTGTTTAAATAGATTCATTATGCAATGTATTTTAGCTTGATGCTGTGGCCTATTTTATAAGCTAGTCATTTTAAACATATTTTATTTATTAAAAATGTATTGCTTCTGTTATAATTCAAATCTTTACAGAGAATCATTCATTTCTCTCTCTCTCTCTCTGTTTCTTTCCCAAGTGGGTGTAGTTTGTAGCAAAGTTATAATTAATGCTTTAATAACTCATGCACAAATTTGCTTTGACAACATTTTCAAAAACTTTGCTGTCCCTCTGAACAATTTTAACTACCAGAATTGGGTACTGATATTCCTGATGTGTAACTGGTGAAGGGCAAAAAGTGGTTAGCAGTCATGTGCAGATCTATTTATTGACCACCAAGGGGCAGAAATGCATTTCCTCCTGCACTGCCCATTAACCACGGAGTTAAAATAGAGTCCAACTAACTTGGAGAGTTTTTTTTTCTTTTTCTTTTTTGTTTAATATTAGTACATATCTGGATCAGGTGAAGTTAATTGCAATAGGACAAGGTCCCATCCATGGCAAAATGAAAAGGTGTATGCATTTCTTGACTATTCCTTTTAAGCACTACAAAAGCACCAGCTTGCAGCCTGGTGAGATGTAAAAGGGACCTGCTCTCCAGGAGGTGGACCCTGGCCTCGCATTTCCAAAGTGGCTGATTTATTTCATTTGAAATCTGCTCGTTTCTAATCATCCCACTTCCCTTTGCTGGATCAGTTAGTGCATTGACAGTGTGACGGCCAGAGGGAACAGAAGGACCCGGGGCACTGGAGTTTGCTCAAGAAAACTCTTCTTTCCCGGTGAAGACAGAAAAGCAGGGTGAAACATTAACCTACCAAGCCTGCCTTCTTCCGCGCCTGCTGCAGCTCCTGGATGAAGTTCTGTAGCTCCTTCCCATCCATGTACCCATTGCCTACAACAGAAAGAGTTACGGTTGCTGTCACCGATCCCTCCAACTTTCTCCGCTCTTCCCGCCGCTGGAAGCGACATCTCGCCCGTGTGCTCCCGGCTTCTTCTCAGCCCGCTCGGCCCCAGCCCCTGCCTCCCCCGGCCGCAGGGCTGCGCCCGGGCCCCGCGGGGCGCGGAGCGGGACACGGCGGCGCGGCCGCGGCGCCGGGGCTGCGGGGGGCGGCGGGAGCCCCCCGAGCGCCCCCGCGCCTGCCCCCCGCCCCCGCCCGGGCCACAGGTAGTCACCGTCGGAGTCGTAGTGGTGCCAGATCTCGAAAAACTGGGCGGCCGAGATCTCCACGCCCTGCAGGTGGGTCTCCGCCGTCATGGTGGGGCGCGGAGCGGCGCGGCGCGGAGGGGCGCGGAGGGGCGCGGAGGGGCGCGGCGGGCGCTGTCCGCGGTGCTGGCTCTGCCCGCGACTCCGGCGGCTCCGGCGGCGGCGGCGGCAGCTGCGGCTCCTCCCGCCGCCGCCCGCCGAGGGCTATTTATGGGCCCGGCCGCGGCGGCCCCTCCCCCGGCGCTGCCCTCCCGCGCGGCCGCCCCGGCACCGCCGCCCCGTCCGCCCCGGGGCCCAGCCCCGCCGGACGCCCACCCGGCGGCAGAGCGGGGCCCCGGGGCGGCTGCGGGGCCCCACCGCCGTCTGTGCCCGTGGGGCGCGGGGAGGGGTCGGGACGAGCACGGTCCCCGGCTTAGCCCGTGGATTTCCGTCTGGGAAAGGGGCCTGGGCGTCAGAGCCCAGCTAACAGCGCTGAGGGATGTTCCCGGGCAGAAAAGTGACAAGACACACCGTGGGCGGTGGGTGCAAGGACTCAGCCTTGGTACACCACTGCTGACTGCTCTGCTTCCAAGCACAGCCTGCGGATAGCCCCACAAAGAATTAATCTTTGAAGTGCTACAACCCTTTAAAAGACTCATTGCGATATCATGGGACCTGGCGTGGTGAATTTAAAGATATGGCCCTGGTGGCAGGTACTTCCATCCCAAGAGGTGGTTATGGAAGACCGCACTAGCAAGCTCTTTTTTCCCAGTGCTGAGCTGTGAAGGATACTGCCACAGTCACTTTTGACCGGACAAGAGTTTTTTTTTGTAGGACGAGCTTTGGAGACTAGACCTCCTATAGCAGTGGACTGGTGGCTGGGATGGAGCAGCCCTCCAAAGGTCCTCCTTCTGTCACATGAGAACATGGTATTATACCAGCAATGCTGATTAGACCCTCCCTTGGGATGATTCGTTTTAGTCATTAGGGTTACCTGGGTACTCTGAAGCACCGAATCTGCCTTGCTCCTTCCTGCAACATATTCCTCACATGTTACACTGAGCTAGCATGGTTTGATGGCAAAGCTGATGAGTGATCAGTTTACAGGACATTGCCAAATTCAGTAGGCAGTATAGTAAGGATGGGGATGAGAACAGCTGGCAAACCTGGGAATCTCCATGTGTAAGTGATTGACGTGAGCAACAGTAGGACAACAATATGCTAAGACTGACATATAGTGTGAGGAAAGAAAGCAATGGGATAACGTGGAACAGGAGAGAGCAAAATGCCAAGGGGGATGGATAACCCAGCAGGATGAGAGGTGGATGCTTAGTTAAAGACTGACATGTCCTGAGAGGGATTTCAGTAGCTTGGGTGGCTGAAATCTTGTATGCATTATGGAACAAGATGTGGGCATAGCGATTAAGTAATCATGAGACCTTATACTTGATTCCCTCCATCTTTCCATTCTCCTGTTTCTCCACCTGTTATATGCAGCTTTCACTTGTTATGTTGCTGCTGTTTGGCTGTAAGTTCTTCAAAAGACAGACTGTGTTGGTCTGTGTTTTGTGAGCTGATGAACCAAACAGCACCTAGGATGAAAGACACGAGAATCTGATCATTAGTTTCTTCAGTTCAAACTGTTTGAAGTACTGACTGAAGTAATTTTAAATATTTCCTTGCAATCAGGCTTTTTATTTTTCCATGTGAAAAAAAAAAAAGAATGGCTGGGTCAATTTCCCACCTAGGGACTGTTTTTCTGGTACGGTTTGCTCAGAGTAGTAGATTTCAGTGGTAGCCATATCCTGAACTTTCTGTAGTCTGCCAGCACCTAGTCTTGAAAATAAAAATCTAAAACTATTGCATTTCTATAAAGTAACAATAAGAGCGCAGAGCATCCACAAGGCTTTCTGTACCTGGAGCAAGTACATGGCAGGGCCTGGCCTTGACAAGGAGAAATACGATAAAACGTTCTGGGGATTAACCTTTGTACCAGGAAAAGACATTGGGGTGCTAGTGATGAAAGGACATGGGAAGGAGACAAAGATGGAACTGGCATTTCCATCATTTTTACATAGAAGAAGTCTGCCAATGAGGCAACTTCTTATACTTGCCAAGGATATTGAATTTCTCAGCACAGTGCAGAATTTCAGCTTCCAGCAGCATGCGCAAACGGAAATTGAGTACTGAACCCCTTTCAACAGTCCTCTGACTTGCAACTTATGTCGATTTGCTCCTTGCTGTGTACCATTTTCAAATGGCGCATTGAATCTTGTGCTTCTTACTTATCCCTGACCCAGAAGTCTCTCTCTGAATGAGACAGAATTCAGTATGGTCTGGGGCCAGCCCAACCTGACTCATCTCGCTGCTGAGACTTTTAAATGAAAAGGAGCTTTAATGTTTACATTTTCAGAAGTTCTCAGAATAAAATATTTCACATAGGTCATATGTGGCCAGGAGGATTTGAAAAAAAAAATCTCACAGGAACTTTCAAAATATGTTGTTTTTCCCCACTAAGAACATGTATAATTATGTGCAAGTATGACACTTGGACGTGCTGACCTCTTGTTATAACATTTACAAAGTCAGTATTGTCTACAGATCATTTACGTGTCTTTATACATTCCTTGTGAAACAGTATGTCGAGGTGAATGGGTTTATGTGTTCTTGCTGCTGCACATTAAGTGGCTTTGCATATTGACATAAAAGTAGCAGACATTTCCATGCAAAAATAATCACTTATATAACTAACTGCACACCATCTTTTCATGATTAATGAATTACCAAGCCACCATTCATATTTAATCCCACTGGACTCTGCTTCTTATGCAAAACTAAATAGGAAACTGGTCATTTCAATTACAAGAAGCTATTAATTTCCATTGAAAGAGAGAAAGCACTGGAAAAGATCTAAAAATGCAGATACATACAGGATGTGATCCATAACCCAATGAAATCCATGCAGATTTTCCCACTGACTCTAAATGGCTTTATACAAGGACAAAATTCTTTGTCTTTTTAGAAATTATATGTATGTTGATGTGCATATATACACAGTGATTAATGAGCATAAGCCTCATCATTCATTTTAGCTATGGCAAGTTGGTTCTTCTTACAAAAAACAAATCAGATCCATATCTGGCAGAAGTCAGAACAGCTACACTGAACTCAGCTGGGAACTTGACCCAGAATTTAAGTGATCATGATTTTCTTTGAATACACTTGTTGTTTATTAGTGGTCTTCAAATGTTTTTCATCAATAATTTCATATATGTGAGTTTTCTGAAACTTCCTAATTTTAACTACCAGGCTTCTGTCTTCACAGTCTGAACAGCATTTGGATGTAATATCCCAAGAGTTCTCAAGACCCAAGAAAATCAAATATACTATTTATAATAGCAATCCAATCTAAATATATGTCAAAAAAGCAAGAAATACCAAGATAAGTGATGCTCAGCCAGAAAGTATGCCTGAAGAAAAAAAGAAAAAAAGCTTTCTGCATGATGTGAAGCACCTCAAACTTGAGTTTTGATGAACAGAGTGTACAATAGACATCCTAATGTAACAACTTTCAAAAAAAAAAGTTCTATGAGAGAAACTCAGATACTCTACAGTGACAGCAGTAGTGGCTTACTCAGTTTTTCTCAGTCCACCATTAAAAGATAAGTCAAAGGCAGGAACCTTTGTGTCACCTTTCTTCTGAAAGGCCAATACGTGTGGCTTGGAGGTGTGGCTGGACTTCCTCTACCAAGAGCTTCTTTACCATCTGACACTTGGTGATGATTAACAGCACAATCATGCTCGAAAGAGCTAGAACGAAATTCTAATCCTGGTCTATTATTGCTCACTACAGTCCTGTCTCCCTATGGAAGACCATTACATAAATAATAAGCATCTTGAAACAAATCCCTAGATTTTTATTATAATCTTTACATGATTCTATGATATAGAGAGAATCTTTCTTATACTTTTTCACTAAAACACATATCTGAGAAACATCATAACTAAAGGGTGGATAAGACTTTATCGAAATTTGTAGGCTTCAGTATCTCTTGAGTCAATATAAAAAACAGACTTATCCTTCATCTGGAGCCTCACCACATAAATATTAGAAGTTTTAAAGTTAATATTGCAATCTTTAATAAGAGAAAAAGGATACTGATGATACTAACCCTGCACAAGGACGAACACCTGTATTTATATGGGATCCTGCTAATGTCAGTCTTAATGGTGACAAAGATATGCAGACCAGATGGCAGGGTAAAAGCTGGTGGCTTATAAAGTGATCCTGGGAAACCAAAACCTTGGGAAGACCCTTTTCCAAGCAGCTGCTTGACCCAGGTACACAGACCCAGGTACGCCCAAACTTATGCCTGACACATAAACCAGACAGAAAAAACAAAACAGTCCCTGGTTTGGGCTTTGGCAGAAGTTGCCAAGCGGCACTGGACTCTGGATGTGTGAAACTGCCAGCAAGTATGGCTGGCCACAGATGAAGGTGCCTGAGCTGTTTGAAAAATATTTAGAGGTTCCAGATAGCAGGTTTTGATAATACTACAGAATAATTTATTGCTTACTTTTGTTCATCTACATTTCATTTAGTATTCTTTTGTTTCAAAAATGAAAAAGGAAATGCAACATTAAGTGCACACTCTATCTTAAACTGTCCTTGGCTTACAGTCTTTATGATAAACCACTATTTACACAGCAAATATGTTATGTAAACAGTGATTAACATGAGCCTTCACTGTTTTTCAGTGACAGTGTTACATAGAAATATGTTTCATTCATTAGACAGAATTGTCCAAAATAATTTTAAGGATGAGAAATGTATTTTAATCAATTTTCTATAAACTGCAAAATGGTGAGACATTTATAAATTCAGATTACATTAATACATACCAGGCCTCCACCTTATGACTGGTGAAGCCAGAGCCCAATCCCTTCCTTTCTTACTTATTTTATATTCCTACAGTTCCAGCTGTAGCTTTCCAAGGAGCAGTGTGCTGATGACAAGGCAATGCTCAGTAACAGGTTCCTCAGAATTAGATGGCCCAAGGCACGCATAATATATCATTTGCCATGTCTTCCTGTCCTGTAAGATCCCTGGAGCCATCAGAGCATCCCTTACTCAAGACAGTAGCTCCCCTCCTTTGAGGGCGGCCTGAAGCGTCCAGCACAGACCGTGTGGAGCTGGCCTGGCACCACTGCCCCCCCCAGCCGTTCCCAAGGAAAGGGGAGCGCAGGAGCCTGCAGCCCCCGATGTGGGGGAATGGGTTCCTAGTTTGAAGGAATCCAGCACCATTTTAGGGCTACAAGTGGACAAAGGGCTGACATATAAGTGCCACCAGAAAATGGTGGCACTACAATACTATAGAACAACTCAGGAACAACAACAAAAAAAATCCTTCAAAATGAAAGTGAAACCATGCAGCAAATGACATTCATGTGTCTAGCCTCATCCCTTTCAAGATAATGTTTAACTGTGTTTTTTCTTGTAGTTTGTAGGCAAATATCTGCCTAATTATGGGACTTAGCAGAGTCTGAGGAATGACCACTCTCATGCCAGGAGAAAGCAGCTTCTAGCATCCCTCTGCCACGATTGCATAATGCCTTCACTTTGGCGTGGTGTGAGGCCCTGTAAACTTACAGTTATGGCCAAAGCGACCACTGTCAGTAGGAAATCTACAGCTCTTGCCTTAAACTCTCTTTGCATTGTGTGGATGTAGTGGAGGTGGGTTGTAGCTCACTGGGTAAGAGTGCTTTCTCTGAGAATCTGACCCAATGTTTATCAGTGTTTGTCCTTCTCTTGATTTCCAGTGGGTTTCAGTAAGATCTAGAATGACTTTCATTGCTCTATGCCAGATTGAGTTTTTATTATTATTTTTTTACTATTCAGATAGTGTGTATTTGTGTGTAATTCCAAGCAAATGCAACACTCATTTTAATAATCAAGGAAGTAGTATAACTGCTAAGTTAGTGCTGGTAATAGTTTTGGTGGTTGGTTACTGAAACTTTCAGGGATCCATCTTGTGAGATGGCTTACCAGGAAACTCCAGGAGCCTGATTTAGGAGGATTGACTGTCTCTTTGGAGGATTTTAAGCTCTCTTTGAGTATTTTGGACACTTTCTCTGTCTTGGAGAACCAGACTGTTTCTAGCTTACAGGCCATTTATGCATGCTTTGGTTGAGAATTAGCTCCGCAGTGGAGAGAGAGCTGTGTGGGTGTCACTGGTCCCAGTTCCCACAGTCCTCGCTTGCCAAGCACTGATTTTCTGGGGAAAGAAACTTGAGCTGACAGCTGAAACGAAACTGCAGGGCATGTCCACAGGCACCGCGGTCCAGGTGAGCGGGGGACCAGGACTGAGGGGCATACACTGTAGCACACTTGCTTTGCCGTCCAGACTCATTCATCAGACATTATTTTACTGGGAGGAATAGGTGACTGTGTACCTAAAAACTTGGGGTGCAGTTTAGGTGTGCGTTAGATGTGGTGGTATCCAGACTAAATGGTATGTGGGGTCAAATTTCCCATGAACTGAGTGGGAGCAAAATGCTTCCCTCTCCTTTCGATACACCTCCTTTACTAAAGTTAATGCTCCTTAAGAAGAGTATGAATCAAGAGAGACACGAACTCTGTCTTAGAACAGTTATTCACAGTAAAAAAATATTGTTAATTTGTAAATAAGAAGTGCAAGGTTTTTCAGAAAGATTCAGATAAAATTTTAAACTGGAGGTTTTTCTGGTTTGTACTCACAGCACAGTCCTATCCTGTCCAGTCTGTGTGCTTAAGGGTTTACCAAAACATACCTGTTGCTTGAAAAAGAATTCATTCTAGCAAAGCTATGGAGTATGGAAATGCATAACAGGTAGCCTCAACCTTTTGTAAATAATGGAAAAACTTGTGTTATCTCGTTCCAAATTCTTTTATTGCAGTTATAGGTCAACCTATGCAACTTCAAAGCAATAAAATTACATGATGAGAGTCTCAAACTGTAATATGGAAAAACAATAACTAAAGCAAACAATATTATAAGGTGAACAGGTTCATCTTTCAACTCTGCTGAACTCAAAACTAGCTCAGCAAAAACGACGTAAGTGCATCTATAATAAAGATCTCAGTCACCTCATGCTGCTACAGAGCAGTGTGAGTTCTTGGTATTGATAGAAATCTGTGATCAGTGATCATTATGATCAGAAGTTTACAGAATCAGGCATTTAACTCTATTTACTTTTTCTGTGCAAAATCCCAGCAAGTGTATTTCAGCCGTAATGCCATGCTCGGCTTTCAAAGACGATCAATGGCTGGTAAACTTGCATATCAAAGGCAGAATAGTTCTTCTATATGCTATTTATCTCCCAAATGATATAAGCCCTTTTTACATAGATTGATGTATTCTTATTTTTTTGCTTATGCTTTTTTTTTTTGCGCTTTTCATATTTCCCTTCTTTCCCACAGATTAAAAAAATGTGTGATTTTATCAAGAAAATAGAATATTACTTTGGGAAGACAGGCTGGGTAACAGTATTTTCCATCTCTCTGATCTAGAAAAAAAATGTTTAATGTTCTTTAAAAGTGTAAATAATTTACTTTGTAGATGAGTTCAAGATCAGAAAAAAGAAATTTAGTAAGGAATCTCTTTATTAATCCTCTAAGGCGTATCACTTTTGAAGAGAACTGACAGCTACTCCTAAGTGTCTCCTGGAAATGATTTCAGCATCTGATAAGCATAGTGGCTTCTTGGAAGCTTGTAAGTGATACATTAAAAAGCATTTCTTTTGTTTTATTTGAAAATTCGATCCATTCTACCTGCCTACTACAGAGTTCAAGATTAGAAGCCTTCCTTCCAACAGTTCATAACATAAACACTTATCAAAACTGTCCAAGGTTTGCAGTAAAAATACGATGAGGAGGTTTGATATAAGAGCTGGACCCTTTTCTGAGCAAAGATCAGGGCCTATCCTCATGTGATTGTGGAAAGAAGTGACATTTACAACACCTAGAGAATGGAAAATGTTAGCAAGTTAAAGCAAACAGAAGCTAAACATTAGGCTTTCACAGCACAACTGTGCAGCGTGTCCAACTTGTTATCAGTTTACAACTTTAGCCTCAGAACCCTCTTTCCAAACTCACAGAGAGATCTTTGCTCCAAACTCACAGAGAGATCTTTGTTACTTCTTTATTGAGGTATACCTGGGCTGCAAGATTATTCTCACAGGCCCTCTTGTGATATCAGTGTTGTAGGAGCCAGGAGAAATCCAAAGGCTGCACAGTCCAACCAGCTGCATCATTTCTCATCAGTGAGTGAGAGTACTTAATATCTGCTATGAAAAGATTTTGATGGGGTTTGCTTTCTCCCCATACCTCATTTAAGGACTAGAAGTTTGATGAGGACGAAGCAATGATACCAAATGGAAGCAATATAATTCAGGGTAAGTTCAGCCTGTATTTAAATTGGTATAACTTAAGCAAAGCAATGAAATGTAAAAGTACATGTTGTGGGCATACCATTTGATCAGGTTTTGCACTCAACTAGACAGGAAAAATGTGTGATGAATACATAATATGACCACTGTCCTGTCATGGCAGTGACTGTGCATGAACTCACTCACCCATATTTTTTTTTCTAGCTCATCTAATCTCAACACAAGGTAGACCTTAGGTCCATGTTTCTAGTCCCTTGTCTCTTTGTGAAAGAAATGTAAGCATACTCCAGGAAAGCCTGCTGTCTCCCACAGTCCCACAAGCAGGATTTTTGGACAGGCTTTCTTTAACATCCACCATCAGCTGCAACAGGGCTCTTCATCTGGAGCATGGAAGTCCCACATATTCACAAGCCTGTGTTGGCTCCCTGATGCCAGCTTGTCTGCAATGCACCTATCCCAGATTCATTGTGAATGAGAATAATAGAGGCCAGAACAATTTTTCTGTAATGTCTTGCTGGCTGCATCAGGTGCTCATTTTCAGGATAACTATTTTGATATGACTGTCCCACCACTTCTCATCACATGCCTACTCTCCCCACAACGTGGAAAGGGGTAGGAAAGAACGTGGCGCTTTACCATGAAAAGAGCATGGAAAATGTAACAGGCACATAAAAGCTATTTCCTCAAAACAGCCTGGAACACAAAATGCAAACCCACATCCGGAACGTGCAGATGAAAATCTCCCACAAAGCTACAAAGAATTGTAGAAAACAACTGAGAAATGGCAAAATGTACGAACTTAACACCAGCAACACTATGCAGTCTGACAGAGCCCATGATAGACCTGAGGGAGGCCTGGGAAGATTAATGTTCTTCCTCCACCAGCATGTGGGTGACTTCCTCCAACCATATATGAGGAGACTAGCTACTCCCAATCTGGCATAGCTTGAGCTCCAGTAACTATTCCTAAAATCATTCTGCAGACTGAAGGACAGACAGGACAGTGCTGCCACTGAGACTAGCACAGCTCCATTCATGTCCTGCAGTTGTCCTATGGCCCCGATGCTCCTCTACCCTAATGTTTCCCTTAGGGGTGCCACACACATTTTAGAGCAGTCTCATTCTGTTTTTCCATTCAAAATTGTACCATTCTGCTTATTTTAAGAGTACAAGTCTTTGGGGCTGACTCTTCCCCTCTTCTCTATGACATATCCCAAGGTACAGATGAGTGGAAAAATTAGGAATGTTTTGTATGGGCACTGATAAGATTTTGGCATACTTAGAGCCTTTACCTTTGGGAAAAATATGTGAACTGCAGCCAACCTTTCCAGACACTTTTCTAGAGTCTTGTAGCAATCTTTTTCACTGTATAATGTATTTTCCATTGAGAAGACAAGTTTATAGAGCTGGATTAATCATTGTAATTAGTGTTTCAAGTTACCCAAAGAAGCATTATTAAATATTACAAATCGCATTTGTTCCCTGAGTGCCAGGGCATGGCTAACTCAGAGCAACAATGTACCTGTGTATGTCTGGTTTATAATGACATTTTGATGTAGAAACAGTAGCACGAAAAACTTTTCTAGTTTCTTATCCAGGGCTCTCATTCTTCCCTTTTGCTATCCATAAATCTTCAAGATCATCTGCTCCTAAAGCTAACGTACAAAGCAGATACAATTCAAGGGAGTGGGAGGAGGCTTTGATTTCACAGGATGGCATAGTGGGCAGGCTGGATTCTGTGGGTGACAAAGTTGGCGGAAGCTTTCTTAATGCTAATAACTTCTTCAAGGGGAGATCACCGGTAAGGATGATTCATGATCTCCTCTCTCCACATATTTAAAAGCCAATATAGCACAAGCACACAGCAACAGCATGCTCCTACAGGCTGGCAATTAAAAGGCACCTGGGCTCGGTATGTGGAAGGTGTGACCCCATAGATCCCACCAGAAGGGATTCCCAGGGTAGCAGGAAACCTGAGTTCAAACGGGCTGATTGCACTTACCCTGAGTGTAGAGGGTAGAAAAGAGCTGCTTCAGTCTGACAGGGGGTTGCAGACAGTCTTGGTTGTTTTATGGAGGTCTTTAAATCTCAAGAAAAGGCTTTTCTTGTTAACTAATACGGTTGTAATGTACCTAGGCCCATAGCTCCTGGGAAGTTGTTCGTCTTTCCCCTGTTAAATGGCCACAAAGTATGCATATTATGTCTGTGTGGACCATGAAAAACATCCTTTTGGGAGACAGATTCAGACTGGTCTGCTTGTTGCTGCTTATGCACAAGAGGCAGCCCATACTGCCACACCACCTATTAATATGGCAATCTGCATCCCGTGCTGGGGAGGGGTAGGCTTGGCTACTGGTGGCAGGGACCGGAAGGACCAAGCAATGTACACTTCCTTCCATCCTGGTATCCTGGTAAGTGGGGTTTCTGCTGAGAGGCTATCTTATGCCGCCGCCCTCCCCCCCGCCAAAAAAAAAAAAAAAAAAAAACACAACCCAACAACCTCTAAAGTCTATGAAGCTTAATTTTAAAAAAGTTTATTTAAAGAAGAAAGGGGTCCAAACATGTTTATATAATAAGGAAATATCTTATGGCTGCTTCAAGATGAGCTACATTTTCTGCATGAATTCCAACAAGCTAAAAACCCAATTTATTTTGGTGTTTGAAACTTCTCAGAGAGGAAAAGAGTTGGGTTTCTGAGTCCTGATGTTATGATAAAAAAATCTTTGAAGGTCTCTGAGGTTCAGAAAGTTTATTAATAATGTAAGATAAATGAATGCCCAATGTAATTTTCTGTGCTTTGAACCAAAGTTGTTAACAAATGCTAAAACCAAGTTAAACTATAGCACTTTGCAGCTCCATTTTTCAAATGAAAAATTTCTTTCACCTAAGAGCAAGGAAGTCTGGCAAAAGAATGGTATTTGTTTTGTCAGATTGGCAGATATACACTCAAATTTAGAGATTTATATCAGGCTCCTAAGTCTAAATCTAGGCATCTATGCACACAGTATGACTTTCCAAAGCCTTAAGTACACACAAATCCCATTAAAGCAATGGAAGCTGCAGATATTCACTATCACTTCATGAAGGCTTTATCCTGCAGGCAGAAAAGATTATCATCATCAGGTTCAGTTGTCTTTTGTGGTGTGGACTGTAGCTGGAAGCTGTGAGAGTGTGAACTTTTTCCTAACCCCTGTAAGTGGAATAAACCAATTTTTGATCTGGGCCATAACTAATTTATGATCTAAAATGCAAGGGCCATCAAAACATATATATATAACTGAGCACAAAGTGTCTTCAACTTTTTAGATGTCGGATGTCCCATTTAATCTCACTGAGATCAAAGTATTAGTATGGAGAGACTATAAAAGTTCCCTGCCCCTACAGTGTAATTCAGACTACACAATCATCAAGACATTATATCAAATTAGGGTCAACTCTTCCCAGCATTGAAAGAGAGGGGACGAAATGAAATAAACAGTCTGAGATAAAACTGGTTGGATCAGACATAGTTAACTTGAATTACTGTGCAAGATCTATTTTAAACTTAAGATTAACAAGTTCGTATTGCTGTGGGCATCACACTATCAGACTGGTTAACACCAGTTGCTCTCCCGGACATGCTTTCCAGATTAACCAGGCATGAAGTAACAGAACCTAAATATAGGTTTCTATTTTTGTTAGCAGGTGTTATCCTTAACAGGTAAAATTTCTCATTCCTTCCCTTAGTAGCATTCCAGTTTTTCATAAATTCAGTTGTCTTAAAAAAGAGACAAAGTGGTTAAGTGGTCACTGGTAAGTGTTTACACGGGCAAATAAAAGTATTTGGACCTGTGATAGGGAATCTGACACAATTGTTTTCGTAATTTTTCTTGATAATGCTGAAATCTTTCTAATGCCTTTAAGTGCGTGGCATTTATAAGAACATGCGTTAAATCATTGCTCATGCAGTTTTGTCAGCTGTCAGGGAGCGCAAGTCAGGGTAGATGTAACTCTGCTTCAGTCTTCATTATCAGCTTTCCTCTTCTCTTTATTCATCTCCTTTTGGAGACAAGTCCTTTTTGTAAGCAAACTTTTGTGCATGGCTCAGAATATTCTGGTTTTGGAAGGAGACTCCAAATATTTTTATTTTACGAAGGCAAAAAAGTCAACACAAAAACTTAAAATGTGTCAGTTTTGGTGCTTGTTACAAAAATGGAAAAGAAAATCAATTACTCCCTAGTTTTTCCACTAAAACTTTTCATTAGGTGGAGGGTGGGGGAGGAGGTAGGTTTTTACCTGAAAATGCCCTTGTTTAACCAGCTCCTACAGCCTTGCCTCAGTGAGGCACCTTGTTGCCAGTAGCAGGTCACCATGCCCAAGAAATCTCTCAGGGCTGGAAGGAGTCCCAAACACTGTTGCGCTAGCACTCCCCCAGCTTGGCCCGACATCATCCATGTGAAGCAGCCCAAATGCCAGCATAACTGGCTGCTGGATGATCCCCAACTCAGGGAGATCCACGGGTCGAGCAAAGCAGGCTTGGCAGCTTCCATGGCACCTCTGTGTGGCAGGGACCAGGGCGGCCAAGTTAGGTGAGCAAGCTGTCTTTAGAGGAACCCTTCAGCAGCTCTTACGTGTGCTAGGAGAAGTAGGGGAGGCTGGGAGAACAGGGAACCTCAGTCAGGGAGGCACGAATGGCACCGTAGCAAAGCTCATGATGAGGAGTAGTGCCAGGACGTCTCCTATTAGTAACTTACAGCTACTGCTATACAGATGTGCTAATGGTTTGAAACCGCATTCAACGCATTGCAGTCTGCACTTCTTGTCAGATTTGTGACTACCCCATCTGTAAATGGGCTGGCTGATTTCTTGTTCCCAAGCGTGTTAAAAAAAGGGTGAATCTGTGAGGAGCGCCCTGCTCCTACAGAACAAAGCATTTTAATCTAATGAAAGCACTGAAATTCATAAATAGAGATAAGTGGGAATCGCTTCTACGTTAGTCACTATTGTTTGTAGTTTCCTGGCATTTACACATTAAAGACCTGTAGGATGGATATTAAAGATTTTGGCACCTGTGATAAACTATGCCTCCAAAAGAGGTTCATGCACCCCATTTACCACAAATTCTGTGTTTCCTCACTTGTATGCAGACAAAGCTTAGAAAAACACAAATGTATTTCAAATGTATCAGTGCAGATGTTGCCTGCAGAGCAAGAGTCTGACTTGGATGAATCCTGTTTTCTCCATGGAGTTTTGAAATCCTGAAGCACATATTCATATGGAGGGTGATGGTGTGCAGATCTGTCCCAGTGTTTCCAAATGTCTCTTCTAAGCCACTATTTCACACTTAGTACACTTGGATAATTTGAAATGGAGGAAAGACTTAATCAATCTTCTATGATACATGACATAAAGTTCATTATTTACATAATAGATAGAAATAGCTCTCTGCTTTTGAAACCAGGCTAGACAAAGCAGTAGGAAATATGAATGCAAAATAATCCCCCATTGGCAGGCTAATTGAATGAAGTGACCTAACCAGCCTAATTTACAAGAGTTAGATTCAGCTCCAGTACAGTTGCTTAATACAGGGCTGAATTAAACTGTCTGTTTTGTAGACCATCTTCTTGCATGAGCTGTACATCCGGCGAAGGACACTAGAGCTCTCGCCACACTGGTTCTGCCTGCTCATAGCCCCATTGCCAGGGCTCGCGGGATGACAGCTAGTTATGCTATAGATGAGATAGCTGGAAATTCTCATTATCTACAGGAATCTCTTATCTTTCATCTCTTCTGTGTAACCAAGGAATCAAAGGGCCTGGAAGTCATTTGCACCTATGAATATGAATTGCATTTGAAAATAAGGTTACAAAGAGCATGGGTAAAATTTTCAGAGGGTATCTTCCCATTTTCACATGCAATTTAGGGCTAAATACCCAAAGAAAGGAAAGAAGTATCTTTCTTGCTGTCTAGGGGGGACCATAAGGCAACTGTCAAGCCAAGACACACTGAGCTTCTTCACTGACCCAGAGGCCATCAGACATCCTGCTGCATGGCAGAGCCTCAGACCCCTGCTGCGTGCTTAGTGCTCACCCCAGTGCTGCTCATCTTGGGCTCAGGCAATCTGTTAGCACAGCATTACGACTCCTGTTCCTTATTTGTATCTCCCTCACATCCTACATTCATCAGTGAGGGCCAAGTAGAGCAGGTGTGAGAACAATTCCTAGAAGAATTCCAATCCTCCAGACTCTAGTGAAGCACTTATCTTACATCAGGATTTTTACTCCTCCCTGCACTCTTCCTGGATCACCAAAAGTAGTAAGAGCAGGTTAACACTTTCTCCTGCCCATGTATTCAGTTGTACAGGTGAATGCAGGCAGTGGGGTGACACAGGCTGAGGCCTTCTTGGGTCCTTTTGTTGCAGCTGTTTGACCCTATGTTGTGTAGCTGCATGTTCCTTACACTGGAGAGAAGGACCATAAACTCCAATGGTTGGAAAACAGTCTGAGTGAGAGGGAAGAAAAGGGGAAAAGAGACCTGCTTTCCTGTCTCAGCTCTGCTACTGTTCAGGTATTAATGGAAGGCAGAACTGAAACATAGGTGTCCTCTTGCCCAAATGAGCATCTTGATTAGTAGCTGAAGAGTTATGCTCACCTTCTGGCCAATTAATATTTAAACATTCTGTATAAAATGAGCAGCTGCATCAGGGAAAATTGCAAGTACCCCTTCTTCCAACCCCACCCCATGAGAATATGTGATAACCTGGAAGTGAGAGCTCTCTCCCACCCAGCAGGCACTGTACATTCACATCCTTATGGGAAGAGCAGATGGGCATAATCCAGGCACCCACATCCCAGTGAATAGTTCATACAAGCTATTCGGTATGGAGAGGACATCTCTTTCTTTTGCATTGTACTCCGGTCAGGTCCTGCAAATAAAAGGGTTTTCCAGCACCTGGCTGTGCTGTAAAATAAGCACTATAGCACCAATCTTGGTGTAAGAGGCCTATTTCAGGCCTCTGAAACAGGATAAATGCTGAGGGTTGTAAAAGCTTTGTGGAAAAAGGAGTTTCCCTTTGCCTTGGAATCAGGTACTTGGCTCACCTTGTGTTGCAACTCTCCTTGACAATTTTTACAGACTCGCTTGAAAAGCTCTTTGCTTCGCTTATTAAATTCTGTCATTTCCCTCTTCTTAAGTCTCCTTTGCATTGTAAAAGGAGTTATATATATTCTGAAGTGAAATGCTTTAAAGTGCTCCACCATCTACTATACATCCAGCCTTTAGGCGGGGTGTTGTAAGGCCCTTGGGCCCTGGGTGGTCCCAACCAGATAAAGCACTTTGAAAAATTCTATTTGGATTTTAAGAACCTAATGTCCCTGGCTTTTGGTCAGCTCCTGATTCTGGAAGCAAAGGTAGATTGTTGCCACCAAAACTAATTGGAGCACCTCCATGAGTTTTCAGGGAAAGCCAGAACTGCTGGAGTCATTTCTGAAAACAGAACTTTGCAAATGTTGCATCTTACATTACATGCACTTGCATGGCCAGAATATTTATTGATGCAAAGGCTGGGTTTTACGAGGTCTGTGGTTTTACGAGGAGAGGTTTTAAGTAAAGTACTAGCCTTTCTTGAGGCAATTAAAAATTGCATACTTATAGACTGGAAAACTTTGAAATCTAACATCTAAAAGTATTTTGCTGCCTAAGTAGTAGAATGACACATTGTTTACTTTTATGGTCAATAAAGTAAAGCCTGTTCTCAGGTGTAATACTCTTAAGTGTCTGCCAAACGCTAACATGAGACTTTAGACTGATTTTATCCTTCTGACGTTCAATGGAACAAATATCCCATAGTTTGCAGATAAGGATCACTCCAGGATCAGTTTCAGTTTGACACAGTTGTTTCAAAATTCACCTTGGGTATATTTTTTCCCTTCGACTTTATCTAAAAAACTAATCTGCCTGGCTAATGAATTAAAGGGGTCAAAGGGATCAATGGTTCTTATTTGCATTCATTCATATGAATACATAGCTATTTTATTGAATAAGGAGGTACAGTTCAGGTATTCCTACATACTTGATACAGGATGAACATAATTCAGTAAAAATATTCCATTTTTCTTTTTATGAATTAACATACACTGAATAAAATTATTTTGATGATTAAAAAGATTTATCATGTGAGAGTGATCTCCAGACAGGTACAGTAGCACTATTGAAAGGAAGGATGATTGAATAGCTGAGATCCTGCTGTTAGACTTAGGAGGTCTGGGCTCAGTTCTCTCTCAGCCGACTCCCTGAATGACCCTTGGAGCTCTACAGAGCTCCAGTACTTCAATTTCCCACTCATGAATTTGCTTTCTTACAGTAGTTTGGTGAAAATAAATACCTTAGAAACTAAGCAGTGCCAGATCTTTCAGCTGTGCAATAAAGTGAGAACAAAAGATCAATATAAAAGAAAAAAAGAGGTCAGACTCTTTTATATAGAATAAAGAATTGTAATGGGAAAACCAGAAGGGCTGCCCAGGCTTTTTTGTTAAAGTCCATCTTGTTTTTCCATGACATACTAAACTAGCTCTGGCTCTAATATACAAGGCATGAAAAGCCTGATTTGAAAGTTCATCAAGCTGTTTTCAAAATTATGAAATTCCTAATCATCCTTGAGATCTGGAAAACTGTACCATCTTCTGGAAATTATTTTACCTTTTTAAGGTGATGGAGTTACTTGTATGACTGTAGAGTGCAGAGTCAAATATAAAATGACTCCAGCCTATTCCTATCATATTTGCTCAGAAGAAAAATACAGGTCCCACTCCTGCTGAAGATAAGAGCACATCTGCTTTTGATTGTAGGAGCCTGGGAAGTCAGCAGGGAGGATTTTATTAGTGTCAGTGAGATTGCTCAGGTGGGAAACCAATCTCTTCAGAGCAAGCTGTGCTTATGCAGAAATAACAGACATGTCAGTGCCATGCAGTTCAGTGCCATATAGATAAACCTGAGCTATTTCTGCTGCTCCAGCGGGTACCACAGAAGCCAAAGAAGCCACATTAGCTGATGTGGAGTGCAGCATGAACATGACTGCACTGAGAAAAAGTGGCTTCACTTGCTGTAAATATGAAACCATTTTGGCAATTTTTCTAATCTGACTGCATTCCTCAGCAGTTTTGAAAATGTACAGGTCTCAGATTAGCTATGATGATCTTTTATTGGAAATTACTCGATATAAACCCCCACCCAGTCACTGGCACTCAGGTGTCTCCTCTCTCAGATAAGCATCTCCAACCACTAGTCACAGAAAGTCTGTCCCACTTTTCCAAGCAAAACTGCATGGCTTTTACAGTAGAGAGGAGAAACTTTTTTTGCAGCCCGCAAAACAGCTTAGAAGCCAGTACGCAAGGCCTTCTCATGCTCTGAATTTAACTCCATTATGGCAAAAACAGGAATTAAATGCAGATCTCTACATCTCAGATAGCTGCAGATGCTGAAAGGGGAAACAGCTGCCCCATCTGTGTTTTGAATGAAACAGCTATTTCCTGCTCAGTTCATGAAAGAAACTTGGAGCAAGGTTTAGGAATGAGTTATTGTGGCACCAGCACAGCGTTAATCAGTGTATAGTGCAGCACAGAGCATCAGAAGATTATCTGGTACCACTCTGACGCCTGAAAGGCAACTTTCATCCCCCTGCGGGCCTCAGTGCTTACCTGCATGAGAAAAGATTTTGACCTGAAAATCTGGAGCAGGGAGAATTTTAAGACACTTTTTTCAGGGCTTTTCTGTTTTGCTGACGTTAGTGGCTTTCCCCTAGAATACTACTTTTCATGTATCTCTTTCGGAAACGCTGCACTATCTCCAGCCTCGTGTAAGGCAGCACGAGTCCCTCCCCAGGACCCTGGAACGGAGGGCTGGCGGGCAACTGCCTAAGCTCCTTTGCCTCTCCAACTGTATAACCTAATGCTAATATTAATAACAATTTTTCAAAGCTGAAGGTATTCAAGTCCTATCTCTCTATAGAGAAAGACCTGAAACAAATATTTAATATGGAATTTAACAGCAAGGCAACAACAAGAGTTTCCTTTTGGCTTTCTCCTTGCATCATGCTTTTAAATTTCTTCCTCCATAATTGGTGAAGATTTAAGGACAGGACTCCTCAAGATCCTGTTATCTCTGTAACAAGCTGTGGTTTTTACAGGAGTCATTTTGGTAGTGCTAAAGAAGAAAGAGGGAACATTGGACTCTGGGGACACATTTCCACAGGGTAATGCTATCAGGCTGCCTGATTTGTGCACGCCATTGTGCCTTGGGATGAAAACCAGCAAGTTGTTCAGAAAGGTACCTATCACTCAAGTTATTTGGTTCAAGTTTGCCATTACCTACACGTGCACACAAAGTACTCATTGTGTTTATAACTGCTCTATGCAGATTTTTGGCAGATGTTGTGTTGTTACCCTGAAATATGGCTCTTTTGTTCTCCCTAATGAGAAAGAGCTGTTAATAGCGTGTTGTGTTTCAGATGCCTTTTTGTTGGACAGTACTCGCTGCCCTATTTGCTAAAGCAGCAACGGATATAGAAGCAGTGATAGCAGACCACTTCACCTCCCACTTATCTGATGCTACAGAGTGGCAGAATGAGGAGATCTCTGGGTGGAAGAGCCATTTTCTTTTAATCAATTATTAACCGATAAGTCACTCTGGTCAATCTTTGCTCAGCAGTTGAGTGAAACTGGTGAACTGTTTTTTGAGCAGACTGGGCTTAGCTGAAATCAGGCAACAGGAAAATCATATTCTGTGCAAGTCTATTGAAAAATTAAGCAGGTGGCAAATTGTAGAGAAAATAAGAACATGCCCATTTTATATCTATAGAAGTGCTCTTGTCCCAAGTATCATAAAGCTCTTTAGAAACCTAGAAATTCACACAATGCACAGGGACTCTTTCATTTTCCCCTTAGAAACAGCAAGTGAATGAAAGTGGTCCTCTTGTGACAGTGCATGGCAACACTGCAGTGAATATTTAGTAGGAGATTACGTTAGCTATTTTTACTATGAATGATACAGGATCTGTAGCTAGTATATGTAGTCAAAACACTGACGATATCTTCATCACATGATACCTTCAAAATGGAGGAGAGCATAGATGCAGTACAGAAAGAAATTCCTCATTTAAACTCTTTTTTTTCTGGTGAAAAATGTAAAGCTACTCAGTTGCTGTTTCTTTCCTCTCATTAAAAACCATCCATTAGCCTGGAAAAAGCACAGATGCCTATAGTTTAGCTGCCAAAACAGCTAGAAATTCTGACAAAAGTAACCAAAAGGTGTATGTCATTTCAGGAAATAGAGTCAAAGTTTTGGATTTGCAATGATACTGGGTACTGGGCAAGTGTGATCTGGGTTAAGGTGCATCACAGTAAGTATCCCAGTTGGTCTTCTGGAAAAAGTAATTCTCATAAGTTCTCTGTGGAAGAATTGAAATATATTTTCTAGCTCTGATTCACATGTGACACAGCATACATCCCCGGCCATTTTTAAAAGCAGGAGGCCTTTTTATGGCTCCACAATGATAATTTTCTTGGAAGAAGCCCTCTGGGACTTCAGATTGCCAGTTCTCCTGCAAGTGTGCACTGCAAAGTTTAGATGGGGACCTGAAGTAAACAAATACTGAACATTTGTTAGCGGTAATTAAATGTTCTCAGAACACTGCATTCTCAAAAAATACAGCTGTGCATAATTGTTGTGGTTCTCTTCAAAAGAAAATTTACTATACAATCACTAAGGTGTACAGTTAATGAACAGCAAATTAATCAAAACATTCTTATGACAACGTGCTTGTCTTCAACTTACATAAGCATTGCTTTCAGCAAAGAATTTGCTAATGAGTTTCCTGCCACACTGGAACTTATTCAACAGAGGAAAATGAGAGATGCACAGGGGGAACCGTGTGAGGGTGTATTGCTTCTAATTCATCAGAGCTATTCAAATACAGTACTACTCTGAGCAGCTCCAGTGTGAAGCTGGCTCTTCTATACATAACAGATCTGCTTCATTTGGTTTTATCTACATTAGTGCTTTATTTTGGAGCAGGGGTGTGCTTTTCAAACAAATCTCCCTATTCCCACTTATTGTGCATTGGTTGCCATCATGAAACAGTTTTTGAACACATGAATTGGGCTCCTTTCAGATGAAACTAAACCAGAAAATGCTCTCTAGGAGCAATACTAATGCATCCCAGCCACAAGCAGGTATTCAGCCTGCAGGTCAGGACTAGAGCTAGTCAGAAATGAAAGGTAAAGTAAAACCATGAGATAAGTACTGTGCAGGTGTCAGGTTCTCAGACTCTCATCCTACAGATTTCCTACTGACCCATGCTATTAGATAATGCAGACAAAGGCTGTGTCATCAGAGTTATATCTGCTGAAGTGAATGAGTTGTTTTTATCTTCTTTGAACCAAGCTAGCTGTCGTTCATCCCTGTGTGTTGCTTGAAGTGTACTCTCCTAGTAACCCAGCCATGTTCTAGTCTTTCTGTGTGTATCATCAACAGGCTTGTTTAATGAAATGTAAAGGATAACAGCTGGCAGCCCCACTAAAGTCAAAAGATATGTAAAGGTGTCACCTGAAATGCTGTGGTTCTCACACAACAACCTTGATTGGCCTGGGCTACCTTATTAATGTTGGTGACATGCAAGCAGGAATAACATTTTGATCTCTGATGCCACGCTGAGTTCCCCAGACTGTAAATGGTGTACCTTATGTTTACAGATGATCCAGACAGTACAGATAGGTCCCAGCAGTACTGGTTTTAGAGAGGAGGAATGCACTAGACATAAGGAAAAGGTCCAAGCTAAGAGACTGGAGTAGATGTTACTACTGTGCAATTAATGAACCAAGAGACTGAATGAAGAATTCATAATAATAAAAGAATAAGGCTTCTTATTCTCATTCTGTTATGAGAGTTTTGTAATTATTTTCTGTATTAGTCCCTAATGTACAGGTCAAATCTTCTGTTTGCTGAAGCTGATGAAAATATTCCCATTGGCATCAGAAGGACACAGACGGGGCCCATTAGAAATGAACAGCGCTTCTAAAGTGCATGTACTGTTGCATGCATAAACTCAAATCCACTCATTACTTGCTTTATGGAAATAATATACATGTATATGTTAACTCTAAGGGAAATCAGTTTAGTTTTCAGTGGGAATTGTTTAGTGGAAAAATCCTAAGACTGTGTACATCTTTGCAAGGAAAATTTTTCAGACTTTCTGTAAGATGGACTCTGGCTAATATCACTTTGCAGTGTAGTTATATTCCTTAGAAAACAGCCTGGGTTTTCAATCTGCAGATGGCGCTGATACAAGTGTCGCTTTTCAAGTTAATTCCACTTCTAAGCCATTTCAGTAACGCTAATAATGAATTGCTGTCTCTATGTATATGATATTTCTGAGATGTCTATCACCAGGGTATCTAAATGTCATTATAAATTTAATGAATAGCTGCTGCCCATTAAAAGTAGGTGTAACTTCTATTGCTTAAATTAAACTAGTTTAAAGTAAAATGAGCATTTAGGTTATGTGAGTGTTGTTGCTATTTATAGCCAAAAGTTTAATTTTTCCTAGACTAAGGGCTAGTTTCAGAATTATACCCTTTCTGCCACTATTAGTTTGCGAGAAAATGCTTCATAAATTGGTATCTAAACTGCAGAGATAGTAAGATAGGTGCCTACATCACAGTTCTGGTCATCTCTAAAATGTGGGTATTCATGCCAGAGGATTGAACAATATCCTTATGTGAGGAACTTTGAGCATTTACCTTCTATTTTGTCAACTGATACTATTACACTGAGGTTAATTGGGCCATAAAATCTTGTTCTGCCACCCTATCTTTCCTTAAAGGACTTAATAAGATTGCTTGCTAAAGTTCTTATTATCCCTGTAACAAATCTTGAGTTTTACTGCTGCTGGTCTAAGAGCAGAGGGACAGGATTGGAGCAGCTCCACAGCAGAATGAATTAGTGACTTGATGCTTTTTTGAATGCTCCGTTATCAGAACTCAGTAGGGAGTCCAGGAACAAACCTGATTAGGGTAGATACGCCAGGACAATTGTAACCTTTCTGCCAGGTAATTAATAGCAGCAAAAAGGGCCAAGTTCAGTATACCTAGGACTTTTCTTCACAAATGACTAAGCAAGTCCCAGCCCCCACTCACAGAACAGTACCCTGCACAGGCAGACTGTCCCCACTGCGAGCACCCTGTAATTGTAGGAAATCTGTTTATTAAGGCATAGAAAGTGGCCATAATTGAAGGGAACTAGAGAAGCATATCATACATGCACAAATATTGATAGCATCTGCAAGTCAAGAGGAAATGATGTTGTAAATAAGCCATTTAGCATCCTTCTTATTCACTACTGAGCGTCTCACATCACACCACTTTAGACATCCCTCTCACCCTATCCTTTTGCAGAGCTTAGCTCTGCAAATAACAGCTCTCTGAAGGTCTCTTGCCTGTCTCAGGTCCTCAGGGAGCTTTCCTGATCTGGCTGCAAGCTGCTGCTCCGTAGCAATTGAGCTTTATTAAGATCCTGAGGAGGCAGGACTCTCTCAGAGCCCACTGAGCAACACTTTTGTCCCTCTGTCCTCTCTTCCAAAGGATTTCCTGTGGCATTTCCTATCACGCGTTCCCAGCCTGAGTGTCGCTCCACTGGGGTGTTTGCCACACCAACCCTCATAGCAAAGCCTTCACCAAAGTCCTTCAGTCCCTTGAGCAAAGCCTGGCTCTTGGAAAGTTTCTAGGGGGTAGAGGAAGGGGAGGGTGAGCCCGCAATGCCTCTGCCTTCTTATGGCAACTTCCCAAACATTGCCGAAGGAACTGCAAGTCTCTGCAGGAGGAGCTGTGTGCAGCAACACATTCCCCTGCCAGAAGGGACGAAAAGGCCACGTGGCCACACATCTCGCATTTTGCCTTTTTGAAGGTTTTCTTCCTCCATCTTTTACTGAATGTACTAATGTAAGGCCTAATTAAAAAGCAGCCTTTCTAAACGTTTCAAATATCGAAGTGTTCAGTAATACATTGGAGCTTAAGCCAGTGTGAAGGGCTGGCTGAGTTTTGGAAATTTCTGGGTGACCAGGGCCTGTCTGTTGGGATGTCTCCCTCAGCCAATGAAAAAAGCAACACAAAACAGAGTAAATAAGTACTTTCATCAAAACAAATTCATCTCCGTCAAAATCTCCCAGATATCATTATTTGCAGTTAACTCTCTAGAACTGCTTTAGGTGGTGAATCAGGCAGTGCTCAGGACATGATGTTGTTCTTGTATCGGTGCATACAGAACTGTCAGCAACTTGCAGAGATGCTAAACACATAAATCAAGTTATTAGACCAGCCAAATAGCCACTCATCAACCAAATTCACTAAAGATTTATTCACGGTTGCAAGGTGGAAGCTGTGTGAAAGGCTCCACTGTAACTCTGTGTTTGTGAACATGTCAAGGTTGTTCTCAGTGCAGAGGTAGACTTTAATTATCAGAAACCTCAGAAGACTTTTGACACATCTGGCTAATCAGAGCTACAAACAAATAAAATCTATTTAATCTGAAATTTGAATGAAGGAGAGAGTCTAAATTTTCCATCATCTACCTACAATAATTGGGGTTTGCATGCATTTTGACTGCAAACCTGGTGTCAGATGCTCGGTAGTAGTCACATGGAAGAGCCCTTTCAGGCCCAGGCTGGCTGAGGCTATCCCAGATAGGCAGCAGATCCAACACAGCAGTCCTGTCATTTCTCAGAGGAGCAGATGAACATTGATTTCATCTTCTTATTCAGATAGGCAAAGGTACTCCTTCTTTCTCCTTCTTATCCTCCAAAGTTACTCCTTCCTCCAGCGCAGCCCCTCCCATTTTCTCCTGCCCTGGGTATCTGGCCATCACTGGCCTCATGAGTGCATTTATTTCTTTCTGCAGTTCCTCTTTGCTTTCACACAAAAATCTGCCATTTTTATTTTGAGGAGAAATAAATTCATTGCATTTTTTTATCAGCTCTTGAGTAGTTTATGCATGATACTCCTGTAATTTCTTAATCTATTGGGAAACTGTTTTTGTACCCTTAGGAACTGTAAACTTGGTGTTTACCAGAGAGGGAGGGAGCTGTGGTGGTTCTATGAGACAGCGCTTGACATCTGACTGAGGTATCATAACGCAGGCACAGATTTCAATGAGGTTATAAAATGGTATTTGTGGCATGGTGCCTGAAATGGAAGGAGAAAGGGCTCAGTTACCAGAGATCTGTTTCACCCTGTGTTACTTTATGTTATTCTTTGCTGGATTAGGAGGACCGTCACAAAGAGTGAGATAAGAAAGGCAGGCAGGAAGGCTTTAGTGCACATACCCTTTGTATCAGCTATTGTATCAATCACCATCTCACAGATTTTATTTTTAATTGCAAGTGATTAAGTAACAGCTGGATTTGACTGATCCTTTATATACAACTTCAAATGAATGGGGGAAATATAGCAATAATTCCTGATTCAATGAGCAGTGGCAGCAGTCTATATCTTAATATTTCAGGCTTTATCAGGGAAAAGAGGACTAGAAACAGAAGTTGTTTAATTTACCACATCCTAACATCCTTCTGTGATGCGAGAAAAAAACAAACTTTTTCAAAACCAGAAGCCATGAAAATACATGACTCTCCTGCATTGAAAATTTTGAGGCATACTGTTGATGAATGAGAAACTTTGATCCAAGACCAAGTCATGCTGAGGGGAGCTCTTGAGATATTGTCATATGGCTGAAATTTGGGGCTCAGAGGTTTTGACTAAGTTGCTTAGGAAATCTGAGGGAGTTACTCTAGAGTCTTTACCTCTCTTAAAATGTCTCTGAAAACTTCGAAACTCCTTTCCTCAAAGTTCCTCATTTGATGGCTAACTCTGTGTGAATGGGCCTTTTCGGGAGTTTTTCATGTGTCACCTCCATGCTCTAGGCAAATAGTTCCTCCTTCAACTGACTGAATTTTGAAGATGAAAACCCTGAGCTCTGTTCCAGACATCATGTGCATGCAGTGGGAGCGACTTTTTTAATCATTAGATATAAATGCCTGTAATATATGTAATGCATACATAAACAATACACTACAGTTCATTAGTTATTCTACAAAGTTTTGCTTCAGTGGAAGTGTCATGCTGATACATATCTTCTCCAGCCACTGAATTCATTGTCAGCATGACCTTGGCAGCATTAATGCAACATCAAAGTGGAAGAGCTCAGAGGCAACCACAAAACCACTGGATAAGACAAAAGAAAAAAAAAGGACAGACTTGATGAAAATGATAAGCAGCCCTGTTCACACCTTTCCTAACAGAAGTACTCTCATACTCCTAATGACCGTCTGGTTTATTAATGGACCAAAGAGGTGCAATATACTGTACAGAATCACCTCTTCTATCAGTTTGAAGGACTATTTAACGGACATGATATGGAGAGAACAACTTTTTTTTCTCTTCCTCATAGCAATTGGACGATTTCTTAATTACAAGGAATTGTTTATGAGCAAAACGCCCTTACTCCTGAAATGTAATTGATTTTTTCTCCAGAAATGTTTGAAAAATACCATCATTATTTTACACATTGCAGCAGCTGCACTGGTGTGAAGTGTTAATCAGTTCTGCATGATTTTTAATTAATGGTCTCCAATCTCTAGAAGTGTTATGCACTGGGAATGGTTTTCCCTTGCACCCTACCACTGCATTTGTCTTTCTTCCAGAAAACATACATAGTCTAAGGCAGCAGCATTGTTGAATGGAGAGAATTAGACTTCTGCATTTTAAAAGAGAAATGACCACTATGATTATTTCAACTGACCTCAAAACCCTCAGTCAGGGAAGTCGCATTCAGCAGTGCTTGTCTCAAGCTCAATTCATTGTCTATCCCATTCAGAAAAGTTAAAAGTTATACATAATTCAACAAGCATAAGATCTGCTTCCACCACCCCCCCCCCAAAAAAAGCAGAAGTGGGACAGTAAAGAAGTAAATAATCATCATGTAGAACTAAAGTTGCTACAACCATACCATTCAGCTTAAAAAAGGCAACACAACAAATTATTAGCACATGTAAATTGCTTCTTGCTGAATACACGAGACACTGGAAAACCCTCTGTAAGGGATATTATACTTTATCTTGGACATGAGTATTGCTGCAATTAGACAGTTTGCTCTTTAACTTGGAAGTATAAAGTGTCTGGACAGTGCTATTACAACTAGTTACATTCTCAATTCCCTACTGCACAGTCATCAGGAATAATTTTACAGTTCTCCTTTATGAGCCTTCGGAGCCATAAACACCTCCCCAGCTTTCAGTGCTGAGCTCTGTAACAACAGTGACTGGGTAAGCAGCGGGTCCATTAGCAATTTGGTTACAGAGGACGGTGTGGAGCAAGTGTACTCCTCTGGAAAATTCAACACTGGAAAATTCTGGCTGTTTTTGCACGAGCGCAGCCTTTGACAAGGACAGTATTTTTCTATCTCCATACCATGAGCTATTTGAAAAAGAGAAGGTGGAGGTCAGATTGAAGCAGAATCAACCATATTTTTCTCCCCATTGAAAACTATAGATATGTATAGACTAAACCTTTTGTCCCTGGATAAGCAGTTCAAAGCCAGTTTCTGTAAGAAATATTCAAAACTGGTGGAAGACGATGCTTGTTTTCTGACTTTTGTGAAATGATCAGCTCCGCATGGATGGAGATCCACATTACAAACTCCATGAAGTAGCTGGCCCTGAAGATGACAGCCTCAGTAAGACCCAGAGTCGTAACCAAGCATCTTAGCTCAGAGGTGGTTCTTTCTACATCAGGGCTGATGGGAATTGACAGGTCTGCCTAGATGGGGAGCTTACCCTGATGCTGATTTTCAGAAGATAAATGCAAGATGCTGTTCTCCTCCCCCACACTTTTTATGAGCATTAAATTCACTTAAGAATATGAACAATGCCTTGGACAATCAAGTGTCCTGAAGCTTCAGCTCTGCAGAATTTACTGCTGCCTGACCGTAGGATGGTGTGACAAACTGTCATCTACGTGCCATGTTAATAGAAACAGTTTTTTACAGGTCAGTAACAGCCATGAGGCCCCCCACGAGTGTGTGGTGGGAGGGAGCAGTGTATGTTTTTTTAAGCAACCTTCTGGCAAGGCAGTGAGGTCATGGTATTAGTAAATATGCATCTTTTCATATTCACTGCGTAATTCTGACATGGCATTTGTCTATGGGAACACTAGCAGGAAACACTTTCACTGTGTGAGCGTGCAGCCAGCTTCCTTGCAAGTGCCACCCTTCTTTCTTCATTCATGCATGCATGAACACCTCACGGGAACATGGAAAAGAATTGCTAAGTAGCAGGCATGCAAGGGAAAAGATAATTGTTCCCACTGTTCAGATGAACGGACATGGTGGATCAATTTTCAAATCCAGCTTATTAAAGCCCAGCTTATTAAAGTCTGTCCACACAGACAGTCTTTTGGAGGAGAGAGATAGGAAGGCAGGAAAAATTTCACCCCAAAAGGAAGAATTCCCTCTTCAAGAATTCCCAACAGATGGAAATGAGACACACACTGGCCACTCATCTTCTCCATGGATCTGTAAGGAATGGGCTTCAGTTCTTCCATCAGCTGGTTGCTAATAGAGCTCCCTAAGGTGCCTATACTGCCAAACAGTGTCAGGGAGTGTCTGTGGACTAGAATTTGATTGTCTGTTATGTTAAGCAGTTAAAACTGTCCCCAGTGTGGTTTTAGCCCAAGATAACTGATGCTCTTCCAAACAATTCCCAGGCAGTTTGGGGGTCAGTGAAAGCAAGGACTATTGCCAGTAGACAATTGGTCTTGGAGCTAAGTGCAATGGTATGACCACAGGCTGTTCAGTGCTGGAAAAAATGTTTAACATGAGTATAAATGGAGCTGTCTGGAGACTGAGGTCTCCCTCAGGCATGATGAGAAGGTGGACAGTAAAGTTTTAAATACCGTGTGCATCTGGTCCTGGCTTAAGAAGTTGTATTCCTATTACTAAAGAAATAGTAGTTTGGCTTGAGGAAGTTGTCAGAGTGCTGAGTTTATGCCTGGGAAGAGTTTTGTAGAGGATAACTATGGGTGTTAAATTCAGCTGGCCAGAGGGCATGTGCAGGTGGGCCATAGGGGACTGTAAAACTGAGCATAATGGAAGGGTGGAGGGAAAAAGGCAAAGGCTGACACAAAAGGGAGTGAGCAGAGGCACACCAGAAAGGGGAGGAAGGAGCAATGCCGTCTGGCAACGCTACACTACAACTTCTTCATTTCACATTACCTCATCTTCCACCAGGTCTGTCTGATCAGCCCCTAGGTTGGGTCACTGCCTGTCCGAGGGACTGAGGTGTGTGGCCAGGGCTGCCCTCCTCTTCAGGAGTGGGCTTCTTCACACTGATTGTGAGGTGTTAGGAAACATAGCCAGACCCTTGTGTTGACCCTTCTCCTCTCACAGCAAGACCACTTCCCTGTGTTCATTTCCTGAACGAACCCTGCTAAAGAAGCAGCCATGCATTTCTGGAAGAGGGGTATGGTATAGTGGAGCGAGACAGAAGAGAAATCTCTGTAGCATGAAGTTCTTCCGGAAGAGAAGGGTGAACATCAATTTCAACATGATGCAAATTCGAGCAATGACTCTCTGGGAGCATTGTCTAGAGGAGAGTTTGTCGAGCTATTATATTATGATTCATTTAAAGAAAATATTTATTTAAAGAAACAAAACGACCTCATCTAGGCCTCTTACACTGCAGTCTGCTGAATACTAAAGCTCTGTCTGAAGGTTTAGAAAGTTTGCGTGGTATTGCCACAGAGTCCTCCTCCCAAATGTTCAGGATACAGGCACTGAGGTAGCTAAACCGAGGTGTAACATGGACAGGCAGTACCAAAGGAAGAAAAGCATGTCTGAGGTGGCTGGAAACTACATTTGCACTGGGAGTTTTGTTTAGGATCTCATGTACAATCAGTAGAATGTAAATGATAAAGAATACACTAAAAATATATGACTTTCTAAATTAATTACTTATTGCCTATTATTATGCAATAAATCATAAGCACACAGAGCCCACTTTGGGATAATAGAATAAGAGTTGATTAAATAAATGAGACTTGTATCTAGAAGCAGAGAGCATGAATTTATGCATCTGATCAGTGTAATTAGATCTGTACTCCTTACCCACTCACTCTCCTCTTTTCAGCAGGACTCTCAAGCTGACAGTGATGACTGGTTTAAATGTAGTAACTATGGGAAAAAGGAGCAAGACAAGTTTAAACTCCACTTTTTTGTTCCCAGATTTGTTGTAAACCTGAAGCACATGCAATCAGGATGGGATGCAGGGTGAGGCAATACACTGGGGAATGCAACAACTTATTCGTGGATTTGTCGATGAAATATTATAACCTTCCACAATCTGCACGTATTCACCCTGTGTGAAATAACTGTTATATCCAGAAAATAAATCAGCACAAAGAGGTAGGCAAGCTGGTAATCAGTTATTTATACCCCTTTCTAGCTATAAGATTTTGGGAGTCCAACAGCTGATAGAAAAGATAAGTCCCTTCCTTTTAATCTTCACAGCTATAGCTGACTTCCATCTCACCTTCTAGCACAAAGTTTCATGCTGCACTACTGAGAAAGTTTTCAAGGTCATGTTCAAGAAACTGATGTGCTTGCATTTTGTCTCCCCACCCTGGTCCCTATTTCCAGTGACAAAATGACCAACAGCAGGCATGGCATAATATCCAGGGTTTAGGTTAAAGCCAACATCAGAATAAGATAATGTGGGAAGGGTATGTGAGAGGCATTATATATGCAGTGTAGTGTAATACAAGAAGCCATTCTGGCCAGTGGTCATGGTCTCCATGGGATAAATAAGTCTGTCTCACAAAACTGCTGTGCAACTCAATCCATATGATAGAGGGGAAGTCAAGGCTTACAGTAGGAGAGGACTCTGCACTTGGACCTGGGGAGCAAAGCCTGTTTGCTCTAAGTCCTAGCCTATGAGCTGCTGGGAGGATAATTTGTTAATATAATCAGCTCTTGCCCTTGTTGACTCTGATATTATAACGATATGCACAGTTTGAAACCTCTCTTATGGGTGAGAACAGAAATCCTTCAGTAGGGTAAATCCAATATTTTGGATGATGGGATCCTGAGGATGAGGATAGAGGGGAGATTCATTATTCTCTCTGTTCCCGCATTCCTATTCATTTCTTTTCTTTCTGTGTTTCCCTCCCTCTCACTTGTACTACTATGACTCCACTATTTTCCAGAGCCCTGGGTCCCAGCCCCCGTGTTGTTCATTCCTTAATGTGGGAAACACAAGCATTTCTCTCCTCATAAAGGAAGAACATCTCTTCAATGTCTTTTTGGTTTTAATCAATAAATGGGAGTATAAGAGATATAGAAAACACAAAAAACTATTGAAGGCGATACTGTTTTTTTTTTAATTATACCCACTGTCCCTGTTGTATGTCAGTGCACATCCGTGAACTCTGGTTTTATATTGACCTTCAAGACTTTCTTCCTCCTTTGCAATGGCCACTTTTGTAAGGTTCCACACAACCTCTCTGGTGTAAAATGTGCTTTTCATGTAGTCTGAGCCTTGTGACTGGGACTTTGATGCTTTCATTTTTAAGTAAGTGAATCAAATCTGACCCAGATTGGTCACAATCAGACTTTTTTAAAATCTTCTAGATAAAAAAAAATCTTCCAGATATCTGTCCAGAGAGCAGTGTTAAATGGTATCCATTTATTTTGTAATGGAGAGTGTCTCAGCATAGGAATTTCTGGTGTTATAATTAATTCTTTTGTTAGCAATAAAGAGACCAAAGCCAAAATGAACTAGATACCAGTCTACCTTAGCAGCAGTGATCCACAGTGGGATCCACTGTTAGTCCAGGGCTTTACAGAAGAATTAAATTAGGGGCTTTACTCAGAGGTACTCAAGATGGGCTTAGGTGGCCGTGTGGCATGCATCTGAATTTCAGGGACATGAATAATTCAGACCACCTGCCATTCAAGGCTGCCAGACCTGGTTTCTCTATGCAATGAAGAGAAATGGGAGCTGGATGCAGGCTGCCCTCTGCAGCTATACAATTTAAGTGTTTAGCATTATTTGGAGAGCCTACACTAGGACACAAGCAGTCAGGATATACACTGATTAAGAAGGCTGAAATAAAGCACCTACCTTGTTACATTGGCAGTGCAGGAGCCACAGAGCTGCATTTCACATAGGCTGCATTGTCCTAAAAAGGGATCTGTCCCTTTTCAGTGGCTGCAGCAAGAGTCGAAGGCTGACTTTGCCATAGGGCTGAAGTAGTTGCTCAGCTGTGACCCCACAGCTTTGGACCCCCACACGCTCTGGCTGCTGCCGCACTCAACATCAGGGGCCTCTTTCCATGGGAAATCATTGCCTGCGATCTTGGATGGGATCAGGGTGCCTTGAAGGACAGAGTGTTTATTGAAGATCACGCCGTCCTGCAGAGTAGGCATAGCCTAAGTTAATAACTTTGGCCATTTAGCCATCTCAGCTAAGTACCCAAAGTAAGGCAGAATGAATCTAGGCTTGAACTACGTGCTCTGAACAGCCTTACCAGGCCAGACAACCATATTTGAGCTATGCAACACCTAATATTGGGCAACCCTGAATCATTACAAAGAGGAAAAGAAATGACAGTGTCACGTGTCTTAGAAAGCCACCACTGCAATTCACTATTAATCCCATGCTAAGTGCCTTCACAGTGTTCAAGTCCCTTCCTCAAGTCCCTGCAATCTCATTAATAGTGACATCAACAGAAGTCAGCAATGAAAGTTTTTTTTCCTAAAGCAGTCAACAATCTCTCTCTCACTTCATAGGCAAACATTGTTTTGGCCCACATTCACATATAATTGCATAATATGACAGAGTAGGGAGGAGCAGGTGCCATTCTTTGCCACGTGTCACTCACTGGAGAGCTTGAAACTATTTATTTTTGTGCTTCCTGACTTTTCAAGATTAAGCTGACATCAGCTGTTGAAAATGGCACAAAACTGCTGTTCTTTGTCAAAAAGTGAGTCATTCACATGGTTAAGAGGAATACGATTATCTTTTCAAATTCTTTCTCCAAACACCAAATAAGCATAGCGGCAATGTTGATTTTTCCATTCTATATTTTTGCCCTCCATTCTTGGCTTTGCTTCAGTCTGCACAGGCTGACCAGGAAGAATGTTGAGAATTCATAACTCTTACAAAAGTCATTGCATTTTGCAGAAATTCAGTGCATCTCTGGCTTAGGTCCTGTAAAAGAACTTTAAAGTGCAGAAAATCTAATTTCTTTGCCCAAGCCCCAGCTGAAGCTTTCACTCACCATTTGAGCTATCTTTAACAAATGCACTTCATGTCTTCAGTGTTTGACTTCATGCAGTAAGTTTAGTTTTGGGTTCTATGCGTTTGTTACAGATATGCTAGAAGGAGTCATACCTCAGTATTGCAGTGAAGTCTCACCTCCCAGGTCCAGTTAAAGTTTCAATAAGAGAGAACAGGATTTGGGTTACATCCCAGCCTGGCAAGGTTATACATGTTTCTCTGCACACTTCGGGGGGACCTCTTATAAGCCAGTCTTTCAGTGGTGTTCACAATGGCCCCCACCTAAGTTCATAGGAGGAGAAATACATGGTGGAAGGGCCAAACACAAAGCAGAGCAGCTTCAAGAGGTCTCTTTTCCAGGTATATGGGGAACTAACACCTAGGCATTTCACAGTGTGCTCCAGCAGCTAAGTTCAGTAAGTCTGTATCTGCTCTGGTGAAACCTTTTTCCTACTCAAATCAGTAGGAGTTTTTGTAGGTTCTCTGGGCTATGCTTAGAAATTTGACTTCATTTTTATAAATAGCAATGATTTCAGATAATTTTTTTGCATACAACAAAGAATCTAACTTCATTAAAGACATGCAAATAACTTTGTGGTTCAGTGGCAAAACAGTAGAATAACTTAAAAGAAATATTTAGAGACTAGCCGGAAACAAATTTTTTTTTTGGTTTGCATTTTCTGACCTATTGAAATAAAATAAGAATATCTGAATTTTGGTCAGCTAGACTTTAAGTTTGCTTCAGAATGATTGATTGAGCATGTGTTGGGGGGCGTTCATTATCAGACTTCTAACTCCTATTTAGCTTTTGTATGTGTGTGTGTGTGTATAGTTGAAACTTTTGGGGGAGAATTCATTTAGGAATTTTAACCACCTTCAAAAATAGTATTTTTGAGAGAATAAATTGTTCACCAGGTGAATTGATGTTCACTCTGGTGCTACCACTGCAGAACTTCACTGTGAAATGAAGCTATTACTGAACCCAGAGATTAATACAGTATCCTAACAGATTTTCAATGTTGCAGCAGTATGAATGGAATTAAGCCAAAACTGTATTTGCTGGGATCTGGCAGTTCTAACTAAAACTTGTAGCAGGAAAACCCCTACTGCATATTGCATCTATTGATAAGTTAATCAACTGAATTTTCAAGAGCCTCAATGTATATAAACATCAAGGTCTCCCTGGGTTCTTCGTGGCTCCTCTTGGCAAGGTACCTAAAGTACTTAAATGCCTTTAACTCTAACTATAGCCCATATGTTTTCTCTGGTACGATGTGTATGGGAAGAAAATATATAAAATAGTAAAGGTAGAGTTTGAAGATTCACTTTTCTGGTTGCCTTATATGATGGATACATAGGGAAGGAGATGGACTAAATTTGACTACTAAGCGAGGTAAAGTATCTTTGTGTAAAAGTGCTGGAAAACTGACAGAGATATATTCAGGTTACTCATTTAGGAGGGATCCAGGTTCGAGAAGATGATGAACAAGTCGTACTCACTCTCAAGCTGGCAGACTCTGACTCTTATAGAGGCAATGAGAGGAGGCAGGTTAGAGACCCAGGTTAGACCACTGTGTAGTGGTAACTGCATCTCTTCATGGACTGTGCAGGGCAGTTGGGGATAGCAGCCATAGGCAGTAGGCAGTTTATATCACTCAGCATCTCTTGGTTTTTGACAACTTCTAAGTGCTTAAACTCCACCTGTATATTTTGTACTCCCTGAACACCTCATGAAGCTGTTTCAGACACCAGCCTCAACTTTGTTGCCCTTCTTTAAAAGACTTACAGACTATATTATTCTAGACTTGTCTCTAAATCCCAACTAGCATAAAACTGCCAAAACCCAAGTGTGATCTCCAGCAGACTCTGAGGTTCTCAGTCTTGCATTTGGACAGGAATTCTGCAGGAATAATCTGAGTCACTCTGAAGATCTATCTAGCCCAGCATCCTTCTCTAATGGTGAATAACAGTGGGAAAAATGTACAGAAGGGGTCAATATATATGATATGGTTTCTCTAGCTTTCTGAAATTTAAGGCTCAAGTATTTCCTGAACCAATGTGTTTCTGTACTCCCAGTGGGTTCATCTTTCATTAACCAATGGCTAAGTCTGCAGTATCTGGAGCAGTGCTCTACCTACCGAACATCTCCTGCACATGGAGCTGCCTTGAAGACAGCCTGTTTGAGATTACTGCACATGTTTGGGCATATGGGACCTGTTTGTATGTTTGGTTTATTGGTTTGTTCTGGCTGCACAGAAAGTCAGCTTTGCAAACCTTCAGGTTTGGTTTTCCATGTTTTTTTAGGGCAACCGTTAACATACAAATTTAGAAATAGCACTAGGAACTAGGTCCCTAGGTGCCTTGGAAAATCCAGCGCATTCTCCTTATCCTAAATTCACCCTCTGCAAAGTACAGAATATAATTCTTCTTAGTCTACCTGCAGTACTAATGATGAATATAGTACTGTTGATAAAGCATGCAGCTATCACAGTGACAGGAGAAGCCAGAATGGAAATCTTAGATCCAAAATAACATTAAAATACAGTAAAATTAAGAATATTGTGGTTCAGAGTTTATCTGCAAAAAGAAACAAGTAGGAAAACAAGAAATGGGATGAAAATCATTGATTTTACTTCTTGGTCATTTGTCGTTAAAGTCTGGAGAGAACAAGATGACAAATCATGGTGTTTTTTAACATGCTTTTTGTTGGAGAGGCAGTGTGCTTCAGAATGCCTCTACAAATGCTTTAACCCCTCTTTCTTAGCTTCTAATTCTGATACAGATAAAGGTGACCACAGATTGCAAAACATTGGCGTTGGCTGTCCTCACACTTAGCAATTGCATGAGACCATTATCAGGCAGTGGCTGAAGCTGGGTGTTTCCGAGCAGAGTGAGGATCCTGACTGAACATCACTTTACACCTGGAACCACTCAAAGTGCTGCTGATGTCAGATATCCTGTTATCCAACCCCCCAAAGCAGTGTTACACAGACCTGGACTACACAGACCCGCACCACACAGGGTGGCTCTGTGCAGGGATATCCACGATGACTCTGAACAAGCTGGTGAAGCCACACAGCACAGTGTGGTGCTGTGCAAAGATACCTGCTTGAATCCCAGCAATGTCATAGGTGCACTTGAGGGGCTAATTAACTTAGGCACAGTGCTGCAGTAAAGGAGGTAAACTGCTTTTAAGATCTGATCTAGAGCTAATATGAGTGTTTCTCTGTGGTTCTTCCTTGTATGATAGAGACCCTATGATCCTCTGCAGGTTTCCAAAATGAAAATTTCTCTTGCACTTCCACTTTTTCTCAGGTTGGTCTGGACACATGGTCCATCAATGCTTCTAGAGTCAAAATATTAAAAATTTGGATTGCTTTTTCCTATTACCAAATAACATTTTATAAAGATGAACAAAATTGTCTTGACGTTGTTCCCTGATGTCTGGTTCCTTTCCCCTGTGTGATAGACTATTACAGTTGGGTCATTACAGCTGTCTCTCGCTAGTCTATTTTTGTTGTGGGTTATTTGGGGACATCCCCAAATCTTTGATTTCTGTTAGCTGATTCTCCCCCAACTTCCCCAGTGAAAATTTTAAGGGTCAAGGGAGGATTTTATTCACATGTAGCAGTTTGAGCTAAATTAACAGTTTTCATCAAGCCTAAGTCAGAAGGAAATGTATAAATATGTCCATTACCAAACTTCTTCAATCTTCATAAGAAGAGTGGGGGCTAGCTTACATAAGACTGGGTTAGGAGACTTCAAAAGAAAATTCAGAGTATCAGCGATTCCCTGGAGACAGATTATCTCACTACTGGATAATCAAAACTGTAGCACATTTGCAGAATTTGCTGCTTTGGGAGGGTCTGAATTCCTGAATTTTTGGTCAGTTTTGTAGGAGCATGCCTATATTTACCAAACTTTAAAGGCATCTATCAGACTTATAGAAACAAACTCGATTGGTGGAAATTATAATTAAATATTGGCTCAAACAAACATATAAAATGAAATAACAAAACACTAGATATTAATATTTAATGCAAGGAAATGTAGTTTGGTTAGCGTCAGCAAAACTATGAGAAGGCACAGAAGACTGGATGTAATAACTCTACCGAGGAGAAAATTCATTTAGCTAAATTTAGAACCCCCTCGAAATGACAGAAACTCCCATTAACTTCAATAGAGCCAAGATTTCATGCAGAGCTCCTAAAATTAGTACAGAACTTGAAACATTCATAATTAGCAAAATAGGAGTTCTGAATTGGTGGGAATGGCTTTATTTATTTGCCTGCTAACTCTTATTCCACTGTAATTTGAACAAGTATTCATTAGAGGAATGGTTCATTTGTTTCACAAGTTATTTTCTTAAATCTTGAGAGGATTTTTGAGGGAAGATGCCCCAGATCTCATATTGCTGATGTGATTTTAGCGAGCTTCTTGAGTCAATAAATGGTAAGCCTCCTTCAAAAATCTATCAGTTTTAATTTTCAAACAACTGACTACAGCCTCTCCCCTGTACCAAAGTATAGAAAATGACATACATCCTCTGTCAGTATGAGAAAAATGTTAGTTAGCTATTAGGGATAAAGAATGCCATATGATGTCAGTTCTCTGACGTTCAGCAGTTATTGTATCTTCAGCATTTCATTCATTATCCCTGGCTTCCACTCAAATACAAGAAGGGATTTCTTGTTTTCTCTATCAATTGTAAACTGAAATGAGCTTGTATTTTCTTCCTCTTGAAAAGGCAGCTGTCAGGCAACTGGCCTCACAAAAACACACTTGTGCATACTCTGCTGTCAGCTTAATCTGTATGTCCACAAACTGTGAACTGTGCACAACTGAATCTCTATTAGCTAACTTCTTGCAAGCAGAACTATTAGCTTCAATGAAGAAAGCACAAACACAAGCATTAAAACTGCTGACTGGCCTGTATGTAATTTCACCTTCTTCAGGTTTTTTTTGGGGGGGTGGGGGGGGTGGGGGAAGGGGCCAGGGAAGGGAAGAATAAATTCAGTATGTAGGCCATGAATGGGTCAGTGAATCTTTGTGTTTTGGGGGTCAAGTCAAGTCAGATAATCTGAGTTGTCAACTACAGTGACTTTGATAAGCTTTTCTGGGAGCCTCTTTCATTAATAAAATTTTGTTAGGAAATTTTGCATCTCTAATATCGAGTAGGTAAGTTTCCCCCCCACCCACCCATCCTGAACTTCATCCAGCCTTGTAAACCCTGAGAGGCTGTTCCAGTGAAGGGTCTATTTAGCAGGCAGCAGTCTTCAAGTAGTAGAAATGTGATCTTCAAAAATGGCTAGTAGTATTGCACAGTAGTGATTTCTATGAACTATGTGCATCCTCGCTGCTCCTGCCACTGGCTAGGTGTGAGTTGAGCCATTGCTGGCTGAACACATCCCGATTCTCTGTCATACCAAGCACTCACGATAACTTGCATTCAGGCCAGCATTTCATATTCACACAGGTTTTTAATCTTAAAATGTGTCACTCATGAGAATATACAAAGTGAAGAACTAGCTCACTGGCTTGAAACAAAAGATTTCCCAGAGAGTTTTCTCTCCAGCATCATCCAGGTAATGGAAAGCTTCAAAAATATGTGTGAGAAACAGGCAAGATAGATTGATATTTCTCCTTGTATATCGTTCTTGCTATTGCTCTTTGGCTCACATTCCTTTCCTATTATATCTTCTCCATTTCCAGCAAATAGCAGCTTAGAGACCTCTGGAGTAGAAAGTTGCATCTGGACTATTGTATATTGATCCTCTATCGATTTGTCCAGTTTGTTGTTCAATGCACTGATATTTTTGGTCTCCCAAACACCCTGTGGCAGAGAGTTCCACAGCTAACGGTGTGCCACGTAAAAAAGGAACTTCTTTTTACCTTGTGCTTGCTGCTTGGCAAATTTTCAAAGCAACTGAAGTGCTTGTAAAAATGTACTACATCTTATACTGATTTTTGGTAACAAAGAAGATTTCTTTTTAGGGATTTACTGATTGCCTGCTGGCATACAGTCTGAGCAAGGTATATTGCACCATCATCCTTGTTCTAATTTAATGCCTGGCTTCCTCTAGGATACATCTAATTTTGGGATATCTTGTGCTAGCAAAACAGAGCTTGATAGAGGACTATCCCATAAATAACTTACACTTTCCTCCATTGCTGGTCACTAAGCCTGCGTACTTTGTCAGGGTATTTGGAAGCCGCTGAATGATTGTTTCCTTTGCCATGGTAAGCTGAGAAGAAGAGGAGCCTACAGCAAGGTCTGCCACATGCTGACTGGGAAAACAAGACTATCAGAAGTTCCTTTTGTCCTTTCCTCACTGCCCATTTGCCCCACTTTCTAAAGTGCAGGAAACTTTTTTTTTTTTGGTGAAGCGCCTAAGCAGATTTTTATCCTCTTGTCCTTCCTCACATGCTTCTTTTAGCAGAAAGGCAATCCAGTAGCAGCAACAAAACTCCATTTGTGTATGTGAATTTATCTCAGCAACCTATCTGTATATTTTCCCTTCCTCCCCAAATCTATTTATCCAGCTGCTTAAGAAAATTCACATTCTTAAGCAGAACTGGATGAGTTTATCATCCTTTAAATCTTTGGGGGAAGTCAAAAACTTTCCGTCTCTAGCAATCTTAAATCTTGCTAACGAGCATTTCAAATTCCTAATTACTGTTTCTGTGCATTAAATACATAAATGCATACTTTTGTGGCTGTTCTTCTTTGCCTAAGAGACAGTTGTTTAAGTCATTGAAAGTTATTTAAGAGCCTAGACTCTGGAACTGCAAAGAAATAAACAATCTGGCTCCTTGTGTAAGGTTTTTCTTAGAATTGTCACTGTATTTGTGACAATCAATTTGGAAAGAGCTAGTCTGTGTCCAGTAATGGAAGTACCAATTCCTCAGTGGTAGAAAGAGCTTGTTTTGCCCTCTTGTCTGATCTGATCTCTGCTTGCACAGGAATGTAGTCACAAGGCAACTCTTCAGTCTGGCTGTAAATCAAAACAGCAACATTTTACACCTACTTTGAACAGGGGTAAATTACCATGCAAAACATTAGAGAATCAGACCCACAGCTCTAACATTTCCAGGACAGAAAATGATTCTCATTCCTGCTCAAAAACCAAGCTTTTCAATAGTTGCTAATCATTTCTAGGCAGGCAATTTAAGAGTAAGGCAGTAAGGAACCTCAGGCAGAACCTCAGTTTAATTTCCAAGCTCTTAAGGATGTGTAGCCCTGGCATGCTGGGATGCAGGACTGTTTCAGCAGTGCCTCCCATGTGGAGTGAATAGGAGTCAGGTTTGATGACAGTGTCTCTACTCTGTTATGAGCAGTATCCAGCACTCCTAGGATGCTGGAGATGGGCCAGGGTGGACACAATTTCAGGTCCAGCTTCCCTTCCTCTACTAATTGAGTTCACGTGGCTGCCAAAGGAGCTGCACCCTGTCCTTGTGGTCGATGTCTTCCTGCTGTGATGGGTCCAGCCACTCAGATGGCTTCTGAATCAACAGCTAGGCAGGGAAAGGGCAGAGTGTATGTTTATGATGTAGACTCTCCTTTTCTGGCTGTGGAGCTCTCTCTAGCTGCAGCCATGCTAAGGAATTCAAGGACTGTATGAGCCTCATATGCCACTGGCTTCCTTACTAAAACAGTGAAGGAAGAAGGAGTTACCCACGGACCGCTTTTCGTGAATGGAAGATATCCCCACTCGCTCTGCAAAAGAAAAGGGAACATCTTTCTCAGTCAGCGTTTTGCAAGCCTTATATAAAACACTGAGGAATGCCACAGGAGATCTGGAGGAATCTGGTTTTCAGTTTTTGAGGCGCATCTGCCCACCAAGGCCCATGAATACTATCTCACATAGTCTTGGTTTACCAGTGAGCCTCAGAAGTACCTTCCTAGGAGGTAACATGCAAGTTGGCACCATCTCCCACCATGCTGAAAGGGCCGTATTTTTCGTTGGGAATGGTCCCTGGCACATCCTGTCCCCTGAATCATGCACAGGCATTATCTTCAGGAGTGCTGATTCCTACAGGCCAAACTCCAGATTTCCCAAAAGTGAGTGATATAGTTCTAAAAGGAGCAGGCAGGGTCACTGCTAAGCTACTAGAGCACCAGCAAACTTCACTTAGTCCTTATCAGGGACGTACAATCTCAGTTCCAGAAGTATTGTTCATATTTAAAATACCCCTTTGCTCTGTGACATAGTTTCAGCACTCTCATTTCACACAGAATCACATAGACTAGTTGAGGTTGGAAGGGGCCTCTAGAGACTACCTAGTCCAACTGCCCTGTTGCAAACAGGGTCAGTTGGAGCAGATTGCTCAGGACTGTGTCTGGTCAGGTTTTGAATATCTCCACGGGTGAGGACTCCACTGTCTCTCTGAGCAACCTACTTTGGTATTTGTCCACCCTAACTGAAAAAAGGTTTTTCTTATGTTTACATGGAATTTCTTGTGATTCAGTTTGTGCCTGTTGTCACTCCTTCATTCACTGGATACCACTGAGAAGAGTCTGGCTCCATCTTCTTCACTCTCCCCCATCGGGTTGATGAGATCCACCTGAGCCTTCCCTTCTCCAGGCTGAACAGTCCCAGCTCTCTCAGTCTTTCCTCATATTAGAGATATTCCACTCCCTTAATCATTTTTGTGGACCTTTGCAGGACACAATCCAGTAAGTCCATATATCTCTTGCACTGGGTAGCCCAGAACTGGACCAGCACTCCAGATATATCTCACCAGTGCTGAGTAGAGGAGAGGGATCACCCTTCCTCTTCTCCCCCCTTAGAGATGTGCTCTTCCTAATGTAGCCCAGGATGCCATTAGCCTTCTCCACTGCAAGGGCACATTACCGGCACATTTCACTGATCACTTCCAAGTAAGGAGGTCTTCCTCCATGTCTTTATTACAACTCCAATCCATTTGTCCTCTGCTGGGCTCTTGAAAAGCTCTCTGGAACTGCTTGCACCACAGTGTGAAAATGGTGGTTCTGCTGTTATGTTCCTCATACATACAAGAGATTGTAAGAAGTGGGTCAAGTAAATACTGTTTTAACCTGATATGACCTTTCATTATGTTGGTTTGTGTCCCAGGAGCATTCCCACCTTGATGCTCAAGACAGATGCTAAGAGAACTATGCAGTAGGATGAAAGGGATGAGCTGGCCTGTTCTGACTCAAAATTGACAACATGTTTCAGACCTCACACTTTTCTGGGCTCTTGGTTCTTATCTGATGAAGAATCTGATACATCTGGAAGTGTTGGTGCTCCTGATCTTGCACCTAGAGGTAGAAGGATCACATTTCATGGCATCTTGTTGCCTTTCCACAGTTACCATATACTTTGTCACCACTTCAGTATCCTCCTGCAGAGAAGGAAGTTTCATCATGGGAAGCATTCGGAATTCCCATTTTTATACAAGCAGAGCTCTGGGGATAGTCTTGGTGGACCAGGAAACTTGTAAAATGAGTCATTTTTCCCCACATCAGGAGTAACACAAGGGATTACACTGGACACAAGGGATTACACTGGACTGACGGGTGCCTCAGATATGCACGGAATGGTTATTATCAGCTCATATTTAGGGATGGACAGCACTGAAGAGATAAGCATATAATGGTTAAAAATTCAATTATATCAGCAGGGAGAGGTGCACATAGTTTCTAAACCTAACACTGCTCACTACATTTAAGGAAGGGATGGCAAAAAAGTTGCCCATTGCAGACTTGTAATCCTGGGTTACTCAGAGATCCTCCAGTCCTTCGGTATGTTTTGAAGCAACCGGAAATCTTTAAGGACAAAGCGTGTGATGAGGATAAGCATTCAGAAATGCGGATGCATATCCTAGCTTTCTAAGACTCCAGCTGGCAAACTCAGCAGCTGCTATCATTCTCCTGGTTCTTTGTGCCCTTGTGAATCTAGCTTGTGATTTCCTGGTGTCCCCAAAGGACTAGCTCCAAAACTAGCCTACAAAGGATTATGAAAACTACCCTGCCAACAGATCACTCCTTCACAGACCAGGGGCCAGTGACTTCCTTCAATTACAAGATAATTCCTCCTTCCACTGCCAAACAGTGCCCACAGTACCTTGGAATATTTCATACACTTCCACTTGGGGAAAAAAAACCTCCAGATGTCTCTTTTCCAGGAACATTTGTGGCAAAATGTCATCTGAAGTCCTCAGTGCTTGCCAGGCTGGAGGAAAGCACACAAATGCACCAGACTTTTTGTGCTCCTTAAGAATGGTAAATGGTATGGTGCACACATCCCAGGAGCTCTTTGCACTATTGTCTGACAGGAATTATCAGCTCACATTTAGACGTGGCCAGGGATGGGGAGCACTGAGCAGATGAACTAGTTTGTTTCGTCCTTGCTGAGACTCTCTGGGGAATTACTCATCTTCCAGATATGGTTTCTCATGCTTAGTTTCTTTTTTTTGCTCATTATTCCTGAAATGGTGTAGCAGAAAATTTTTGAAGGTATTTGGACTGCCATACTCTTTGCATGGAGTTAACAGCAGAATTCAGTTTTATCCAGCCTGAACAATGGAGATATATTTATTTCACCAGCCCTTAGCAGAAACTGTGTTTTGGATAAAACTTTGTCTAATGTTTCCCTGGACATACAGAGTTTTTCCGAGGACCCAGAACATCCATTTCCAGTCTCTACATAGCTAGACAATTTCTCTGAAATTCCTCTTTCTCCACATAACTAGTAACTTTCCAATTTTGAGCCTCTATTGCTGACCTATAACTGCACTTTGGCTGGCATTACACTTGAATGTCACTGGGGAACAGTTGCTCATGTGCATTGCAAATGCATAGCTCTTAGGTAGTGTTAACTAGTAATCATTACCTCTTTTCCAACTGTTGTTCTGGCTGGAGTTTAAACTGTGAGGTTTCTTATGTGAAGCCTTAGAGTGTTTTTGTCCTTGCTGTCTGAGAGCCTTCCCCTAATCTTCCATAGCTCTCCTTAATCAGGGTTGTGGTTGAAGCTACTCCAAAACAACTTCCATCGTATTTAAAGGTTAATGTGTTACTATCACCTTTCAACCGTTCAGATTTTGTTCTTTGAAAATGGATTTAAACCCAACAAGGAGCTCAGAACATATGTTAGAACATGAGATTTCTTGGCTAGCAGTGGTTTTAGAAGTTGGAGTGGAAATAAAAGCGTGACTGCTCCTACTTAAGAAAAGTCAATGTTGCTTGTCTTTGCATTTGATGCTCCAAGCAACAGATGTGCGTTTGTGCCCTGCTGAGCCCTCTGACATCCCCTGCAGCTACCACACATTCTTCTGAGTATGAAGATAAGAGAAACAGCAAGATCAGAAAACACCTAACATAAGGTCCATCTGTAGATAGAGAATTTCCCATTCATTTTCAATATATAGACCTACACAACCTGTTTGTACATTTGTTTGCTATGCATCTCTCTATGAAAATTCAAAATCGGTGCAAGCAATTATTTGGGGGATGTAACTGGTTAATATATTCCTGTGCATGTTTTGTTTTGTTCCCCTTTAAATCCTAACATTATTCTTTGGCATTAAAACTGTTATCAGATTTCTGGAGTTAATGAGCCAGAGAGACTGGAACACAGCAAATTTTCTTCCACTGAGTTGGAAAAATGTAGTCATTAAAAGAAAAGACATCCCTTGTTATTCCATCAGTCGAAAATGGCTATTTATTTATTTATTTATGGAGAAGAGTGTGGAGAATGATGACAGTAGATGGTACACCTGGAGCAGTACATCTCCAAAGGTATGTGCTATACGAAACGCTGGCTGATGCGGTAGGTAACTCTGCTCCAGCTCGCAGAGGTGGCGGAGGCTGAGCTGCCGGCCCTGGGCACTGCTGCCGATCGGCACGCGGGCTGCAGCGGCGGCCTGGGATCGGTTGCTGGGAGAAGGTCCTGCTGGGGCAGCCGCACGGCTTCGTCTGTCACTGCTCAGTGTTAAATATTTCATGTGCGTTTACGCTGTACCTACGGGCATTTCTGCAGGCATAGCTACATCCTAGATGAAATCATCCCCCCCAGCAAAGAATATTTAATATGTCATTAAACAAATAGCGTCTCCTGCTGATTAAACAGCATCAGTAACGGAGCACACTAAATAAACTTACCTTTCTGGCTCTATATCCAATGATTTTTCTCAAGGCAGAAACAAGCCATCCTGGCTAGTGGCTGTACTGGCAGCTTGCAGTGTGCACTCCACCTACCGGAAGGGCCGCAGAAGCTTCTAGAAGGACGCACAGCACGTCAGCACTGCCGCCTGCCGTGCCGCGCTGGGACACCTCAGCTCCTCCTCTTAAAAAAAAGAAAAAACCCTCACTTTTACTGAAGGACAAGGTGATAGAGTGGTTTCATGCCCTTACGTGGCACGTGTGGCGAGAGGTGGTGGCGGCGGGACGACGGCTCCACAGGGGCCATTACAACCCCACACAGGAGCATGCCGAAGTCTGGGAGGAGGCGAGCAGGCAAAGATACTTCTCTGGGTGCGTGCCGGTGGCATGCCAATAGCGCTCATAAAGCCTCGTTTGTTTAGATATGGAGAAATAAGGGTCAAACTATGAAAACGTCACTGATTTTTATAAGAAATTCTTAAAAGTCGTTCCTAAATTCCCTGCAGTTCAGTTTTGAAATGGCGGTTTCTGAAAGGTAGGATTCACTTTAAAAGCCTTGGTGCGAAAACCCAAAACACTGAAACTTTAAGAAGAACCAAAAAATGGTATTTTATATGAAAACGGCATGAACTCCTCTGAATCCTTATGCCTAATTGTCAGTATTCGACTCTAAAAAACTGACCAAAATGAAAACTTGCTGGGGAAATTTTAATTGTAGCTGAAAAGCCATTTTAATTGAACAGATGTTGACTCGATCTAATGCACTCTTTAAAGAGTAAGATACTGAAATGAATAAAGACCCATTAATTTAGAGAAATGAATTCTATTTTGTTCAGCTAAGCATGTCCCAGAGAGCAGAAGGATAAAAGATTGTAAAGCCTCACTGCCACAAGGCCTAACATCCAACGTATTTTTGCTTAATGGTTTATTAAGCAAAGCTGAGCTAATTTCTGCTTGTTTCTTCTTAGAAGGTAATACTACTGAACTCATTAGGCCTTCTCTCACATCAAAGATATGAAGAAATTAGCTCTGTCTTGGTCTTTTTCTGCTGTAGGGGATGAGCTTAGCTGGGCAACTGGGATTCAATGGTGTTTTATACATTTTAATACTGTACTCTTTAAATTTTTAAAGCATTTTAGTGAATCTGCTCTTCCCAGTACGCTGTGGGAAATGGACACTGGCAACATTGCTACAAAAGCCCTCTATTCAAATGACTTCTAGCTTCAGGGGGCCTAATTTCCTTGCGCTCACTTATAGTTCAAATAACCTCAAAAGAATAAGATTCTGCTTGCTGATTTACCAAAACAGCATCTTGTATTTGCATTTGTAAGAATGCAAAGAATTTATTTAATTATAGCTTTTCTGTCATACATAAACTCTACCTTTGTGAGACCTGATTTCATGTAATTGCAGGCACTAAACAGTTCTTTGAAGCATTTAAAATGCAAATGACCATACTAGACTTTACAGAAAGAGGCTCAGACCAGACTCAAGAGTAGAGTTTTCATTCAGTGCTAATAACATAGCCATATTAAGGAAAGACACACAGTATGAGATTATTGGTGTGCAGTATTTGTATCCTAAAGCTAAAATGTTTAACTTCCTTCTCTTTACAAGGAAACAAGCAAGTCACTTAGAAAAAAAATACTACATTTTCACCAACTAATAATCTACTGTGTCAGTGATTAATGTCCACAGTTAATTACAAGGATAAGGTGTTGTTACTACTATGACATGTAACTAGTAAATCAAAAATGAGATGTCAACATGCAAAAAGAGGTGGGACATTTTAAGAGACTTGGTTAATGCAATTAAACTATATATTCTTGTATTCCTGCTTTTGCTTGCACATAAATGAACAGCTCTCCCCCTGTTCTTTTTCATTATCTCATAAATGAATCCCAGAACCCCTCACTACCAGGAATTCCTTGGCCATGGTTCTCCAGATAGGGCCTGGTGCCTCTGAATTGCAGCTGAGATCACTCATATTCTTCACCAGTTGTATCACCCCACTGTAATAGCCAGATCAAACTTCAAGTAGAGTAATCACACCAAACACAACCAACAAAATCTTAGACCAAATACTAAGATAGATTGAGTAAGCTGACATGCAATAGAACTGCCCAAATGTCTTCTGCTGCTCTGTCTTCTGAATGCACTGAATTGTTGATAACCTTTGAAAACTAAAATCTGATACAAAGCTATTATAATATACAGTATTGGAATCTAGGAGAAATGTAATCTGTCAGTACAGCAAGAAGTAAACAGCACATGGCACACTTCCGAGCTAGGTTCTTGGATTTGTCCTTTAGGGATCAGCACACTTTGTTATCAGGAACAATTCTGTCAGCCTGGGGATTCATATAAGAGAAATCCCCAGGTGGAGATTGGTAAAGGCAGCTTTACAGCTCCTGTACTCTGATAAAATAGTGAAAAACATCCTGGCCCTGGAATCATAATTCGAGATAGCTGTAATTTTTGTCAGGCTCTTTTGCAGGACTTTGTAAACAAACAGAGACTGGAAATAAATATATGCACTTCCATGTTCTGTTACAAGAAATGTGCAAGAAGGAACTGGGGAAATGTAAAATCGTTATATTTTTCAGAAGATGAAGTATATTTGTTTTCTTCACATGAAGAATGTGCAATGTTCTACAACAGTAGGAAAAGCGTGTGCTTGTTCTTGGTTATTGATGGGCTGAAGTACAAGGCTTTCTTATCTACCCTACAGCAAAGGGTGCATGCACGTGCAAGAAGACAGAGCAATTATATGGATCAAAAAGTCATCCTGTTTATACAACGTGTCTCAAAAACTCTCTGCTGGCCACAGGTGAGAACATATTTGGACACTCTGACAACTGAAGTTTGAGGCAGAATGAGTTCTTCTTGTGAACTCCTGGGGGATATGGCAAGGGCCTGCCAGGCTTGAAGAGGCCATAGTCTGCTCCTAGGCCAGTCAGTTCTAGTTAATGATGGAAGAACAGGGTCATGATGACCTCGCACTTCCCCACAGCCTTTCCTAAAGCTAACTCTAGCATGCGTGGTGCAGGAGTTATTACCAAAAGGGGCTTTTTTTTTGCCTTAAGCTGAGGCGGTGTGTGAATGACAAATTTAAATCTCTGTTTCTCTCTCCTGCAGGCAGTGCTCGTTCTAGCAGTGTGCTGCCCATCAGCTAACAGGGAGGCAAGACTTGGTTCAGAGACTGCTGTTGCTGAAAAAACATTGCTACAAATTTTGTGATGGAGCTGGATGGAGCAAGGCATTGCACAGTGAGGCATCACAGATGGAATGGCAGGTACAGGTCATTGCAATGTGATGTGGAAGGCAGCTTCTCTGAGCAATGGGCTTCTCATTCAGTTCATTTCAGTGGTACTTGTTTGCATGCAAAGGATTATTAACTCTGAGGGCTTAAGGAAAAAATTTCAAGCCCCCACCCAACTCTAAACTCCATGAGAAAGTTTGAGTGTTGTATGTGCCCCAGCAATTCACATCTTTCAAAGTTCTCTCTCTGCTGAAAAGTTTCAGCAACAAAAAAAGCTGCTCTGAAGAGAGCTCTTATTTTTTCTGCTAAAATGAAACATTGAAAGAAGTCTTCAATTTTGGCTTTAAAAGGAGATATCTGAACACAGAAAAATATACATATTTTATTAAGAAAATTTAACTAAAATATTGTCCCTCATGTCAGCTGAGCATTAATCCGGCTTTGAATTGCTTATATGTTTGTGCTGTATTATGGGATATGTAGTCGAGTGAAGGAGGCCAGCTCACAGAGAACCATGGAATTGTGAGTTTCTTTTAACCACAAATCTCATGGAATACTGTTGTGGCTTAAAAGGGATGCAGCTCAATATTCAGTAAAGCTAAAATTAAATACTGCAAAATTTCTGTATTACTCTCATTCAGAAATTTTCCTGTAAAAAAGTGGAGCATTTCCTTTTCCTCATTCACTAAAACATCAAATATTGGAGTATTAGAATTTCCCATACATTCTTACTTTTAATAGTTCCAATGAGTATTAACACTTTACTGTACGTGATGGCTTCACTGAAAAATGAATTGACCCACTATCAGATTTTACTACAACAAAATGTATGTGACACTTGCAGGCAGCCTGATTACTCAGCTTGAACTAGAATTCTATGATCAGGAGCATGATTTCTGATTATAGTATAATGCGAGGGAGCCTATAGAGGTAGCTAAGGGGTGCAGCGGGAAGAACGCAGCAGAACTGCATTTCCTGGGGTTGCATGTACGAGGCCTTGCAAGAGTTCTTTGCAGAAACTGGAACTGGATTCTGGACAGAGAACTGAGACCCAGCTGCAGTAGGAGGGTCCAGCAGTCTGATTAGTTTTAAGATTTTTTTATATAAACTGATGAACAGAATGATATAACTTGGTTGTATGCAGGAGCTGATAAGTGGGTCTGATGCTGTAGGAACTGTTGCAGGCCCATGTACCTGGATTCCTAATTTTTCCATGCATTCTGGAGTCATTCTTGATGCAGAGCTCCTGTTCTTCAGAGTCTTCAGGCCACCTCTCTAGGGGCATTGCTCAAGGAATGCTCTTAAGGGGCATAGCTCAAGGTATGCCCAAGTTGCCGTGTAGTCATAATGGCTCATACGAGTTACTTTCTCCTGTTTTCATTACTTCACATAGTGTATGTAGTATGTACACTATTTTACTATTTCAATTTTTGTCCTAAGACAGTGTAAGCCTTTTCTCTAAACAGATAATGGCATGCTCATTTTCCCTTGAGTTAGGATATAATTTCTTTACTTCCATCTACATCAGATCCCAGGATAATTACTGGTAAAGCACTGAACAGCACCTACCATAGCTGGTTCCTGTGCAAGACACGTGGGTGTTACAGAATTAGACAAAAGAAAGTAAACCAGGGCAGTTTAGCTGATAATGCTGTTTCCTTGTAAGGTTATAGAACGTAACGATGTGTCCTAATGAGAGAAACCTCTCCTTTATCAAGGGAAAGCTATTTTTAACAGATTATTTTAATTGACTTGCTGTTACTCCTTACACAGAGCAGTAAGTATTGAATTCTCTCAAAATGTTCTCCTTTTTTGGCTTCCTGCAAAAAAAGATCTAAGAATATATATCATTTTTTGCATGCTAAAATCAAAATCAAAATCAAAGACATGGCTCCTAGCTTTAGTTCTGACTTGAGTCAGAGTAGCATGCTACAAAATTAAAAGGAAGTGAGGAATGAAGAATCTGTCCCTCTTTTTCATTTTCTGCCCCTTTTGCTCTTTTTGTGGATGTAATGTGGAAGTGATGAAGGTGACTAAGGATCCACACAGGGCTCAAGTGACGTGTGCTTGATTCTCTTATTGCTATTCTATCACTATCTTGATTTTGCAGTATGAGAGACTATTTGATTTATCACTGCCTTTTAAGAAGGTTGTCAATACATGAGAATCTGTGAGCAAAAGTCTACCTTATGTAGGCATGCAATGGGAAAGGATATAATGGGAAAGGATACAATGGAAAAGGATGCAATAGGAGAAAATGCAAATGGAGAGGACACCGTGCGCATTGATGCAATAGGGGAGGATGAAATGGGAGAGCATGCTTTTTCCCCATTTCTGTGCGGCCCACCCAAAGGCCAACCAGAAACTGCGGTCAAAAAGAATACTCACCACTCCTGCTCTGTCCCCTAATGCCCTACACAGGGATCTTTCCCAAGACAGTAGTGTCACATGAGGGAAGACAGACTTTCCTTCTGGCCACACACAACAGGCTACGAAACAAAGATGGCAGTTAGTAAGGCGTGGGCTGTCTGCCCTTTTTATGCAGGTATATTCTTCTTGCATTGTGAAGGTTTCAGACATTGAAATGCTTCCAAGCATTTCCAAGAAGCAGAATGCTTCTCAGTGCTCCCTCTGGGACAGTTTGTTCTGCATTGCCCTCTCTTCGAACTGAGCCTTGAAGTTACATTTTAGTCCTATACAACCGAGAAAGAGAGCTTTTCCCTGCATAAATTTAATTTAGCGTTCAACTGCTTCGAAGGTAGTGAGAAAGCTATTTTCTTTCCTATGCACAGAGGATTTATCTTGCAACTTACAACAGAGCAATTAATGTTATGAACAGTTAGGTACATAAATTCCATCCCCTTGATATCAAGAACACATTAGCTGCATGGTTCTGAATTAGGTGTTACACATATAGGAAAACTGTCCCCATGACAGTCACCAAATGTGAGTGCAATCCCTTCTCTTTGAAATATGTTTAAAAAACAGAGACAAAATAGGCTGTCTCAGTTCATCTGCATAGTCCAGGAATCCATTGCATCTGAGCTGAATTATTTCCAGATAACTTTTAATAATAACAATAGACCTCTTTAATTATGACATAAGGTTGCAAGGTATGCCAATAAGCAGAACTCACATCAGAGGACCATACTGAGCAATCTTTTCTCTACAGACCAGGCAAATAGTACGTAACTGACTTAAGAGCTCGAGTTCATTGGCTTTAGCTGAGCTCAATCTCCTAAACCACTAAGCTATGAGATAGTTTTGGTGAGCCTGAACAGTGGTTTCACAGCAGACCACCTCTAAAAGGTTCCCGTGCAGAATTTTTGGTGAGGTTATCCCTGTAACCCCTCTGTGACACACCATGACAGCCTCTCTGATGTTGCAAAATGTAAAGCCCTTGCTATTCAGTTTTCCCATAACCTGGAGAAATCCCCTACTGAACACTAGGAAGTAATAAATTTATTTGCTCTATCTTAGGCTGCTCAGCACACCCTCATGAGGGATTTTTGAAAGTGTTACCTGCATGTGGACTGGCTCCCACGCTTTTTTGCCTCAATGTAGCACACAGGACACCTTTATTTGTCATCCAACAGCAGATGGAGCAGAGTCATGGTGTTCTGCACACCCTGCCATGGTCTCCCATGCTGCCTGCATTCAGCTGGGTATTGTTAATAACATTTAGGGGAGCAAAAAATCCATGAAATGCAGATGTTTCAAAGGTCTTTAAAAATAAGTAGCTGGGATCTGCATCATGCTATGACATGTGCAATATGCTTTGCATGCCCTGGAGTGAGATGTGAGGGCATGTGGATATGCTTCATGGGGCACAGCATGCCCGTAGGGAGCAGTCCCTGGAGAGCACTGACCCCAGAGCTGCCTCTAGTACTCAGTTCACCTGGAGAGACAGCGGGGCAGGAATTAACATACAGCAAGCGTGAATGATCAGGGGTTCAGCTGTGGACTGCCACACTGCAGTAGCGTAATGTAATGTAAATGCAGTATCATCAGATAGTTTCTCTTAACAAAATATCATGTATTCTCGGGAACATACCAGATAAAGGGAAAATGCTAAAACAATAAAGTTTTCCCGCCCCTCCGTGTGAACACTGTTCTCTCTCAACTTTATACCCTCAACCAAAGATTAAATAGTTGTAATATCCCATGTACTCCAAAATCTAGGACAAGCCAACTAGTGCCTTCCTAGAAAAGATTTCATCCTTTTCTCTCTCACATACAGTTAGGGCAGAGCCTTTCTGCTATCATGACATAGACAACTTTTTAGTTCTCTGCATTTTTTTTCACTGCATTACCCCTAGACTTGTCAGTCAGGGTGTTTTATTTTCTTTTTTTTTGTCTGAATTTTTAACTATCATTTGTTAAGATGTATTTACAGAAACCAACATTTTTAGCATTAAATATCAGCAGTTATGAAACTTAGTTAGTCTAAGTATTAATGTCACATTATTGACAATCATCAAGCTAAGACTAAATTTACTCTTTGAATTGTGTATGTAGATGATATGATACTGTCAAAGAGGCAGCATTCATACTGCGTGTATATGAAATACAGCACTCAGTGGTAGGGAAGTGTGTGGCTTTTTTCTTTTCATGTGGACCTACAACTCTTAAATAAGTTATTCCTACAAAACAATGCATTACAGGGACTGCAGTGTTAACAGAAAATTTTCAGGCAAAACGAAATCAAGCAAAGCTTTTTCTCAGTATCCTAAATCATTTAAATTACAGAAAATATTATAATTTTTCCTAGAAAAGATTTCTGTACAGAAAGAGGCGAATGGTGATTAGCTTTGCAATGATAATGAGACCAGTAGTTCAGTTCCTAGGGGTATGAAATGTTCATCTGCTTTTAGAGTACATTGATTGCAGAACAGTCATAAAATCTCCCAAATCTGTATATCCCAGTTAAGTCTGCATGTCTCTATTTCTTGGTAAATATAGAACAACCTTTTAAAAATCCCATTTCTCAAATCAGAACTCCTAGGATTCTCCAGCCAATACCACAATTCATCTCTCCAAACATTTTTTTGTCTGAAGTAAAACTATAAACAGCCTTTTTCATCAGTTAAGTGTATTAACCAAAGACCACTGGAAATCTGCTCCTATCTTATCCCTTTCTGACATCTGTTACAGAAATCGCATTACCCAAAACTTGCTACTACTCATAAAAAGGTAATGTTCTTCAGTGTATACCAAAATTAATTTAAAAGCCTGCTCTTCAGAGTAGAGTTTCATCTGGACTCAAACATGGACATCTCTGTGCTCCCTTTCCTCACCTGAGAGGCTTTGCAAAAGGGATACGTAGAATACTAGAGAAACATTTTTGTGAAGAATAAGCTGAGAAGAATTAGCGTAGAAAGTAAGGAAGGTGTCAGCCATAAAGCAAAGAGCAAGAGAAGCAAAGATGGATCATAAAGTGAATGGAATATGCACATAAAGAGAAACATTACCAAAAGTGCCATATGAGAAACCAGTAGCTTTGTAGTCAGAGAGGATGCTGTTATCCAGGGTTTCAGTTTCAAATCCAAACTGAACATACTCTGATTTGACAGTTTTATATTCTTGGTACAGCAGAGAAATGACAGATTTCTTGATAGCGCTGCCTCTCTTTTTCACAAGGAGGTTGGCTGTTTTATTGTTACCACAATACAATGCCAATAACTCACTGGGCTGAAAATGATTTGTTACTGTAGCATCTATCTTACACGCCTATATGACCTATCATGAAAGTATCAGGATATCTCAATTTTCAATATATTGATCTTCAAAACATTTCTGGGAGGTAAGGAAAGGTTGTTATACTTATTTTATAGCTGAAGAACCTAGAGACAGAGAAGCTAAGTAATTTGTCAAGGAATGTGTAGGATACCTGCAGCAGAGGAAGGAACTGATCCCACTTCCCGGTGATTCACTGCAGCTCTTACTCACAGGGATGATATGGCCCTTCCCCTCAGCACAGCACTGAAGAGTTGATGTCCTTCACCAAAAATGCCTTCTATAGCGCATCCTGGACAAAAGCATTCCCTAATGTATCTCATCTGCTGTCAGTGATGATGTACTTCACCGTGGTTCACTGAGGACATACCTCAGATGAGCCTGGTTCACAGACAGCAGTATTTTTTTTAACAGCATAATAATATTTCATTCTAAATGCTAAATTGAAAACAAAGGGTTGGTGATATTTACTTTTTACATGCAGATT